>NC_044318.1:4525409-4838645 GCF_007474595.2 Lynx canadensis
GCCACCCCAGACCAGCCCCCAGTAGGCCCATTAGCTGACTGCAGACAAACCAATGAGCCCAGCTGAAACCACTGATCAAGAGAATCCCCTAGCTGGCCCTAGAATCAAGAAAAATAATTATTCTTCCACAAGAAACCGTAACTGGTTGTTGTTTTAAGCTGCCAAGTTTTGGACTGGTGATGCAGCACGAAGTAACTACTAAGTTATACCATGTCTCAGTCTGCTCAAGTTGCTATAACGAATACCATACACTGTGCGGCTTGAACACAACAGACATCTATTTCTCACAGCTCTGGAGGCTGGAAGTCCAAGAGCAGGGTGCCGGCAAATTCAATTCTCGGTGAGGTCCCACTTCTTGGCTTGTAGACAGCTGCCAGCTTTCTGTGTGTTTACACAACCTCCTCTTCGTGTGCGTGTGTGGAGAGGGTGCTCTTCTCTTTCCCTTGTAAGGGCGCTAATCCCGTCACGAGGGGACCATGCACACGACCTCATCAAAACCTAATTAAACCAAAGGCCACCTCCTAATACCATCACATGGGTGGCGGGGGCGGGGAGATGTTAGGGCTTCAATACAGGATTCTTGGGGAGACATATTCAGTTCCTAATGTGCATGAGTCTACTTGAGGATCTGCTGAGAGCACATCCCCCACCCCCAAAATATCTGCTAAACACAGTGTAATGTATATCCAGGGGGAGGGGGTTGGGGGGCTGCCAGGCACTTCCTGGAAACCCTCTGGGGCCACAGGTTACAAACTCAGATACTCACAGGGGTGGCAGGTCACAGGCTGCTAAGGTGGTGGTGAGCTGGAGAAGGCAGGCCCAGATGGGGACTGTGGATTCTCAGCTCTGGCAAGATGTTGCCCTGGAAAGGCTTCAGCAGGGGCTGCTGCCTTGCCCTCTTTTAAAAAGAATCCAGGAACACCTGGGTGGGTCGGTCGGTTAAGCATCCAGCTTCGACTCAGGTCATGAGCTTGAGGTTCGTGGGTTCCAGCCCTGTGTTGGGCTATGTGCTGACAGCCTGGAGGCTGTTTCGGATTCTGTGTCTCCCTCTGTCTGCCCCTCACTTGCTTGCATGCTCTCTCTCTCAAAACTAAATAAACATATTAAAAATAAAAAGAAATCAGAAATCTTAAGTTGTTAATCTCTTGATTTTTAAATGCTGGTAACTATTAAATCACAGTGGACTAAACCTTTTCCTTTCAAAGTGTGGTCCAGACACCCAAGACCTCGTCTTCACCTGGGCGCTCGTCAGAGATTCAGACTCCCGTATCCCACCCTGGGCCAGAATTGGCACTTGAACAGTATCTCCAGGTGACTTGTGTGCACCATAAAGTGAGAAGCCCTGAATTAAACAAATAGATCAGGGAGCTCGAAGTACTTTGGGCTGCCTTTTTATGACCCATGAATCAAGTGAAGTAACCCTACATGTTAAGACCTAGGAACAACCAGAAGTCTACAATTCAGGATTCAGACGCCACCCCGGGGATCCTTTAATTACACCAATTTATTCAAGTGGTAGAAAAACTGTCTTGGCGGCTGGACGCCAAAATAGAAAGCGTGTAAACATGATTTCATCCCCTGTCCCCTCCGAGGAGCTTCCTATGATAGGAAACAGAATTCTAATTGGCAAATTCCATGATGAGGTCTGTGGAAAAGGATCCCGTGACGTCGCCATCGTCTCTTTAATCCACCCCTGCCCAGGGGGGCTGGCTGGACCCTGCCACTCGGACATGGTGCGGTCACGGCGAGTTCCATCGCTAACAGCTCCTGCTTCAGGAGGCCGGAGGCTCTTGGGCAGCAGAGCAGCCCTCACAGGCAGCAGACACAGGCAGGCAGGGAAGGAGCAGTCTCTCTCCAGGGAGCACTGTATTGCTAGGGTTGCATGGGTCACAGCAGGTGACCAGGTGAGAGCCCAGGGCCAGATGAGGGGCTGAGGCACAGGTGCTATCAGAAGCTTGGCTTGGCACCAGGGCTGAGATCACCCAGATGGTCAGCGGTCCTGAAACGTCCCTTGTGGAAGTCAGACCGTAACAAAATGAGCCTTCGGAGCAGGCTGTGACGGGAAGCTGGAGGCTTCAGTCCTTGAAGGGGTTGTGGGCATCACCCTGCTGTTCCTTGTCCCCGGCCAGGAGCTCCCCATTCATCTCCTGCAGTGGGTGGTAAACATAGGCCCCATCCAGATGCCGGCTCCGCTCTGCTCTTGAACCAAGGAGCAAGGACACGTTCACCACCGTGCTGATCAGCAGAAGGAAAACTAGGGCCAAGGTGAGGGCCAGCCAGGTGGTCCTGGGTGCAGAAGAGAAAGCCAGAACAGGCGGTTGTTGAGGAGTGCTGCAGGGGTTTCCCTCCCTCTCCTCCACCAGAAGGGAGGCACAAAGTCAGGGACCTCCAGGGGACTGTCCGGGAGCAAAATGGGCCTGGTAGGGCCAGGGGCACATTCCAAACCCATGCTCCAGGAGCAGCAGTGACAGTCACCATGTGGGATGCAGGCCAGCACGGCCACATCCCCTGGTATTTCAAGAGAAACCATGAAAACAATTTTTTAAAAATATCAATGTTACTGATTTTCAGATATTGTAATAAATCTTAAATTTTTTAAAATTATGCAGGCCAAATAAAATACAGTTGGGGATCTAATGATGATGTGGACCACAAAGGCTGGTCTCCGTTCCAGACACCTCAAAGCAGACAGAGTGTGGAGAAAAGCACCCCTGCCTCCCTCCTGTGGAGCTGGCGAGGGCTTCCAATGATCCTTGCATTCCTTCACGTGAATCTGTGGCCAAAGCCCTCAACACAAAAAGAGACACACGCAGATTGCTGGGGGGGATGGTCGTTAGCCCCCCATGGCTCCCCTTCCTTCCCCGACAGCTGCCAATGGGTTCTATGTCTGCACTGGGGAGGAAGAGCTCAGTCTCACAACTGAGGAGCCCGAACTTAAGACTGAGGCCAGGGTGCTCCCGGGGCCCCTGTCCCTGCTCTGGGTGCATTTTCAAAGCACATTTCTATGTTTTTTGTTTTTTTTTTTCAGGTGTGGCTCTGGCCGTTCAGAGCCTCACCCCAGACTCACCAGGTCAGGACCTCCAGGAGGGACCTGGGACCTGCATTATTGATGAGACTGACCCAAAGGACAATGCCAGGAGATTTTCATTCATACCCACACTTGATTCCCACCTCCAACGCGGGTGGGGCTGGGCTGGCACCCAGGGTTGGACCATGAGGTGTGAACTACCTTTGGGAAGTTCTCAAAGCAGGGTCCCCATACCAGCAGCATAGCATCACCTGGGATAGCACCGGGAATGCAGATTCTCAGGCTCCCCCGGCTTACTGAAGCAGAAACTCCAGAGATAGAATCCAGCAATCTCTTTTAATGCACCCTCCCAGAGGTCAAGTTTGAGATCCACCTCACTAGAAAACAGACATAAAGCCCACCACAACGAGCACCCGGAAGTGGCTGAGGAAGTATGTGAATTCCTCAGGCTTGGCACTTGTGTACCAGGAGCTGAGAAAATAGGTCATGAGTCTCACCGCCAGGGAAAGGAACCCCATGCCCTGCCCCACTCAACTCCAACTGGGATGATGACTGGGGTCCTTCTCACCATTTCTGAAGACCACTTCAGTGGCTGTGAGCATCAGCTGTGACGCCCTCTGTGTTCACAGTGGAGAAATGTCATCTGGGTGCCCAGCGGCCACTTCCTAGCCCTGCCTCGTCCCTGAGCAAAGGCCATACCTCACAGGTGGAGGGAGGGGGGATTTCTTCCATCCCCGCCCCAAGTCCCACCTAATCTCCTACCCGGTGAGAAGGGAGAGTTCTCCTGTCCTCAGGGTGGCCTCGGATGGCCGGAAACACTGCTTCACTGTAAGACACCAGGGAGAGGCTGAGAGGCTGGGAGGGGAGGGGTATGCCCCCTCCTGCCCCCCGGGGATCTGGGAGGAGCCGCACCTTGGGAGAGGATGCTGTTAAGGGCTGGCGCCTGGGCCAGGCTACAGCTGCCGGTCTGGGGGTCACACGGACACTGGTGCTCACATTCGCAACGCCTCTGGCAGCCTGGCCCGTGCCAGCCGAGGGGACACTCTGCGGAGAGGAGGTACAAGTGGAGGACGCCTCTGTGGCAAGGCCTCTCTCTGCACTGACAGGATGGACCCCAGGTGTGCACAGAACTGGGCTGAAGCACAAGTGCCCCCCAGGCCCCCCCAGGCTAGGCCCTGGAGGTACCCCTGGGTGGCATGGGGCCCATGTAGCTTACCCTGCTCACAGGTATGTCCAGTGAAGCCAGGAGGGCAGGTGCATGTCCCCCCAACTGGGTCACAGGCAGCTCCATTCTGACACTGGCACCTCATGGCGCAGTCCTCCCCGAAGGAGCCATTGCTGCAGGCTGGAGGGGGGAAGGGGGGAGTCTTTTCAAAGTCCAGCCTTGCCTTTGCTAGGCTGGGGGTCAAGACTGCAGACAGATCTCAGTCACACACCCAGGACCCTGTAGGCTCACGTATTCTTCCAACAGAAAGTTACGGACAATTCTACTTCCAGGCAGGCCCTGAGGCTATGCACTCATGGAGACTCTCGTCTAGATGGGCAGGTGGCCAGTGAGCCGCAAAGCAGATATGGAAGTACAGGTGAGGACAAGTGCAGGAGGGATGGGACCAAGCGCAGCAGCAGACCCCGGGAGGGGGTGGGATGGGCAAGCTCCCGAGGGCAGGGCACTTAAGCTGGGGGTTCGCAGAGCAGAGCTGGGTCAGTGAGTAGAGGAGGCTCTGGAGAACCCTGGCAGGTCAGGCTGAGGAGCTCATTTCTTCCACTTACTCAAAAGGAAGCCCTGAAAGATTTCAAACTGTGGATGGTTGCAGTGGGTTGAACTGTGTCCCCCAAAAGATATGTCCTAATCCTCAGAACCTGTGAACATGACCTTATTTGGAAACAGAGTCTTTGCAGATGTAATTAAGTTATAATCTTTAAGAGATGACAGCATCCTGGATTTAGGGTGGGCCCTAAATCCAATGACCTGGGATCCACGTAAGGAAATGGACAGACACAGGGAGAAGGCCGTGTGAAGAGGCAGAGACTGGAGTAACGTGGCCGCAAGCCAAAGAACGCCTGGAGCCACCAGGAGCTGGAAGGGGCAGGAAGGAGCCTCCCCTAGACCTTTTGGAGGGAGTGCCGGCCCTGCAGACACCATGAGTTTTGCAGTTGTGGCCTCCTGAACTGTGAGAGAATGAATTTCTGTTGCTCTCAGCCATGCAGTGTGTGGAATTTCTTGTGGCTGCTGCAGGACATCGATGCAATGATTTAGTCAGGTGAGAGGAAGACACAGGGAGTGGGATAAAAGCAGCTGCCGCGCTCGCCCTCTCCCCATGTGTCCAGGGCCGGGGAGGCAGCTGGCCTGCTGGCTTTTACCTTCACTGCAGTTGGACCCCGTCCATCCAGCTTCACAGCGGCAGCCAGCTGCCAAGACAAGACCAAGAAGGCCAGGTGAGGGATCAGGCAGGGCCAAGGCAGTGAGAGCTGGGAGCCCCGGTCACAGCTGCCTCCCCGGAGACCCCACTCACTCTCTGTGCAAAGCCCGCGCTGGCTGCAGTTGGAGGGGCCACAGTCCAGCTTGTTGCAGGCAGCGCCCTGCCAGAAGTGCCCCGTGCACTGGCAGCGCCCCTCCACACAGGTCCCATGGCCGCTGCAGTCAGGCGGCTGGCAGCGGGGCTCGTGCAAACACACCACAGTAGACACGCGGCGCGGACAGCGCCACATGTTGTCCTGGCTGCAGGGGGACATCGTGTGTGAAGAGAGGCCATGGTGCCGGTGAGCCCCAGCTAAACCTTCTACCCCCTACCGTAGCCCCTGGGGGATGCCTCTCTCTCTCCACTGCCCCTTCTCCAGCCGCTTACAGGTTCATCCCACCCTGACAATCTCTTCCAACCCCAGGGCCTTTACACATGCTGTTCTCTCTGCCCAGAAGGATCTCCCAGCCCAGCCTTGCCACCTCCCCAACCTTTAGATCTCAACTCAAGTTCCATTACGCTCAGAGAGGTCTTTCCTGACCTATCAACCCCCTTTCACTGGTGTGGATGGTACTCATACACTATGTACGATTCAACACTCTTCTTGTAAGCAGTGAGAAGCAGGGATCTTGGCTCCTCCTGCTCACTGCTGAATTCTCAGGTCCTGGCACACAGTAGGTACTCAATATTTGCTGAATGAGACAGCTGGGGACAGGCCTGGACATAAGACCTCAAGAAGGGAGCTCTGGCATGCTTACCAGTGATCTGATGGGTAACTGGCCAAGGTCCCATTGAGCACGAAGGTAGCGGAGCCCCCTCCATCGAGGTTGATGGCGTTGACCACATCCTGTTTCAGCAAAAACTCTGCCATCTCCCACAGGTTAATGCTGCAGCATAAGAGCATTAATGCTGACCATGTCCACCAGCGTTTCCAGTTTAACTGGTCTTACTTTCCATGGTGAACAGTATCACACTTGCTATGGCAGACAAATTCCTAAGTGGGCTCCCCCCAATAATGGCCTGTCTTAATCCCTGGGAGCTGTGAATATAATGGGAAATCACTCCCATGACTGTGTTATCTTGTACGGCTCAGCTGTCTGCAAGTAGGGACACTGCCCTGGATTATGGGTGGGCCCGATGGGATCACAAGAGTCTTAAAAGCACACCTTTCCCTGGCTGGTGGCAGAAGGTGAAGTGAGAGGTTTTGGAAATACAAAGGGGGCAAAGGGACGGGACACATCTTTGCTGGCATGAAGACGGGGAGGGTACATGCATGGGAAGGAATGTGGGCAGCCTGAAGGAGCTGAAGGTCCCCTGGCCAACAACCAGTGAAGAAATACAGCCTTCTGTCCTACAACCACAACGAAGTGCATTCTTCCAACCCCCCAAATGAGCTGGGAAGAGGATTCTTTCCCTGAAGCTCCAGATGAGAGCCCTGCCTGGAAAACAGCTTGATTTTGTCCATGGGATACCTCAAACACAGAACCCAGTTGAGCCCTCCAGACTTCTGACCTACAGAACTGTGATCTAACAAATGGGGGCTGTTTGTGTTTGTTTGTTACTCAGCAAATAACAAACTAATACACTCTCTTCACAGAGAAAGAAACTGTGCCTCAGAGAGGCTGAGCGACTTGTCTATGGCCACAGAGCTAGTGGACAGCAGAGCTGAGACTGGAACAGAGGTCTTCTCCCTGCTAACTTTGTAATTACTTCCTATTACCCCATCTGGAGCGCAGGAGAGAGGAGGCCTAAGTTGGGGGGATGGAGAGGAAGAGTGTGGAGGATGAGGAGTTCTCAGAACTGGGGCAGACGTAGGGACTCTTTTCGTGTGGGAAGGCAGGGGACAGATGGATGTGAACATCCTCGGGGAACAGCTGGGGAGTCAGAAGGGCAGTTGTTGGTGGGCTGAAGTCCCTCAAAGCCAGACTAAGCCCAGGCCTGGCATTCCCAGTTTCCGGCACTCACCCCCGCTGCTCCGTCTGCCCATCTGCGTGGAAGAACACCAGCTGCCCCTTCCGGTCATGTCCCACTGCCGTCCTGGCTGACATCACATTCACAAATTTGCTAAAAGAGCCTACGAGAGAAGAAGCCTGGCTGATGACCTCACCCTGTGGGAAGCCTCCTGGACTCTGCCTGTAGTTTCTGCCAGTCTAATGCCACTCTCCAACATTTCACTTAGATCGCAGCTTCCTGCCTCCCATCTGCCCTGTCCCACTCAGTCTCCACATAGTAGCCAGAGGGCTCTTCTCAGGTGAAAATTAAGTGACATCAGCTTCCAGGGGAAAACCCTCTAATAGCTTCCACTGTCCCCAGCACAAAAATCCAAGGCCCTGGCCTGCTTGTTCCACCTCATCTCTGGGGGCTCCCTTCTCACCACCCTGCAGCCACTTTCTACTTTAGGGCTTCTGCACCTTCTGTTCCCTCTGGCTGGACTGTGCTTCCCCTCAGCTCTTCCCACGGTTTGCTATTTCCAATCTAGGGCATCTCCTCAGTGAAGCCTGCCCTGACTGCTCAGTCTAAAACAGCTCATCTCCACATCAGGGCCATAGCATCCTTTCACACCCCATTATTCCACACCTTGGTGCTTCTCAAATTGGAGAGCCCATCAGAATCACCCAGGGGGCTTGTTAAAACACACATTTGGGCCTCATGCGCAGGAAATCAGGATTCTGATTCAGAGCTCCTTTCCTCTACCTGTCCCCTTTCCCCCAACTTTACTTTTCTTCCTCAGCACTTACCACTTCCTTTCATCTTCCTTTCAAAAGAAAGAAAGCACTTACCACTTCCTTTCATCTTAATTTCTGTAAAAAAGAAGCACTTACCACTTCCTTTCAATAGAAAAGTATCTATTTCCTTTCTTAAGTATGCCCCAAGAGCAGAGACCTTATTTTGTCATAATCACCACGGATCCCCTGTACCTAGAATAGTACTTGCTCAAAGACTTAAGAACAGACTCCTGCTCCAGCTCAGTGGTCCTGGTTCTCAACAGGGCTGTGCCACAACCTGTCTGACCCCAAACCTGTCTCCTGTGTCTCATCACACTCGGCCGCCTGGCTCTCGTTGATGTAGACACTTCCATTGCGGATCAGCCACACGACCCCACTCAGCAGTTGCACAAATGGGTTCTTAGTGTCCAGCACCTCCTCTTCAGACAGGTACCTGGACACAGAAAAGGCAAGAGATTCACTCACCAGCAGGGACAGCTGCGGTTAGTAGGGGTCCCACTACCCTTCCCTCCTCGGCTGGGCTGGTTGATTCTTCCTGGTTTCCCAGGAACCATCCTGGCCCTTAGTGCAGCCCCTGTAAATAGTCTACCCATCCCAGTTAACACTTCATCTAATATAAACAACCATTCTCAGCAGATCTCAAGTTCATCCTATGGCCCTTAATTTCCTAGGCCATCACTCTGGCCAAAATACCACCCGATGCCTACTGAGGAACCCTGCAATTAAAGTGCCTATTCCCATTCTGCAGAATGGACGCCGAGGCTCAGCTTTGGTAAATGACCTGAACACACCACCATGGCCACAACCCAAATCTCAGGTCCTCTGCCTTCGACAGTAACGAGGCTCCCTGCTTTCTCACCCGGTGACCAGGGTCCCGTCGCGGCGGATCCCGAACTGCGCGTTCTGCAGCCCCCCGGCGCTGCTCACCGGGCGCCCGTCGCTCACCACGTTCCCCAGGCACTCGCCCGTGTCCATGCGGAAGAAGCCGCCGTTCTGGGCGACGCTGCAGCCAGCCGCCCTCGCCGTCTCCTCCACGGTGGCGCGGCGCCTCGAAGCGCAGCCGCCGGACCCACCGGGCTCCAGCACCGAGAAGGTACGCAGGGGCTCCGCTGCCCGCGTCAGATGGCCAGCCACCGCGCGGTCCGAGAAGTGTGAAACGAAGGTGCGCACCGCCAGACCGCGGGGGCTGGGGGTCGCCGGGGTAGGTGGCCAGCTCTCGTGCTCACGGCTGCCGGCGCGCACCCTCGTGCAGTCCCGGGCGAAGCGCGCGCGCGCGTGGGAGTAGGGCAGCAGCAAGTCATCGTCGCGGGAGGCCCTGTGGGGACACGGCGGCCGTGAGCTCGGAGGGCTCGGGGGCGGAGTACTCCCGAACCAGGCTCAACCCTCGGGAGCTGTACTCACCCCGAGCCGAGGCTGCTGGTCGCCTCCCGGAGGAAGCCGAGCAGCGCAAAGAGGAAGACAAGCCAGCGACCCATGGAGGCCGCCATGTTGGACCCGGGACCTCCAATCACGTGGGACCACCCCACGTGACTCAAGACTTTTGGTGGCCGCTTTCAGGAGGGACAGAATAATTTAGGGTCCTTTGGATATCGCGAGATCCGGTCCTATCACTTACTGTGGTTTTTTTTGTTTTGGTTTGGTTTTTTTTTCAGAAGAGGCGTGGCACTCGTGGTGGTGGGAAAATCCGTGTTTACGTAATTTCAAAGATACCGGAGGTTGTAAGAGTAATGTAAAGAACTCCCATATGCCTTCTACTTATCTTTACCAATTGTTAACTTTCGTCTCATTTGGTTTATTATTTCAACTTTATTCGTATACTTACCGCCTCCGCCCCCGAACATTTGCAACCAAGTTGCAGACATCTTTTACTAACAAGGACATCTTCTTACATAATCACAGGCCGAGTAAAATTAAGACATTACATACTGATAGTTTGTGAACCAATCCACAGTTCACATTCAAGTTTTTCCAATTTTCTGTATGATGTCCTTATTTCCCCCACGTCCAGGGTCTAATACAGGAGTTGCATTTAGTTGTCATGTCTGTTTAGTCTCCCTGATTCTGGAACAGTTTCTCAGCCTTGGTGTTCTATGACCTTCACATTTTGGAAGAGGACAGACAAGTTGCATTGAGAACATAATCAGCAGGGATCTTTATTTAAAAATTAAGAATTTTTTTTTTTCAGGGGTGCCTGGGTGGCTCAGTGGGTTAAGCCTCCGACTTCAGGTGATGATCTCAGAGCTCAGCTGGTGAGTTCTGCCAGCTTAGAGCTCTGTGCTGACAGCTCAGAGCCTGGAGTGTGCTTCAGATTCTGTGTCCCTCTCTCTGTCCCTCCCCCCCTCTCAAGAATAAACAAACATTTAAAAAAAATTTTTTTAAGTCATTTCTTTTTTTTATTTATTTACTTAGAGAGAGAGAGAGCGAGAGCGCGAGCACGAGCAGGGGAAGGGCAGAGAGGGAGAGAGAGAGAGAGAATCCCAAGCAGTCTCTGAGCTGAGCCTGATGAGGGGTTCAGTCTCATGACTGTGAGATCATGACCTGAACCGAAACCAAGAGGCAGACATTCAACCGGCTGAGCCATCCAGGTGCCCCTAAAAATTAAGAATTTTAAGATGGAGACAGCAGAGTGTGAATGCAAGCATGGGACCCATCCTTGTGCAGGCCCTCTGTACCTGCACAGGTCAGCAGTCCACGAAGCTGGCCAGTTACTTTACTTCAAACTTCCTTTGAGGGAATACTTCTCTTTGGGCTTCTGGTCCAGGGCAGTGGCCAGAGTTAGGTTGCCTTTTGGTGCCAGTGCAACGTATAGGCCACCTTGGAGACAGTACGAGTTGAGTTAGCCTTTGGTGCACAGGTATTCAGGGCCATACCAGCCACCAGCCACCAGCCTGTTTTGGTTCACAGTCAGCATGGTTAGTGCCTGAACTCAGACCCCTCTTTGAACCACTGCCCCCTAAAGCCAGTTAGGGTCAGTGTACTGGATTCGATAGTGTTCCCCCAAATTCACATCTTTCCCAGAACTTCAGAATGTGACCTTTGGAAATAGGATCTTTGCAGATGTAATTCATGAAGATGAAGTCATAGTGGAATTGGGTGGGCCCTAGATCCAGCCTGACTGGTGTCCTTGTGAGAAGACACACAGAGAGGCATGCACAGAGGAAAGAAAGCCATGTGAAGAAAGAGGCAGAGACTGCCAATACAACTACAAGTCAAAGAGCACCAAAGATTTCTGGTAACTACCAGAAGCTAGGAGAGAGAAACATATTCTTCCGTCAAGAATTCAGAGGGAGAATAGCCCTGCTGACACTTTAATTTTGGAACTGATACAGTCAAAGCCCTCACATGAACCCCCAAGAGTGGCTCTGAGGCTTGTGGGGGAACAAGTTAGTTCAAGTCAGTTAACCACATTCAAAATGACTTCCTTTCTGGGGTTAAATGATCCAGCTTGATGCAAATATATTGATGGGAAGGGATTATGTCTTTCTTATCTTTACATCCAGGAGTCAAAAATCATTAGCAAACAAACCCAGACCTGCCACCAGCTTCCTTGCCCCAGGAAGTCTTCTTTTCTCTAGGTCAACTGGGCGATGTGGGTGCAGGCAGTCTCTAGTGAGTTCTGACCTTTGGTCTCCTCCCATCTTTGTCACTCCTTTAACAAACACATAATATGCACATAATATCTAAGCACATATGTGCTATTGAAATTCTCCATTTGCTGAGAAGCCTATGACATTAATTAAACAAGGAGGCCATCGGATTGATGTGGCTTTATGCCAAGGCTGCTGTTAAAAAACAAAATTCAACTGAGTAAATTTAAAGATCAAATTGACTTTATTCAACGACTCATGAACTAAGCAGCATTCCATCTAGCAAATAGAAAGGAGCTCCAAAGAGCCGTACAAAATGAAAGGCGTTTATAGGCAGACCGGGAGTGAGACAAAGAAAGATTGTTTCTGGCAACTTCACCTTCCTTTGGGGTAAGGGCAGGGGCCTATCTTGTAGATGACTTCACTAGTGCTGACCAGGTTACTCCAGACTGGAGTTAAAACTTTCATTCCTGGAAGAGGCTGAAACTGCAGTTAAGTTAGGTATTAAGTCTTGGTTTGCTGACATGGGGCCTGGCATATGTGACTCTACTTGGGGCCCGTTGTCTCTCTTCTTCCTTCCTTCCTTCCTTCCTTCCTTCCTTCCTTCCTTCCTTCCTTCCTTCCTCTCCCTCTCTCTCTCTGTTTCTCTCTTTCTCTCTTTCTTTCTCTCTCTTTCTCTCGTTCTTTTTTTCCTCTCTCCATACAACGTGAGCCTCGAACTGAAGATCCTGAGATCAAGAGTTGCACGCTACACGACTGAGCCAGCCAGGTGCACCTCTTTTTCTTTAACACTGCTTACAGAAGCAAACGAGAACCCAAGACTGTAAATGCCTCAAGGTTATGAAACCAAAATGCTAAGAATGGCCATTTACAAACAGCTTTAACTAACAGCCAGCTAGGCATTAAACTATAGGCAACCAATTTCCTGTCTTTATTTTCTCGCTTTCTTTGTTGAGGTCTTTCCCCTGGCTCCTCTCCACTTCAATTTGGTACTGCTGGATTTGAATTGATTTTTGCTCAAATAAACCCTTAACATTTTTAATATGCCTCAGTTTATCTTTCAACAAGCCCGAACCCACAGTTCAGGCCATACCAGCTAACTAACTCAGGGCTGTCTCCTCTGCTCACATTTATCCTTCCTTAGGAATACATTTGTCTCTTCTCAACATCCTCATCTGGCTGTATAGTCACTTGGGTATTCAACAGATTGAGCGCCTCCTCTGTGCTAGAGGCTGATGAAACAGACAGGTTGGCCCTGCCCTCGTGGAGACACACACTAAACAACCCAAGTGTGGTGGGAAGAAGCAGGATGGAGAAAGAACCATGTCTTAGGGGGAGGTGGCAGGGAAGGCCTCTCGAAGCCCATTGTAGACCGAGTAATAAGGGACCAGAAAAAAGGGACAGCTGTGGGAGATGCAGGGCCAGAGCCTCACAGGCAGAGGGCACTATAGAGCCCAGAGATGGGCTGGAGCTTGGTCGGGGAGGGTAGAGGAGGAAGGGTCAGGCCAACGCCAGATCCTGCAGGGCTCCAGGGAAATTCATTTGGATTTCAGCCTAAGTGGAAACAGGAAGCTACTGGAAGATCTTGGGGTTTTTTTTTGTGTGTGTTTTTGTTTTTTGGTTTTTTTATATAATGGTTTTATTGAGGTATAATTTACATACCATAAAATTGAACTGTTTTAAAGTGTATGTGTCAATGATTTTCAGTAGATGTTGCAGAGATAGCATATCTTAGTCCAATTTTAGGACGTTTTCATCACCCCCAAAAGTTCTGTTGTGTGGTTCCACTTGTTTTCAGTGTCTGGAAAAGGCGAATCTGGAAGGACAGAAAGCAGATTAGTGGTTGCCTGTAGTTGTGGCTGGGAGCAGGGAGTGACTGCAAATAGCATGAGAGGGTTTGAAGCTAGACGCTGAATGAATGGGGGTTGGGGATTGGACCTCTTCCTCTGTCCTCTGTCCACATGCTGCCCGTGAGTTTATCCACTTTTTTCAGCTTTTGAGCACATATTTCCCGAAGATGCCTCTTCTGTTGCTGCTTATTTTTTTCATGCATTCAGCAGTCTCTGACTGAGAGCTCTAAGCTCTGGCAGGACATGGAATATAGCAAGTATCTTGTGTTTCTTTCATCCAGAGTATGAACAATGCTTATGCATTACTGTCAGCTTATCGATTGAAGGAAAGAATACCATGTCTAAGCAGTGCACCCTGTCTTTCCCACCACAAGTGCAATCTGATTGATTATAACTGTTTCTTTTCTTTTTTTTTCCAAGTTTTATTTTTAAGTACTCTCTGCAACTAACATGGAGCTCAAACTCAAAACCCCGAGATCAAGAGTTGCATGCTCCGCAAAGGAAACAATCAGCAAAACTAAAAGACAACCGACAGAATGGGAGAAGATATTTGCAAATGACATATCACATAAAGGGTTAGTATCCAAAATCTATAAAGAACTTATCAAAAGCAACACCCAAAAAACAAATAATCCAGTGAAGAAATGTGCATAAGACATGAATAGACACTTCTCCAAAGACATCCAGATGGCCAACCGACACATGAAAAAATGCTCCACATCACTCATCATCAGGGAAATACAAATCAAAACCACAATGAGATACCACCTCACACCCGTCAGAATGGCTAACATTAACAACTCAGGCAACAACAGATGTTGGCGAGGATGCGGAGAAAGAGGATCTCTTTTGCACTGCTGGTGGGAATGCAAGCTGGTGCAGCCACTCTGGAAAACAGTGTGGAGGTTCCTCAAAAAACTAAAAATAGAACTACCCTACGACCCAGCAATTGCACTATCAGGTAGTTATCCAAGGGATACAGGTGTGCTGTATCGAAGGGACACATGCACCCCAATGTTTACAGCAGCACTATCAACAATAGCCAAAGTATGGAAAGAGCCCAAATGCCCACTGATGGATAAATGGATAAAGAAGATGTGGTATATATATACAATGGAGTATTACTCAGCGATCAAAAAGAATGAAATCTTGCCATTTGTAACCATGTGGATGGAACTGGAGGCTATTATGCTAAGTGAAATTAGTCAGAGAAAGACAAATATATGACTTCACTCATATGAGGACTTTAAAAGTCAAAACAAATGAACGTAAGGAAAGGGAAACAAAAATAATATCAAAACAGGGAGGGGGACAATACACTAGAGACTCATAGAGAGCAAACAGAGGGTTACTGGAGGGGCTGTGGGAGGGGGGATGGGCTAAATGGGTAAGGGGCATTAAGGAATCTACTCCTGAAATCGTTGCTGCACTATATGCAAACTAACTTGGATGTAAATTAAAAAAAAAAAAAGAGTTGCATGTTCCTACTGAGCCAAACAGAAGCCCCCGATTTCTTAATGTCTCTCCCACCTTGACTTTCATCTCTCAGGACAGAGACTATGTCTGCTTTTCACTGCTTTCCCCTGGCACTTGGCACAGTCCTTGGAGCAAAGTAGGTACTTCATGGATATTTCTTAAATAAATGATGGGAACAGGGTCCTTGTTTGTTCTCAGCTGCATCTCCCTTGTCCAGAGGACAGCTTAGCACACAGTAGGTTCTCAGCTACTATTTATTGAATGAATGGATGTGGTATTTCACTGGGAATGACATCATTTGCCAGTAAACCCCAGAGGTTGAGGTGGTGTGGATCCTGGGTTTTCTGAGAAAACTCACTCACTGCTAATAGTCACTGAGCTCATTTAAGTCTCAGGCAGCGTGTGAGGGGCCAACCTGCACCATTTTATCAGATCTCCTCCTGAGTCCTAAAGGTGGGTGTTATTATGATACCCATTTTACGAAAAAGGAAATGGAAGCACAGAGAGGGCAAGCTATTGATCCACGGTCACACAGCTGTAAGCAGAGGGGGCAGATGGTTCTGAAGCTTGAGCTCACAACTTTTCCTGTACGTATTTACATATCAAAGGGAAAAGCTTAAAAAACACAATGATTTATTAACTAGAATTAGTCTTTTATAGTGAAATTGTTTATCTTGAACAGGGGGCCTATATGGAACACACTTTTGACAGGAATATTGCTGGAGCACCTAAAGTCACAGTGGATGAGTGTGAGCACTGAGGAAGGTATAGGGGAGCACATCTTGCCACCCCAAGATATGCCTCTTTGGCGCACTGATTATTTTCAGCTGGTTATTTTTAAGAAACTGCAGACATGAGAGATGCTCTGAAAACTGAGAATTTACCCTTTTGTAAGAGATATTCATACATATAAGGGAAACACCCTTTTGTAGGGATGTCTCTCTCTGTCACAAGCAGAAAGAGGGGGATGGATAAATAAATCTCCAGAAACTGTTATCAATAGAGACAGCATGGACTTAAATCTACTCTTGCTTCCTGTGCTTTCCCCGGGAGCCTCTCATAAATGAGAGGCTCATCCCCAACACCTTCTTTTGTCTTTAGCTGGAGATGGTATTTAAAGTGATACCTTAGATCATTGTGGGGAGTGGGTCTCTCTCACATATACAGGCAGTATGCATGTTATTGAACTTTTTTTTTTCTTCTATTAATGTCAACTTAATTTCTAGACCAGCCGAAAGAATCTTGCAGGGTAGAGGAGCATGTGATGGAAGAGACATTACTTATGCCTCTGGATGTACACGGTCAAGGCCACCACCCTAGATGTGCCCCTTATCTAACTGTAGATATCCCTTGATGTCATACAGGTCCAGGCCTTGGAGACCCCACTGTTCTCAGCCTTGGCGAGCATCAGTGTCCCTTAGGAGCTTGTCAGAGAGGCACGTTCCCAGGCCCCCTCCCGGTGGCTGAATGAGAATCTCTAGAGGCAGGGTGGGGAATCTGCATGATTAACAAGGTTCCCCAGCGGGTTCTGATGCCAGCTGCACAGGCCACACATTGAGAAACTCCTCTGGGAAGGCAGTGCCCCGGTACTGGATAGAACAACAGTGTTCAGAATATGGGAGGGGCACCTGGGTGACTCAGTCACTTGACTGTCCGACTCTTGGTTTCGGCTCATGTCATAATCTCATGATTTGTGGGTTCGAGCCCTGCGTTGGGCTCTGAGATGGCAGCGTGGAGCCTGCTTGGGATTCTCCCTCTCCCCCCACCTCTGCCCCTTCCCTTCTTGCGTGCTCTCTCTCAAAATAAATAAACATGAAAAAAACAAAGAATGGGAAATGAAGGCCCACCTCCACATCATGTTACCTGCTCATGTAATTTATCTTCAATAAGAAGCTGAGGTGTGGGGTGCGGGAGTGATAAAGAGATTCATCCTTTGGTGTTTTTACCTCTTCTTGGTGCCCTGCAGCAACCGTAATGCAAGGAAGTCACAATTCAGAGGGGGTTCATCTTGCAAATTTTTCTTCCCATGTCTCCATTCTGCACTAGGATTCTCTTTTCCTGAAAGTGACTTACAGACCCAGATGTCTGCTAGAGTCCTCCTCCTTTCCCCCCCCGCCCCGCCCCCGCCCCCCTGCCCTAGTTTGGTAATTTAAACCTTCTAAACGTGTTTCAGCGTCAGGCCCCAGTGACTAATCCAGCCTCAATTCAGGAAGGATGGGGGTGGGGCATAATCCCCCCCTAATCCGGTTGTGTGCCCCCCACCTCTCTCTAGGCTGTGTGCCTGTCTTGGTAAACTTTGGTTTGTGGGATAGTGTGGGAGAAATCCTTGAAGCATATGGAGCACCAGGTGGGTGTTAAATTCTGCCCCTTGGTTCCCCAAGAAAGCTAGCAACTCGAAAGCAAGTCAAACTTGTCAGCGAAATCCAGGACCGTTCCGGCGTGCCTGACAATTTAAGAGCACTTTCAGGAAAGCATCCAGGGGCACAAGCAAAGAGGATTAGACAGAGGAGACTAACTCCCAAGAAAAAGATTTCGAAGAACCACTGCCCCCACCAGGTTATTCAGCTGAGCACAGAAGGAGCCTGGGTGTTTTAATTCAGGTTCTCAAATACAACTAAATAATCACATCAGGACAATCAGTAGCTACTTTTCACTTTGAGGCAAAACAAGATGACGGACTTAAAGACACTTCCAGCCCAAGGACAGGGTTTTTAGCTGATTTTTCTACCCCAGAGTCTCATTTTGACATGCGTCTGCACGTAGCCTGAAATCTGCAGCATAGACAGCACCACCTGGACCCGTGGTAATGTTCCAAAGGCCTTTCCTTGAATACTAGATTAGTGTCAGAGCTTCAGCAGATTGTATGGCAGCTGTACTTCAACAAAATAAATAAATTAATTGAAAACAGAAAGGAATTCTAGCTGACATGTTTAGATATACTCACAATGAAGCAGAATATGAGGGAAGAAGTACAAGCAGGGAACACTCCCCTGGCACTTATTATGTTACAGGAATTGTTCTTAGGACACTAAGAACATGATTCTCACAGCACTGCAAGTAATCCGGAGGTAGGTGCTGTAATGATCCCAACTGTCCTGATGAGGAAACAGAGTCACAGAGCTGCTAAATGACTTCGCCCAAGGACACGGAGCTACTTGGTGGGGCAGCTGGGATGTGGACTCAAGGCAGCCTGGACACAGAACCTCATCTTTAACCATTATGTCACACTGCCTTCTGTAAAATGACAAGGCTGTGACAGGCTGTGACATGATAGCGTAGAGTTCCTTGCATGGGTACAAAGAGTTTATGTGTTGCTTTTCGTGGTCAGACCTCAAGTTCGGCCATGGCTCCAACTGGTAGGTTCGGAGACCCTCATTTCTCCCACTGGGAAAGACACAACAGTTGACATCTGCATAAATTGCCCTTAAGACTCAAGTTTATGGGTCTCCTTGGAATTTGTGTTGAAACAGAAGCTGTCCACACGGCTGAGAAACAACACTCGACTCCCCACTCGACTGCACTCTGAATTTATTTCTCTGCTTCTACGCCTGGATCCATCCCAGCCTCACCTTCCCTGGCCCTGCTCGGTGCGGAGAAGCTGGGTTGCTTGGCTAGTCTGCGTCTTTAGCTACCTCCTGGTCAAGGTATGACCCAGGCACCCAGGATTTAAGGGAGGAAGGACTAAAGGCATCTGTCTTATCTTCCAGTGGCAGGAGTGGAACCATTTGTCTCAGTGGCCGCGGGGTCGTGCCAGGGTGGACTGCCACAGCTCTCCATTTGCTGGGGGTATTCTGCCAGGACGTAGAGGAAGCCGCCCAGGGCTGCGACAGCCATGGCTGTGTTGTGGGAGGAGCAGCCATCTGGGGAGAGAGAGTCCTCTTTGTGAGTACTGTGTGGTGGCCACAGTTCCGTTATGAGTGCTTGTCAGATACTTTCTCAGCCAGCCAGATCCCCTTTGCTGGCTGGCCACCCATCCCCCAGCTGCTATGAGTGCTGGTCACTAATGGCTCCCTTCTCCAGAGAAATGACTTCAGCCAGTTGGAGCCTCCTCACTGGGGACGTCATGCCTCCTTCCAATGACTCACTTATACAGGACACAAAAGCCTAGCCCTCCATCTCAGGGGGGTGACTCAGGTCTGATTCCCACTCCAGAGCCTCCTTCCCCTGGGATCTGACCAGGAGCCACATCATTGTCCAGCCCCTTCCTACCTTCCCTTGCTCTCAGGCCCTGCATGAGACCTTCTAGGACAGCCCCCCATGCCTGTCTTGCATGTAGGGAAACTGAGGCTCAGGTAGCGCAGCGGAGCTCCCCAGCTCTGGCGACTCCACAGCTCATTTCTTGACCCTGACAGCCTCCTACATTGCTGCTTCAGTCTCGCCCATTCCCAGGTGACCCTGAGCACCTGCCTGAGACAAAAACTCCTTAGATGTTACTTAGTTCTCTGAACTCAAAGTGGGATGCCCACCTTTCACTCCTGAGCAGAAGGAGCCAGGACTTTCCTCTCCCCTCCGAGTCTTGGAGAAGGGACAGACCCCAGCCAGGTCCTTTGGTGGGGGAGGGAGAATTCAGGTTTCAAGGAGCCTAATTACCAACTCTAGCAGTCCACATTAACATATGCCAAGTTCCGTGGGGAGTGCTTTGCACAGTGAACTGATATTAACCCCCAACAGCTCTATGAGGGAGGCACTGCTAGGCCCCTATTTTACAGATTAAGAAACTGGGGCTCAGACAGGTTGAGTGACTGCCACAGTGAGGAAGGAGCAGAAGCAGATTCAAACCCTGACAGCGTCACTTCAAACTCTAAATCTCCATGCCAGCTGCCCCCTTGCTCCACAGGTGTGCAGCAGAAGGAAGGCGAGAACACCACTCCCACCTGGGCAGCTTCCTAGACTGCTGTCAATCTGCAGGGGCCTAGGAAGGACCTCGGCCTTCAGAAGTTCTGCGGCTTCCTCTCCAGCCCTCAGGACGGTCCTGGGGTTCAGCTGTGTGCCTCTAGGGAGCAGCCAGCTCTCCAGGGTGTGCACAGCACACCCCCTACCACCTGGTCATAGGTAGCCCCAGCCCCCTGTGTCAGGCAGGCCTAGTCTGGGCAGGGGCCTCTGGAATCTCCAGAGAACTTCTCTCCTTTCCCCAGCCCAGCCTTTGGTGACAGCTACAAAACAACCCATTGGAGTTAAGCTTCCCTCTCTTGTTTACCTGCAGGCAGATGATGCGGCTGCAGGGGAGCTCATGGGGAGGCATTTAGTTGTTGGGATCATTCACCAACATATGCTGGGCATCTACTCTGTGAGCTGGCTGTTTCACCTCCTCTGCGTCTGTCTTGCAGTTATTTATTTTTGCTGAATAAAAAAATGGGCGTGCCTGAGTGGCTCAGTTGGTTAAACGTCTGACTCTTGGTTTCGGCTCAGGTCATGATCTCACAGTTCTTGAGTTCGAGCCCTGCGTCAGGCTCTGCACTGACAGTGTGGAGCCTGCTTCGGATTCTCTCTCTCCATCTCTCTCTCTGCCCCTCCCCAGCTTGTGCACACACACTGTCTCAAAATAAATAAATATTTTAAAACATGAAACCAAGTCTAGGGGCGCCTGGGTGGCGCAGTCGGTTAAGCGTCCGACTTCAGCCAGGTCACGATCTCGCGGTCCGTGAGTTCGAGCCCCGCGTCGGGCTCTGGGCTGATGGCTCAGAGCCTGGAGCCTGCTTCCGATTCTGTGTCTCCCTCTCTCTCTCTGCCCCTCCCCCGTTCATGCTCTGTCTCTCTCTGTCCCAAAAAATAAATAAACGTTGAAAAAAAAATTTAAAACATGAAATCGAGTTTTCTCTTCCTTCTTTCTCTCTCCCTCCTTCTCTTTCCCCCTCCCTTCCTCCCAGATTAAACCTTTTCTTTCTTCCCTTCTCAATACAATTATATCTTATTCTCATTTTCTCTACACTGGTGGACTGACCGAATCATTTATTATCTCAATCAGGACACTTTGGGGAGGAAAGGGGGCACTATTTATAATGGCTCCAGGAAGAGATGGAAGCTGGGGACATCTGGACATGTGGTCACCGGGATTATACTGGTCACTTGCCTGCTGGCTCGAGGATTCCCTCCTGTCCTTTCTTGCTTCAAACCACAGTGCACTGACCCTTCCAAACTACATTTCCCAGGATACTTTGCTCATCATCTGGTCAGGTTTGAGCAACAACATCCACAGGCTGAAAGAGTGGAGAAGCCGGGGTATTTCCTCCCCATCTCTGCCTCCTCCGTGTCCAGCCCCTGCAGGCTCTGCTAACCCCACTTTGCTCCACAGTCTCTCCAGCTCTGCCTCGAGGGAGGGTAGTGGCTTACTGCAATGATTTATCTCTGGGTTTTCTCACTTTTCTGTGTTCAACTCTTGCAACACCTCTGAGAAGAGTTCCCTATATTAAATTCCCTCTGCCTCAAGTTCCTGGTGCAGGTTCTGTTTTCCCGACGTGACCTTGTCTGAGAAGGGTTATCTCTGTGATTTTCAGTAACACACTGAAAATTCCTTCATGCTCCTTTCACTGGAGACAAGACCTCTGGATTTCCACTTCCTACCCTGCCCTCTACCCCCCAGACCTGGCCCTTCAGGGATGCCAGGGGACTTTTCCACTGAGGTCAACCTGTGTGCACTCTTTCCAGGGTGTCCTGGTTTCACGCCCAGAAGGTCCCTGGGTATTTTCATTACCTGTAAATTGTTTTTCTCGCCTCTTCACTCTTCTTAAAACGTGCTGTTGGTGTTGAATGGCTGTCAATAATTCTTCATCTTCAGCAGCTGGGAGAAGGGTGAAACGTGACCTTCTCATGATGGATTTTCACACATTACTCACCAAACCTCCTCCCCCTCACAACACCTCAAACAACTCAGATCTTCTCCTGAATCTGGAGGTTCTTCCAGAAGGTTCCTTGAGCACCCATCTGCAGATCCTTACCCACTGTCTAAATTTGTCATCTACTGATGTTTCTCCAGTCGTGGTCCCCCAACCACCTACATCAGAATGGCTGGAGGATCTTGTTAAAAATGCCCGTTCCACAGGCCTACCTTGTACCTGCTGTTTTAAAAGCAGACTATCTTTATTTCAGAAGCTTTGCCTTGGGGCGGCAGGGTGGCTCAGTTGGTTGAGCTTCCGACTCTTGATTTCGGCTCAGGTCATGACCTTATGGTTGGGTTCATGTCTGTGCTGATGGTGTGGATCCTGCTTGGTATTCACTCTCCCTCTCTCTCTGCCCCGCCCCCACTCATGTGTGCGTGTTTTCTTTCTTTCTCTCTCTCTCTCAAAAATAAATAAATAAACATTAAAAACCAACCAACCAACCAACCAACCCTTTGCCTCCTTGCAAAACATCCCAGGCTTCTGTATTTATTCGGAACCTCCTCTGTACCATGCACAGGACAGGTGGTTTCCTATGTTTTAAGTCTACTCCTCACAGCTCAGGAAGGAGATTATTATAGTCATTTATTTACAGATGAAGAAATCAAGGCTCAGAGAGGTGAAGGGACTTACTCCCAAGAGGATCAGCTGCCCAGGGTCACACGGCTGGAAAGGGGCTGCCTCTCTTGTCTCCCTATCTCTGCTTCTGTGTCACCCTCTCCCAGACATCTCCCCTGACCACTCCTGCCCAAAGAACTGTCTTCCATAGTCTTTTCTTTCTCAGCCTGTTGTCTCCTTCACAGCCCTTATCAGAACTCACCATTATTTCACTTATTGGTTAATTTAGGTAGTTTCTGCCTCTTTTCTTCGGACCCTAGTTTCCCCTGGAGCCTAGAACAGTGTCTGGCACAGAGCAGGTGCTCAGGGAATACTTATTGAAGGAATGGATTTGTTAATGTAGGTCACGGGGCCAACATCTTCCAATAAGACTGTCTCCCCTCCTGCAGAGTTTTGGCTTTTTAAAAGGTCTGACCCCATTTCCGTGTATGTGTGAGTGTTCATGTGTGTGTTTGCACGCGCATACATGTTGCAAATCTCTCTCTGAGCCCTTAACACCACCGCATCACCTCTCCTCACTTGGCCTAGAAATCCAGCCCCCAACCACCCGCCTGCTCCCAGCCAGGGTACAAGTGCAGCTCACCAGGCCTCCCGAAGCATCCTTCCTCTGGCTTCTGCCAGTTGAGAATGGCCTCCAGCCACCAGAGCTTGTAGAAGTCTGAGAAGCCACTGATTCCACAGAACATGACTGGAAGCAAAGACAGAGGACCTCCTACAGGCCTGTCCCCCAAGCCCACCTGCTTCCACTGCTCAAAGCTGCACAGCGCCACCTGCCTCCTCCCGCCAAGGTGAAGAAGCTCCAGGAAGTGGGTGCTCAATGCAGTGGCTGGAAGAAGGCAGCTCCCAGGCTAGGTCCTGCCTCCCATTTAGACCCTTCATTACAGTCACTCAAGAGTTGGGGTCAGTAGAGGGATCTAGACACCCAAGCTAAGGAGCAGCCACCCAGAGACCCCTTTTCTGCCTCATCTCTGAGGCTTCAACGTCTGTTTGCCCATCAGCTACTCAGTCCAGAGCTCCATCACTGAGTCAGCCTTTGGGGGCAGGAAGCAGTCACATAGTGACAGATAAAATATGGGATGACAAGTTAAATTTGAGTGTCCAATAAATACATTACAAATTTTAAAGTATATGTATAGCCCATGAAACGTTTGGGATATACTCATACTAAAAATGTATTTAGTTTATCTGAAGTTTGAATTTACCTGGGCACCCTGTATTTTTATTTGCTATATCTGGCAGCTCGTGTGTGTGTGTGTGTGTGTGTGTGTGTGTGTGTGTGTGTGTGTGCCCTGTGAATCAGGGACACCCAACTGCTTTGTCCCTAGAGTGCAACACCAGGGCTCACTGTTCTCCATGAAGATGTCCCGGGTTGGGTACGCATATCCGATAGCCTCAGCTCTCTGGTTCAGGTCCATCATGTTGGCACAAAAGAGGTTCATGTAGTGCTGGCTGTGGCGGAACAGCCCCTCCGTGCATCCCTTCTGGGGAGACAAACACCCGGAAATAAGGAAGTCAGTGGCATGGGTGACAGACTGGCACTGTTACAGAAGACTTGCAATTCTGAGATGGTCTGGCAGGTGGTTGCCTTTGGGGAAGCTCTTTCCCTTTTTCCCAGAATTTCTTCCCCATCTACACACCCCACCTGCTGGGGGCTCTGTCACTGGGGGATCAGAAAGAGCTGGGTTTGAATCCAGGCTCTGTCACTCAGGAGCTGTGTGACCTTGGCTGGCTAAGTTAACCTTTCTGAGCCTCGAGGGTCTACACACGGAAAGGGCAATGCTGCTGGGAACCACACCAAAGGCACTCACATGGATGGGTGCTTCCATAGTTAGGAAGGCCCCGACACAAGCCCAACACTGAAGGACACACTATAGCAGTAGCTGCTGTCACATTCAGATTGCAGGCTAACCCAGCTGGCAGCTTCAGGGCTGCTCAAACTGTGAGCCATGGACTGGTCTCAGGGACAGGATAGGAGATGAGAAGAGACTTTAGAAACTTCTGTAGCAATGTGTCAGAGTGGCTTTCTGTCTGCCAACCTAATAATTTAAAATAAGTTAATTTTAAATAATTTTAAATTTAAAATTTTTAATTTAATTTTAAATTTTATTTTAATTTTAAATAATTTAATAAAAATAATTGATATTATATTTAAAAAATAATTTTCCTCGTAATCTGATTTTTTTTTGTATTTACAGAAATACTGGACTGTGACAGCCTGCATATAAATAACATTTTTTTAAAAACCTGACAAAAATATTAAGTCTCTTTTCAGCTAAGGATTTCTGGTCATGGAATAACATCTTTCAATAGAGATAATGAGGCTTACTTTTCTATATAAGGAAATATATATGTTTAAAAATTATTATCGTTATTGGGGCGACTGGGTGGCTCAGTTGCTCAAGAGTCTGACTCTTGATTTTGGCTCGAGTCATGTTCTCATGATTTGTGAGATTGAGCTCCGCATCAGGCTCTGCACTGACAGCTTGGGATTCTCTCTCCCTCTCTCTCTGCCCCTCCCTCATGCTTGTTTCTCTCTCTCAACAATAAATAAATAAACATTTAAGAAATTATTATCACTATTTAGCAAAGTTTGAGCTCCTGGGCTTGGAAGAGCATGGCTGGCTGCAGAGGTGGGGGTGGGGCTGGCTTGTCTTGGTTTTGTTTTCTGGAAGCTGCTATGGACCAAATATTCTAAATCCTTTTCAATTTATTATTGTTTACTAAATTCTTTCTGCTGCTTCTCTTTTATTCTTTCTCTTTTTTTTTTGGATGCCTATGATCCAATTTAGCATGCAAAGCTATCTAACAGAATCCCTTTACTAAATCGTTTACAGAATTGTTTACTAAATTCTTTCTGCTGCTTCTCTTTTATTCTTTCTCTTTTTTTTCGGATGCCTATGATCCAGTTCAGCATGCAAAGCTATCTGTCCAACAGAATCCCTTCCCCCCCTCCAGTTTGGTTCAATGTTATAGTGGGCAGATGGTAAGCTACTCTTTTTTTTTATATATATTTATTTATTTTGGGAGTGAGAGAGAGAGTGAGAGCATGAGTGGGGAATGGGCAGAGAGAGAGGGAGACAGAGAATCCCAAGCAGGCTCTGTGCTGTCAACGCAGAGCCTGATGTAGGGCTCGAATTCATGAACCGTGAGATCATGACCTGAGCCAAAACTGAGAGTCAGATGCTTACCCAGCTGAGCCATGCACACGCCCCTATGGCAGGCTACTTTTACTACTCCTTCCCAATGCCCAAAGCACAAGTCCAAAAACCTGCTTATTTTCCTGGTAGGTACCATAAAAAAAACCATGCTGCCAAAGGCCCTCTTTACCTTTCTTCTTTTAAAAACATTTTTTTAAGTTTGTTTATTTACTTTGAGAGAGAGAGAGAGAGAGAGAGAGAGAGAGAGAGAGAGAGAGAGAACACAAGCAGGGGAGGGTCAGAGAGAAGGAGAGATAATCCCAAGCAGGACCTGCAGCGTCAATGCAGAGCCCGATGCAGGGCTTGAACTTACGAACCTCATGAACGGTGAGATCATGACCCAAGCCGAGATCAAGAATCAGACACCTAACTGACTGCGCCACCCCAGCCCCTCTTTACCTTTTTTTCCCCCTCTGAGTGTGTGGCTAGCCCACATGGGCACTCACCAATCTGGCTGAGAGGAAAAAGAGCAGCTGGTGAGACAGGCAATAGCCTGAGCAGCCGGGCTTGGTCATGAGTGTCCTGCAGAAGTCTGAGAGCCTGCAGGGCTGGCCACCGTCGGTCCTGGGGGAAAAGTGGTTCAGGCCCTAGAGAAAGGGTGTCCTAAAGGAAGCCTGGGGACATGGAGACTTCCCTGGTCCCTATTCCCCCACTAGCTATTAGAACCCCGGTAGTTTCCAGGCACCCAGCTGTGCACAAGGGGTTGCTGGATAAAGCACAGGTGTACTGTGACTTGATTTGCTAAATCAGTATCCCAGCACAGGGGAGGTGACACTGGGGCTACCCTGGGTTGGAGGAGCTCCAGGAGGCTGCAACTTCTTATTGCTCCTTGGAACCCCTAAGTACAACATTTCCACCCTGCCCTAAACAGCAGATCCCTGAACCTCAGGCTGATTCAGGGCTTGCTCCAAGCTCACGAGCCCATTGCACAGCCGGATAAAATGGTAAGTTAACTGGGATCCAGTCCTGCTTTCAGAGACCTACAGCCCAGTGAGAGGGCAGAACCATAAGACAAATGTAAATTGCACCTATGGCTACCAGTGGTGCTAAGAGAGTCAGCTTGTAGTGAGGTCAGGGAAGGTTCTGGAGGAAGGATGCTGGGGGTGGCCCTAAAGTATGAGCAGAGTTACTTAGGCATGGGGGAGGGGTGGGGCAGGGTGGGAGAGGCCCACAGAGGCCAGATGGGCATAGGCGCGGGTTTAGAAGTGGGACAGAGTAGGCACTGTCTGTCTGACAGTGAGAGTCTGACATGAGCCCCAGGGGCTGGACTAGAGAAACATGGAAACCTGGAAGGGCAGTAGGACTTGGGGCTTTGTTCTGAGAACAATAGGAAGCATCACACAGCAGGCAGGAGGTTCAAATGTGGTTTTTGAAAGGAAAGCTCTGATATGGGAGACCGGTGGGGTGTGGAGTGGGGTGGGGTGCATGTTTGGACCAGGCGTGAAGTATTGAGTGGACAGTGGGGGCCAGCTCAGATGCCATGGGGGGTGGGAGAGGTTGGTGTCTGGGGTGGGGGGTGGCTGTACCTGGTTTCACACAGACCCTTGGGGACTGGGAGAGTGCGTGGAATGAGAGGACAAGCCAAGAGCAAGTACTTTTGGGTTTTTTGGAAGCAGGGCAAGTACAGGAGGCCCACCCTGTTCCCAGCAGCTGCACCAGACACGAGTCACTGCTTTCCTCTGAGAAGGAGTCCTGAGTCTCAAACGTGGGGTAGACCATGGAGGCATCTGTGCAGGTCCAGGCACGCGGAAGCTTCCAAAACCCAGGCTGGATGGTTGATTGGAACTCTGGCAGAGAGGTGGGGGTGGGGGAAACACCCAGAGGCAGTGCGCCATCCCCTACCTTACTGCCCCCAGGTTCCTGTAACTCCAAGCCAAGCAACTAGGTGTCCCACCCCCGTTACCCCTGACCACACACAAGTGCCTGCTTAGGGCTTTGAACCTTGTCTGCTGTTTGCACATTGTGTTTGAAACACTCAGGAAACGCTTCTCAAATCCATAGGAATAGTGTTGGGACGGGCTTTGACCAAATCTACTGCATCCCCTGGAAGTTTGAGACACACGAAAAGGGTTGGTTGACTCCTTTGGTTTGGCTAGAAAGTGGAGCTCTTACAAAAAAGATGCCCAGCTTAGGGCTTCTTTAGGATGACACAGGTTGGGATAGTCCCAAGGGCCAGGCCTGGGAGAGGGTGGGGAACCTGGATGTTGGAGGTAGAGAGGGCTGGGTGTGGTCACATGCAACAGGACTTTGAGAAGGAAGGGAGGACTGGCCAATTATCCCCCACTCACTCCCACCTCTGACTGGGAGCTGGGAGCCTGGGAGGCAGGACTGGACAAGTATGAGGGGCTGCCCCCCTCCACCACCCCCAGCAATGATTCACTCCAGGTTTATAGGGTGGGTCAGAGACTCTTAGCATTATAAAGCACAAGAGAGATACTAGTGAGAGGCTAATATTTGCAGCACAAAGGGCTGAATTACCTTTGAGGTATCCCACTCTCCGGGACAGACCAGACCCTCCCCTCTGGTCTAGGATGAAGGCTTCCAAGCCTGGGGGGAGCTAAACAAATGAGGGGGGACATGTTCCCTACTCTCAGCCCTCACTGCGCCACTCCCTGTGTGGGTGGGAGAGGTCATCTCAACCCAGTCAAGGATGCCCAAACATTCCTCAGGGGCAGCCTGTGGTGTGCTTCACCCACAGGACCCAACTGGTTACAGGTTGTCCCAGACCATCCCTTACACTGGGAGGAGCACCCCCAGATTCTGTGTTCTTGAAGAAATGAGATCCCTGCCCCCCCCCCCCCCCGCTATTACCTCTTAGGTACTTAGGGTCACTCAGCTCGAGGTAGAAAATGGATCTGTGAAGGAGAGGTGCTAGTTTTTCTACCAGCTTCTCCACACTCAGGCTCAGCGGCTGCAGCTGGGGGTCCCGAGCCCATTTTTCCTGAACACCTTTTAGCTGCACTGGAAAGGAAAAGAGATCGTTCATTCCATCATTTGGCAAATCATTTGGACAGGAAAAATTATCCTAAGCTATAATGCTTACTGAGCCTCTCTGCCTCCTCCAGCTCCTGAGGAGAAGGAATTCACTGAGCTTATTGGAAATTAGACCTTGTGGGGCTCAGCTGGGTGATGGCAGTGGGGGCACTAGAGTGCTGGAAACTGGCAGCCAAGAGCTTGATTTCTGGAGGTGAGCCTTCATTCAGATCCTGACTCTGATACTTTCTTGTTGGGTGACCAGAGAAAGATATTTAATTTCTCTCCATTTTACATTCTTCATCTATAAAATGGGGGTAATGATGGCCCTTACTTCTTGGGAGTGGGGAGTTGTAAGGATTAAATGAACTAATGCATAGAGAGGACTTACCATTGTCCATAGTACAGAGTAAGCACTCAATGAAGTTTAGATATAAGTATCAATTAATCATTTAAGGCTTGCTGTCCAGGAGAAAAAAAAATGAGGGAGGGATTCAGATGCAGTGTGGAGAGCTGCTGTATACAGTTGAATAGGTTGTACATTGCACAAGAACTGCACACAATCCTATCATGGGTTTGTGTATGTATTAAGCCAAGTTTCCAGCAGATGGCAGGCAAATGACTTGAGGAAGGAGACATCTTTTTTTTAATTTTCACAAAGGTGCCTTATGGATTACTAGTGGCCCTACAGGGGTCGGAGAAAATGGTGGTGGGGGGAAGGTAAGAGGTGGTCAAGAGAGGAGATGGGAGGGAGAGCCTCAGCACAGGGCTGAGAGGGTAAGAGGTGGCCTGAATTGTTCTCTGCTCCAGGAAGAGAGCTTTGATGGGGAGGTTGGGCGAGGTTTAGGAGGGTGCTAAGCAAACCTTTCGGGGTGATGGGCTCTGTAGCACTCTTCTCCAGGCTTGGCTCTTTCCCTGCCCTTGAACCTAGGCCATCTGCTCCTGAAGCCTTGTTCCAGATTGCTTGGCTCTACAGCAGAAGGAGGGTACTGTGCTGGCACCCAGAAGGGGTAGCCAAGTCATCAATGAGATGAACCCAACCTGGCCTTATGGTGGTGCTGGGTCCTGAGTCGTGTTTCTATCTCTCCTATTCCTCCCTGCCTGTGTGGCTGCTGCTGCCACCTTCTGGATCACGCTCTTGGCGGGTGGAAGTAGTTGGAGGGACCCTTTTCTCTTTGAAGGTCAATGTCCACCTGTCTACCTCTGAGAAGAAGGATTCAGAAAACCAATGGATATCCCATTACTATTGGGCCCCCCAGAATGTGAAATCCTTCTCGCTCTCCCAGGAGGCTGAGAACGAAGGTAGGACCCTCACAGTGAGTTCTGTGGCAGCCAGTGGTTTTCATGCCCTTTCAAGCCCTTCCTGCATTGTATGGGCTGACCCTTGAAACCAATAAGAAATTGGGGAAATGGTGTGTGACCTCCAAGGCTTGGTTGTAAAGACATTGAGGCTTCTGTCTTGCTCTCTGTGAGGCCATTTGTTCTCAGGGAAGCCGGCTGCCATGTTGTGAGGGCACCCAAGCAGCCCTATGGGAAGGTCCATGTGGTGAGGAACTGAGACCTCCAGCCACCTACCAGCACTAACTTGCCAAGCCTGGGAGTGAACAGGGGTGGTTCCTCCTGTCCCACTCAAGCCTTCAGATGATCACAGCCCTGGCTGACATCTTGACTCCAACTTCATGTGAGACCTGAGCCAGAACCACCCAAACTGTTTGCAGATTCCTGACAGAAATGGTGACATGGTAACTGTTATGTTGTTTTATGCAGTTAAGTTCGGGGATAATTTGTTAGGCATCAGTAGGTTACTGTAAAAGGAAAGGGCAAAATTGTGGAGAGGAGAGAAAGGAGGAGGGGGTGGCCCTGGTCTGAGGCTGTTGTGTGGTGTGGGTGCGGGCCATCACCTCCCTCCTTCCCAGCCACCTCTACCCTGTAATTGTTCAGAGAATGGGAGCTCAGTCAGAGCAGGGTTCTAAGCCTGCCTCCTACACTTACGCACTATGTGACCTTACTTGCTATGTGAACTTGGACATTCTCTCTCTCTCTCTCTTTTGAAAGAGAGCAAGTGAGCATGGGAGAGGGGGAGTGAGAAAGAGAGAGAGAGAGAGAAAGCGAGAGAGAGAGAGAGAGAGAGAGAGAGAGAGAGAGAGAGAGAGAATCCTAAGCAGGCACCATGGCCAGTGCAGAGCCCAACGTGGGGCTTGATCCATGACCCTGACATCATGCCCTGAGCCAAAATCAAGAGTCAGATGCTCAACCAACTGAGCCACCCAAGGACCCCTTCTCTAAAGTCTGTCCACTCATTGGTAAAAAGAGGATAATCATAATGAACTTACTTCAAGGGTTATGTGGGGTCAGTGAATTACCCCATGCAAACATTTACATTATGCCAGGGCTTGGTGGGTACTTAGTGAACCTTATCTTTTATTATCTCACGGACCCCAGAAAGCACTCCATCAAGGGAATCACCTGTCCCTCCCTTTTGTCTTCATAAGGAACTGACAGACCCATGGGACTATTACTGACAAAGGTCTGTTGCCTTGTTTCAGGAATGTTTATTCAACCGCTGCTCAGAGGGAGCCCAGTGCTGTGTTTCACCTCCAGGGTGGTCAGGAAAGTCAATGTGTGCCCACCCTGCCCTCAAGGGCTGTTAGAGCAGTTAGATTTGAATACTAGACCCCCTGCCTATCAACTGTGAGGAATAAGGAGTCTACTGAACCTCTCTGTGCCTCAGAGTCCCCACGTGCTGAAAGAACAAAACAAAGCACTGCCAGCTCTGGGCGTTTGGGGATTACAGCGGGTACCCAGGTAACATCCAAGGCATGTTTGCCGGGCCACATGCTATGGCTTTGTGGGTTCCTTCCTTTATTAAAAAAATAGATTGGCGGCACCTGAGTGCTCAATCGATTGAATGTCGGACTTCAGCTCAGGTCATGGTCTTGTGGTTCGTGAGTTCAAGCCCCACATTGGGCTCTCTGCTGTCAGTGCAGAGCCTGGAGCCCACTTCGGATCCTCTGTCCCCTTTGCTCTCTGCCCCACCCCTGCTCATGCTCTCTAAAAAATAAACATTAGAAAAGATTTAAAAAATAGATTAAATGTTATCTCTTACGGGGCACCTGGCTGACTCAGTCGGTTAAGCGTCCAACTTTGGCTCGGGTCATGATCTCACCGTTCATGAGTTCAAGCTCTGCATCAGGCTCTGTGCTGACAGCTCAGAGCCTGGAGCCTGCTTCAGATTCTGTGTCTCCCATTCTCTCTGCCCCTCCCCTACTCGCACTCTGTCTCTGTCTCTGTCTCTCTCTCAAAAATAAATAAAACATTAAAAAAAAAAGGTTATGTCTTGCAACTGCATTAGTATAAAGACAGATATGTTTATGTTATATATTACAGCATTCTTTCTGACCTAAAAGTTCATTTTTATTCCTTCTGACTAAAAGAGAAACGAAAACATTTTCCTGGATCCCTGAAAGTATTCTGTGCCTAATGCGGTAGCCAGCTCTGTGGTTTATTACTATAATTCATTTCTAGAGGTGTTACAGGGTGTGCCTGGGATTAAATGGAGACCCTGGTCCTAGCCTGAGAGGATCTTGGATCTTAGGGGTCTCCGGGATGCCACATGGGGGGTCAAGGGTGTGGGGAGGACACAGGGGCGCCAGGCATGGAAGCAGACCTGTCTGGGAGCCCCTCCTTCCACTGGGACCTGGAGGCTGGGTGGGTGGTGGGTGGCAAGTTGCACTGGCCACCCAGAGGAGGGTGGTGTGAAAGGGGGGCCAGCCAGAGCCCCAGGCTGATTCCAAGTCAGCTCTGTCACTTAGGTCAAGGTGGCCTTCTTAGAGGGGCTTCCTGCAACTCGAAGTGAGTGTGGAGTGGCTCCTTGCTTGCATTGGCCTGTCACCAGCTCCCTCCACAAGGATCTTACATCCCTGAAAGCTGAACAAACACTTGGCTTTTTTTGTGGAGGCTTCAGATGGCTTTGGCTAGAAGTAGGGGGAGTGGAGTTGGAACCTGATCTTGAGAGTTCCTGGCTTTGTTCACAGGCACCCTCCCATACATGCCTCTTGAAAGGGCACCCTCCCTCTGCCCACCTGGTTCATGGTGTATCAGGAGAGGGGTTGTCACATGAATCATTTCCTCCTGGGAAAACAATAAGTTCCCAATCTTTTCTCATGTGGCCTCTGAATCCTTCTTGCTTCCAAAATAATTGAGTAGAGCAGGGTCCCAAGACACCCAAAAGGAGCAAGCTGCCCAGCCCTTCTTTCCTTATAGTTAGAGCAGGATACTTCAGTGGCCAGGAAGTGGTCAGGTCCCAGGGGTACAGAGCAGAGAGGTGACAGGCTGGTGTTCCAGGAGTCAGTCTAGGATAACAAGAGTGCACCTACCTTCCAGCACCCGGAACCCCACCACGCCATCCAGGTTGATTTCAGGCAGCCTCTTCTCCAGGAAGGAAATGGCTCTCTCCAGCGCGGAGAGGATGAGGCCTGTGATGGTGGCTTTGCCTTCTGGGGTTTCCGGCCGTGCCAGCGAGGAGGGTCGCAGCGGTGGTGACGCTGACAGCAGCAAGAGCAGGAGCAGGAGCCCTGGGCTGGACATGGCTGGCCCTCTGCCTGAGTCTGGGGCAGTGCTTCAGCCGTGGGGCGGCCCGCCCCCACGTACCCTCCTCCAGCCCCTTCCTCCTTGTCCCTCCCCTGCAACGCTGCAGACGAGTGGCAGGCCCGGCTGACCCAGCAGGCTGGGCTGGCCTGGCAGAGGTGTCTGGGAGGGGCAGCTGCAGGGGTCTGATTGCCAGGGGGTGGGGGATGGGGCAGTGGGGAGCAGGCCAGCCCTGGAATGGAGCCAGCTAGAGCTGTAACTTCCCACCCTTTCCTTCTCAGTCCTGATTCCCCAGGCTTGTGGTCTACATTTTGGATCCCCCAATTGAACTTACACTCTAGATATCAAAAAGCACTGAAACGCAAAGGATTTTTTTTTTTTAGTGTTTATTTTATTTGTGAGAGTGAGAGACAGAGCTTGGGGGGTGGGGAGGGGCAGAGAGAGGGAGGGAGACAGAATCTGAAGCAGGCTCCAGGCTCCGAGCTGTCAGCAGTCAGCACAGAGCCTGACACGGGGCTCAAACGCACAAACACGGAGATCATGACCTGAGCTGAAGTTGGATGCTTAACCGACTCAGCCACCCAGGTACCCCACTTTTTTTCTTTTTTAAAATAAGTTTGGAATCAGCTTGTTTGACTGCACATCTGCCAGAAGAGACAGAAGCCTCCTTAGGGCAGTGCCTGCCTGCCTGGCCACTAGAAACAGAATATGAGCTGCAAAGACAGAGCACATGGGTACTGAAAAAATTTCCTAGATGATCACATTTAAAGAAAAATAGAGGGGGTGCCTGGGTGGTTCAGTCGGTAAAGCATCAGACTTCAGCTCACATCATGATCTCCTGGTTTGTGAGTTCAAGCTCCGTGTTGGGCTCTGTGCTGACTGCTGACAGCTTGGAGCCTGGGGCCTGCTTCAGATTCTGTCTCCCTCCCTCTCTCTCTGCCCCTCCCATGCTCATGCTCTGTCTATCTCTGTCTGTCAGTAATAAATAAACGTTAAAAAATTAAAAAAAAAAAGAGAGAATGTGTACCTGGGTGGCTCAGCCAGCTGAGCGTCAGACTCTTGGTTTTGGCTCAGGTCATGGTTCATGAGTTTGAGCCCCACGTCAGGCTCTGCATTGACAGCGTGGAGCCTGCTTGGGATTCTCTGTCTCCCTCTCTCTCTGCCCCGCCCTCATGTTCTCTCTCAAGATTAATAAATAAACTTAAAAAAAAAAGGTAAAGAAAAGCAGGTGAAATGAATTTTAATAATCTATTTAATTTGAGCCAATGGATCCAAAACATCATTTCAACTTATAATCAATATAAACATGATCAACCTTGTAACATTTTTAAAAATATCAGTTTTCTCAAATTAAGTCTTTGAAATCTGGCATTTTACACTCGAGGCACATTTCAACTCAGGCTAGCTTCATTTCAAGAGCCAAGCAATCACATGTGGCTTCTGTATTGGACAGTGAAGACCCTCAGCCCTTATTAGCTCATTCAGTGTGAAAGCACATCTGTTTTCCTGTGGGAATTTTAATGTTCATTTACTAGGTGCTATCCTGAACCTTGCTGGATGGTTACGTGATGTGCACCGTAATAATGTTAAAGTCCAAAAAATTCTGAAGTTAGAAACATAGCTGGCCCCAAGGGCTGCAGTTAACAGATTACAGATCTGTAAAAATAATAAAAATACCATCACCAAAATGTGCATCTTGATGGTCTCCGTGGGCATGCTGTAGGCCAACCATTTAATTTCATTCTTGTCCTTCCTTCCCCCACCCCCGCCAGCCTTTTTATACATTTTTTTCCTGAACATTTAAAAACGACAGCTTTATTGAGATATAATTCACATACCATAAAATTCGCCCTTTTAAAGTGTACAATTCAGCAGTGTCTTTTAAAGTATATTCACAAGGTTGCTCAACCACTGTCTGATTCTGTCTGATTCTGAAATATTTTCCTTCCTCCCCCTCCCCCAAAGAAACCTGTAACCATTAGTGGTCACTCCCCATTGCCCACCACCCCCGCCCCAGCCTCCTCAACTCTCCAGCCCCTGGCAACCACTAATCTACTTTCCATTTCTATGGATTTGCTTATTCTGGACATTTCATAGAAATGGAGAGTTATTCAATATATGATGTTTTGTGTCTGACTGCCTTCATTCAGCATAACGTTTTCAGGGTTCATCTATGTGGTGGCATGAATCAGGACATCATTCCTTTTTATGGCTGAATAACATTCCCTTCCGTGTCTAGATCACATTATGTCCTATCCATTCATAAGCTGATGGACATTTGAGTTATTTCCACCTTTGTGCTATTGTGAGTAAACATTCATTTACAAGTTTTTGTTTCAAAACCTGTCTTCAATTTTCTTGGGCACATACTTAGGATGCAGTTGCTGGGTCCTGTGGTAACTCTATGCTTAATTTATTGAGGAACCACCAAAGGATTTTCCACAGGGGTCGCATCATTTTACATTCCTACTAGTGATGATGTATGAGAGTTCCTCATGCATATGTTTTTGTGTGGTAACCCCATGATACTGCAGTTATACTGTATATTTTTGTGTGTACTGTATCTATATTGTGCCTTATACATAAAAAGAGCTAGATCCCGCCCCCCACAACTATTTTTTATTCCTTTGGGCGTACCATTGAGAATGAATGTTCCAGGTAAGACTTGTCACTATCACCACTTCAGTTAATCCTTAAAACAACTCTGAAGTGGGTACTTTTCCTATTCCCTTTTATAACTTAAAATCTGAGGCTCTAGGGGACGGGGTAAGTGACTTCTTGTGACATATTGCCTCACAGCTAGTATGAGGTGTGCAGGAATTCCGATCCTTGAATCCACAGCTTAACCATGAGGTGATCCTGCTAGGGTTCAACCTCCCATCTCTGGAAGGGGAAACAACCCCCTCCTGACCTCTGGAAGGACTGAAATTTCCATGTGATGTATGCCAAGTGGGCAAGTAGAACAAGCCAGGGCTGGCTGAGCTCCAAAGCACCCCAAGCTGGTGATGCATCTTGTCCCTTTCTCCCTAGAGAAACAATCCTCACTCGTTTTCCAACTGGGAATTAAGCTTCCAGAATGTGACATTTACTCTTGGTTTGTCATACCCATGGCACCTGGTCCTTATCCTCATAGATCATCAGAACAGGAGGGGCTGAGCTGAGAAATCCCCTCTTTTAATTATAGGTCAGAAAAGCCAACTGATTGAGAGTGGCTTATTCCAGATCATGGAATCCATGAAGCTGAGGTCTCAGACCCCAGCCCCATCTCACCACAAAAGGGTGGAGAGAGTGGGCAGGGCATGTGCTCCAGCCTCTCAGACCCTGCACCTGCATCTGAGGGATTAAGGAGGCTGCCCTCAGTGTCTATTTGCTTCTCTCTCCCATCTGTACATATGTACTCATCTTTCCTTTCCCTCTTTAGCTAAAATTTCAAGCCCTGCCTCTGTCACATACTGACTAATGGTGTGACCTTTAATGTCCTTATCCATAAAAAAGGAGTCACAAGACATGGTGGGAAGCATATGCCAAGTCTTGACCTGGGCTCTAGGGACTCGGGAAACACATCTGCAAGGTGCTGCCTGTCTAGGCTCTTATTGAAGGAGGAGAAGCTGTTTTGTTTCCTTGTCCAATGCATGAGTGCATTAGACAGCTGGCGGGCGGGTGGTGCTCTGCAGGTTCTAGGGCAGCTCCCACCCAGGGCAGTGAGGGTGGCTTCACCACCATGCTGTCGATGTTTCTTAGCAAGGGGACCCATTTCAAAGTGAAAAGGCTATCACGTGGACACACACTGAACTCTTCAGTGTGACTATTTTTGAAGGTAAAATGAAAAGGTCAGTGGCAAAATTTCCCTTACGACATAGACTTAAAATCATATTTTTTACTTCCTTCTCTGTCCTTTTCCTTTACATGTTAAGTGTTTCATTCAAGTACAACATAACATCCTGAAAAATGAACAAGTTTGTTGCTTGATGAATTGTGTCAAAAGGATCACCCCCACCTTATCAGCACCCAGGTCAGTAGAGAGAACCCACCAGCTTCACATTGGCTCCCTCCCACTCACTCCCCGACCCTCGAAGGCAGGTCACTCTCCTGACTTCTAACAGTTAAAGTGTGGTTTTGATTATATATATGTGGAACCAGCCAGTGTGTACTCTGGCATTTGGCCTCTTTTCTTAACGTTATGCTGATGAGAGTCATACAAATTGTTGCTTCACTGTATTTTGAAGTTATCTTAGAATTTTGAAAAAAATTGTTCCTAGATCCTTACATGGAAGAAGCTTTACCTTAATATCACTAATTTTTGGCCCCCAGAGGCTCCTGGGAGGTTCAGTGGGCCGCCACTTAGGGAACCACTTCCCCACCTTCCTTCTCTCCGCCCACTTCGGAGGCTGGGTCTTTGCGCGTTGAGCACCCGGCCCACAGAGGGCCGTCACGTGACTGCCATCCGGCTCGGCCAAGATGGCGGCCTCCTGCGTGGCCGTGCTGGTGATGGCCGCATCCCTGCTGCTGCTGCTGTTGGTCCTGTGGAAGCGCTGGCGGCGGGGGCGAGCGGATTGGCACGTGATCATTGTGGTGCTGGGCGACGTGGGCCGCAGCCCCCGCATGCAGTACCACGCACTGTCGTTTGTCAAGAGCGGCTTCTCCGTGACCCTTATGGGCTTCTGCAGTGAGTGCTCGGGGTCTGGGAGGGAGGCTGAGCTCTCAGCCTTTAACCCGCGGCTTTGACCTGCCCAGGGGGGCCGGGACGGGGACGTCCCTTTTCTCCCTCCTCCCTCGGACAGCTCTCCGAGATTGGGTTTATCTAGTTCTGGCCAGGTTTCTGCCCAGCTTCTGCTGGGTGGGACTCTAGGAACAGCTGGCGTTAATGGAGTGCCTGCCGTATGCCAAGAGTGTGCTACATTAAGTGAACTCATCATATAGTCTCACTTAATCCTCCTAGTGAGTGGAAAGACGGACTGGAACCTAGTGTGTGTGTGACTCCGGGGCCAGTGCTGCTAACCATAGCTCCTTGTGGCTACTTTTGTCAGGCTGTGTCTCACGGGACAACTTGTCTCCTCTCCATCCCACACCCTCGGTGCAGAGCTGTGCAGGCAGGAGAGGTTTCATTGTGCTGCATTTCCACCTTTTACTCTCAGTGTGCAAAAGCAGGGGTGTCTGCTCCTTCATCCTCCTTCAGGATGACATCTTTAGAGGGTAGCTCAACCGTGTGTCAGGGAAAAGGGGGAGTAGCACTGGTTGCCTTTGGTCCCTGTTTAGATTCTGCTGTGGGAGGGTGCAGGAGTGGGGTGAGACTTCCTAGGAGTCTCCCCATGGTGGGATAAATCCACCATTCAAGGAATCTAGATTATTTTGAGTGCCTACTATGTGCCAGGCATTGTGTTAAGTAAATAAAGGTGGACACCATTGAGACCCTCCCTCTCTGGGGGAGACTCTGGACAAGAAGTGTCCTCATGCTCTGTTCTAGCTATGGAGGAACAGAGAGAAAAGTCTTATTTTCCAAAAACACTCTTCACTATTCAGCCTGAGCTGGGGGATCATCTGACTTTATATTGCCCTGTCTAGTGCATTGAAGGGGACATTCTTTTCAGACTCCAGACCCTATGATGAGCTCTTGCAGAACAACAGAATTCAGATTGTGAGTTTGACAGAACTTCCGAAACTTGCAGGTAGGATGCTGTCAACTCCAGATTCCTTTGAATCTGTGTGTGTGCGTGTGGGTGAGGGGAGGACCCGCACATTGCCAAGAATTCCTTTTGGAGTAACGGGTGTTTTTTGACTTGCAGTTGGGCCCCACATTTTTCAGTATGGAGTCAAAGTTGTTTTTCAGTCAGTGTACCTGTTGTGGAAGTTGATGTGCAGGGAGCCAGCAGCCTACATCTTTCTCCAGGTAAATGTCAGTCTCCTCTTGCTCTCTCAGAACCATTGTTAAGTTTCCTTTACTGCCCAGCCTTTTATTTATTTATTGAAAAAAAATTTTTTAATGTCTCTTTATTTTGAGAGAGAGACAGAATGTGAGTGGAGGAAGGGCAGAGAGAATCTGAAGCAGGCTCCAGGCTCCAAGCTGTCAGCACAGAGGCTGACCCGGGGCTTGAACTCACAAACTGTGAGATCATGACCTGAGCTGAAGTCGGACACTTAACCAACTGAGCCACCCAGGCACCCCTTCCTTTATGACTTTTATACTTCTTTTTTGGTGAGAAGAGAGTCTTATTAATTATCAGGAGGTTTGTAAAGATAAATTGACTCTTTGTTATGTATGTTGCAACTGTTTTCACTCAGTTTATTATTGTTGACCATGGTATGGGTTTCCTTCTCTTCATTTGAATGTCTCTTTCCCAGAACCCCCCGGGCCTGCCTGCCATTGCTGTGTGCTGGCTTGTGGGCTGCCTCTGTGCAAGCAAGCTCGTCATTGACTGGCACAACTACGGCTACTCCATTATGGGTTTGGTGCATGGTTCCAGCCACCCGCTTGTTCTGCTGGCCAAGTGGTAAGGGTCTTGGAAGAGGGTGCAGACACCTTCCCTGAACCTTGGTAGGAAGAAGGGCCAGTGCAGAGACCTGGTGAAGCTGTCCCCTGTGTGCTCTTTGGGGGTGAGAGCAAGGCTGGGGAATTAGGCTGACTTGGGTTACAAGTGACAGAAATAGCCTAAGGCAAGGAGGGCATTTGTTGGTCCCTAAAACTGCAAAGTCCAGAGACGTGGCTGACTTTAATCTCAAAAGGGCATTGTCAGGATGCCCTCTCATTTCTGTCTCCACACTCCGTCCTGGAGGTGTTTCTTAGGTGCTGGGAGCTCTCCCGGCACTCAAACCCCCACTGACAGGCTCAGTGGAGACAGGGACCCTTTCTGATTGGCTTGTGCTCCTCTGCCAGGCTCTGACACCCCACTGAGGTAGGGGGGCTGCAGTAACCCGATGTCTCAGGCTTAGGGGAAGTGCTCTTCTGTGAGACCTGGGGTCCCAGGTGAACCCAGACCAGATGCCCAAATAAAAACCGAAGCTGCTGTTAGACAATGGGACTCAGGCAACAGCCTGCTGCAGTCAGTGAGACAGGGAGAGGGAAGAAGGGCCTGTGGGAGCAGGTTGGACATGGAGCAGGAAGAGTCATGTTCTCAGCCTGAGTGGGTGACATCTGCCGCCTCTCCCTGAGGGACATTCACTGAGGGTGGTAACAGCTGCCGCAGCAAACGATCAGTGCGTACATGCTGCATGTCAGGCTTCAGGCCAAGCCCTTTATCCTGTTCAGTCTACACTCCCCCTGGTGAGAATGTCCTGTGGTCACTCTCCATTTACAAGCCAGGAAACCAAGGTCGAGCACCATTTTGCTGCTTGCCACACAGCTGATATTGTTGCATGAGGATCAAAATTCAGTCCCAGGGTGTCCAGCTCTCTCGCCTTCTCTGCATCCTGAGTGAGGAGCCGGCTGTGATAAACCAGTGGCATTGAACAACCTTGTGTGCTCCTTCCCTTTCTGGTTCTCTTTCAGTTCTGCCCTCAGATCAGGGCTCAAGTCTCATTTGGGAGTTAATCTGTCACTAAGGCCTCTCTAACATTTTTAAAACCATCCCTTGGTAACGCACAAGCCTCAGCCCCACAGCCTTTGCAGCAAGAGCACAGTGTGGCTAAGATTAATAACGAGGCCTTTACTATATTTCTTTCTCTTGTGGCAAGAGAGACTAGATTTTCCCTTCTTTAGAGATAAGGTTTCTAACCGTATTTAAGCTGAAAAGCGATATGACTTAAAGAAAGGGGTAAAGGAAATAATAGTACAGATGGAACTCAGCACAAACTCTGGGAAAGTGCCTCACCAGCAACCCGATTTGGGAGACCCCAGCTCTGTGTTCTTCTGCATCAGAAGGTGTCAAGTCATGTGGAGGTGGTGGTGGTGGTGGTGGTGGTGGTGGTGGTGGTGGTGGTGGGGCCCAAGGCCCAAGGCTCTGGGCTGACAGTGATACGTCTTTTCAGGTACGAGAAGCTCTGCGGGCGCCTGTCACACCTGAACTTGTGTGTGACCAACTCGATGCGGGAAGATCTGGCACAGAACTGGGGCATCAAGTAGGTGCCTGGGGAGGCGAGGGGTCCCAGCTGCAATGCCTACTATGTCCTCTTGGCAGGGTGTCTAGAAATCCCTAAGGGTCTGGGAGAGGGTTCCTGGTTTGGGAAGCCGAGGGAGCAGGAGGAGGCCAGATGGCCCATGCACTTTTGGTCTTAGAACATGTCTCTGTGCTTCCCCAAGCAGGTCTTGTCCTTGTCTGAGACTTGGATCTTCTGAGTGCTCTTATTTTCTGGATCCTCTTGGATCATGTATTCCGTAGGCTTTTCTCTGGCTCTCTCTAGAGCCCTCAAAGATCTCATTGCAGAGCCGTGACCGTCTATGACAAGCCAGCATCTTTCTTTAAAGAGACGCCCTTGGGCCTGCAACACCGGCTCTTTATGAAGCTGAGCTGCACCTACTCTGCATTCAAGGCCTGGTAGGTCTCCCATCCCCAGTCTTTATCTCCCTTCTCTTGTGTTTGCAACTGTCTGGCCTCTCCCCCATGTCCTTGCTGCCCCATGTCCCCTGTCTGCTCACTGCTAGCCTGGTCTCTCTCATCTTCTGGCTGCAGACCTGGGAATCCACTAATCCAGGGGTTGGCAAACTATGACCACAGGCCTGCCACCTGTCTTGGTAAATAAAGCTTCATTACAGTGCAGCACATGCATCCGTTTTTGCATTGTCCCTTGTTGCTTTTGCACTGCAACAACAGAGGAGAGTTTGCAACAGAGGCTGGATGATGGTTTTGACATGGCCACGTCCTGACCTTTGGGAGCCTGTGGGCTTCACTCTGGTGGGAGATGGCTCTCCTGGGGCCCGAGGGCCTGCTTGACACCATCTCATGGGATCTGTTTCTGTTCCCTCAGCTCAGAACCCCTGGACCCAGACACAGAGAGGTCGGCCTTCACAGAGCGGGATCCTCAGAGTGGGGTGGTGACACATCTTCGTGGGCGGCCGGCCCTGTTGGTCAGCAGCACGAGCTGGACAGGTCTCAGGACCCTTCTGGACCCTTGGGGCTTGTATGAGCACCTGGCTAAGCCTGCATTATCCTTGCCCTTGCCAGGCCTGTGCCCCACATGTATTTAAGGACATTGGGCCCTGATGAGAAAGGGGAGGTATTGAGTTGGGAGGGAGGCATCTAGAAACCAGCCCATGACATTTAGGTTTCTTTTCTTACAGAAGATGAAGACTTCTCCATCTTGCTGGCAGCATTAGAAAGTAGGTGTGTGGCTTTGATCAGGAGCTGGGCTTGTTGGCTCTTGAGCTGTGAGGTGCTCACCTGGCCTTGCATGGTGTCTTTGGCAGCATGTTCCTGCCCCCAGGGCCACTGGGTAGGCCAGCCTAAGAACACGGTGGTGGAGATGGTGCCTCTGATCCCCATTTGGGTTACTGAGTGACCAGACCCTAGGTCTGAAGTGCCACCTCTGGGAAACTGATCTTGTGGTTGGGAGAGGCGTCCCCCCAGTGCTCCCCCAACCGCTCCTCACCTGACAAGATAATCCTGGTTATCATTTATTTTTTTATACACAGAGTTTGAACAGCTGATCCTGGATGGAGAGAGCCTTCCTTCTCTGGTCTGTGTGATAACAGGTATTGCCAAGGATCTTCCATGTTCCCATATTAAAGGGGGGCAGTGGAGGGGGATGAAGGCATCTCCCTTTATTGTGTGCCTTCCCCATGCCAGGCATGTGATGTTGTTGTGTTGTTAATTCTGACCACAGTTCTGTGATACAGGATTTTCTCTACCAGCTTGACCGAGAAGGAAACTGAGGCTCAGAGGGGCCTGACAGCAGGGCATGTTTCTAGTTGAATCTTGGATAGCATGGCCTCAGAGATGCTGAGCTTTCCACTCTTGCAGCAATTTCCAGGCATCTTTTTTTTTTTTTTTTTTAATGAAAGAATCCACATTAAACTAAAGAGTTCAATGTAAAATTGCTTCCAGAGTAGCCCAGGATGGGAGAGAGAAGCAGAGAGCTGTGGTTGAAGCAGGGTCCTGGGCCTGCTGCCCCAACTTGCATACTCCCCTCTTCCTGGCCCCAGAGCTCCCAGGGGTGGCTAGGAGCCCACTGCACACACCATGCCACCTGGGGCATCAAGCAAGACACAGGCCTGTCTGGGTGAGAAGTTGTATCCAGCTGGCACTCTGGTGCCTCGCCAGAGTTTATCTTGGCCACCTTCCCAGCCTGAGACCCACTGATGCAGGTTGCTGGGGGAAGGGGCGTGGCCTCACTGGTCAGGGTGCATACCCCTGAGGGGTCTGGAAGGGGCCACACGGGGACCTGATCACAGCTGTAGAATGTGGGCCTTCTCCTGACACCTGTGCAGGGGTTCTGAGTCCCAAGGCCATGGGACGGAGCCAGAGATGGGCCCAGTGCAGTGACTCAGATTTTCTCTGCAAGGCAAAGGGCCTCTGAAGGAGTATTACAGAGGCCTCATCGGCCAGAAGCATTTCCAGCACATCCAAGTCTGTACTCCGTGGCTGGAGGCTGAGGACTACCCCCTGCTTCTAGGTAAGGGCATTCAGTAGGGGGACCGCAGGGAGAGAGCTGAGGGTTAAACAGGAGTATCTTACGGTACGGGGGACAGAGTTTTCCTGAAAAGGGCCAGATAGTAAGTGTTTTATTTGCCTCTGTTGTATATTCTTTGTTTTTATAACCCTATACAAATTAAAAGTCATTTTTAGACCAAGGGCCATACACACACAGGCCTGAGGCTGGATTGGGTCCTGCTCAAGGGCCACGTGGGGCAGGGGGATGCCATGTGCCAGGAACTTGTTGGAGGAGCTCTTGGCTGTACTTGGGGGAGATCCAGGCTGTTTCCTGGTGTGCCGGCTCCTCCTGCCTTTGGGGCCTGGACCTCTTCTCCACGGATCTGAGAGGGTTCTGTCCTCTTATTCTCCAAGCCCTCCATTTAGTCCTGCTTTTCCCTCTGGGCAGAAGGCTGGTCCTGGGCTTGGGTTGGGGTCCACGTTCCCCAGGTCTGGGAGGGCAGTGGCTTGGGAGGTGTAGAAATAATGTGCTAAATAGCATTGACTCCCCTATGTCTCCCTGGCTTCCTCTGTCTTCCTTTCTCTGGGAGGGGCGTGCTGGCCTAGTGCTGATGTATCTCCAAGGCCTCATCTTCCCGCAGCCAGTGAGCAGTTTCCAGCAGAAAGCCTTTGGTTGGCAGGAGTTTTCTAGCCAGTGTTTAGTGGTGTCAGGTTGTTTATTTGGCTTTATTTTCATAGAGACAGCTGGTTTTGTTACGTTTTTTTCCCCCCTCCTTACTGTGATAAAACATTAATAAAAATTTGCTATTTTAACGATTTTCCCATTTTAAAGTATATGTACAACTTGGTGACATTAATTATGTTCAGTGTTGTACAGTCATCGCCCTATTTCCAAACCATTTTCATCATCCCAAGCGGAAACTCTGAACCCCTTAAGGAATAATTGCTACAGGTTCTTTTTAAAGAAATTGTGGTTAAGTAGACAAAGGGGGTCTGACTAAAGAAAACTACTCGTGACAGGCAGGTAGTTTTCAAACAGGGCCGAGTGGCTGGGAGTGGCAGTTGGGGAGGTCTGCTGTGTACTTGGCCTTCTCCAGCCTGTGGCATTATTACCCACGTTCCATTCCCCACTTGGGGTGTCGATCCACAGTCCTTTCAGGGTTTGTGTTCCATGGGTGCATGGGTGGTGCTCTGACCACTCCCTTTGCCCCCACCTCGCAGGGTCAGCAGACCTGGGTGTGTGCTTGCACAAATCCTCCAGCGGCCTGGACCTGCCCATGAAGGTGGTGGACATGTTCGGGTGCTGTCTGCCCGTGTGTGCCGTGAACTTCCAGTGGTAGGAGCAGAAACTGAATCTTCCCGGGGTTCAGTTCTCAAATCAGCCCTGGGGGTGGAGGGGGGGTGTTGCCAGCGAGGTCAAAATGGCTCAAGGAATTGCCCTGGAAGATTGTGCAGCATTGCCAGGTGGTCCTCTGGGGGGAGGGCCCTTGGGGTTTCTGTGGGCGGGCTGCACCCTACTGAAGGGGTGGGCTTCCACGGAGAGCTGATGTCCGACAGAAAACATGTGTCTTCTCTACTTAGGGGGCCTTTGCTCATGGATAGACGGGTGGCTGGTATTGACCGCACAGTTGACCTGGTTTTATTTCTTTGAGCTCATACAGTTGAATTGGAATCCGTTAAATGAGTGTAATTCTCTGTCACCACTTTTCCTGGTGAAGATGGGTGTTTGGAGAGGGCGGTGTTACAAGAGGTTCAGTACAAGAGAAATAGTAGCTCCACCACCAGCTCAGGAGCCAGCCTCTGAATGGGAAATAGCCTCTGTTAGACCCTGAGCTCTGGGCACATTGGCATCAACTCCCTGGTGACCCAGCAAAGTCATCCTTAATATGCCAAGTCTACCTCCAGTGGGGTTGCCTTTCACCTTGTTTCTCTGCTGTGCAATTAAGAAAAACATGGAGAACTCGCTGAGCACATAGTCACTGAAAAGAGCATAGAGCAGAAAAGGTCAAATGTGTGTTCATTGTACCTCCTCTTTGGAATCATTTTGGATTTTTAATGTGTATCTCTGCAGGCCTTTTTTCTACTCAGACGCTAAATCTGAGACTCGCTGAAAGCAGACTGTTCTGACCCCTGCCTGGCCTGTGGGAGGGGTGGTGTGGGAGGCCGGGTGGGCACCGCAGGGTTCGGGTTTCTCTAGGCACCTCTTGGTTCTGTGATTCCCTCTGCAGCTTACACGAGCTTGTGAAACATGACGAAAATGGCCTGGTCTTTGAGGGCTCTGAGGAGCTGGCGGCTCAGCTGCAGGTAATCACGTCTGCTCCCATGCCAGGGCACCGACCCGTGCCCCCCGATTCTTTGCTCCTGTGGCCGGCCAGGCTGGATCCGAGAGCTAAGGCCGGGAGCAGTGGTCTCAGAGGCTGGGCCTCAGTGGGCTCGGGGGTCTGGACATGCTCTGACTGCCCTCTGGGTTTGTGGAGCTTACACCACACAGATGATGCCAGAGCTGGTAGACCGTGTGCTTTGTCTAGGGAGCGACTGGTTCTGAGTAGGAGGGATGTGTGAAGGGGGCTTCCCAAACTTTCCCTGAGGGTGGGTGGGAGTCTTCAAAGGGCACTTACTACTAAAGTAATACATCATCATTCTTGGCAGTTGAGACCAGGGGCAGCAAACTTTCTGGGAAGGCCCAGATAGAAAAAGTTTTAGGCTTTGCCATAGTCTCTGCTGTAACATGAAACCAGCCACGGACAGCCTGTGAATGAAGGGGTGTGGCTGTGTTCCAATAAAACTGTACTTACAAAGACAGCTGGGGGCCAAATTTGGTCCACTGGCTTAGTTTGGAGACTCCTGATAAAGTTTAGCAAAGCTGGAAGACTGCCTAGTTCCAGCATGTGGGCTGGACGGTGCTGGGCAGAGGCTGAGGGTGGGTGCTCTTGGTGGACAGAACATTGCTGGAGTGGCCTGTGGCTGAGCAGGGCACAGTGGGTGGAAAATGCTGCAGCCTGGCTGCACTGTTAAGTAGGAGCAGAGAAGGGGAAGGAGCACGGGCCAGGGTGTGAGGGTTTTCTTGTGCCCCATGAGGAAGGGGCTTGCTGGGTCGGGGATATTCCGGGTCAGAGCTATGTTTTGAGAACATTTAATTAGCCAAGCCTGCCGTGGAGGCTGGGTCAGAGCAGGAGGCCTGCTGGGGGCTCTAGGACACTGACAGTGGTTCTTGAAGTGCAGTGACAGAGGGTTTCAGTAGCATCACTGGCCTGGCTGCCTGTGATTGGAGTGGGACCAGAATCCAGGCTGCTGGGAAGGAGGAGGGACAGCTCTCTGGTGAGACCTGGGATAGGGGTGGGAAGCAGTGATGAGGTAAGTTCTGGTCTTTATTTTTCTTCTAGATGCTTTTCTCAGCGTTTCCTGATCCTACTGGCAAACTAAGCCAGTTCCGGCAGAACCTCCGGGAATCAGAGCAGCTTCGTTGGGATGAGAGCTGGAAGCAGACCGTGCTCCCTTTGGTTATGGACACATGACCCTTTGGGCCAAATACTGAGAGCTCCTGAGCGACGCCCAATTCCTTTTAGCCTCTTCTAGCCTATCTGGCCTTGACAAACGCTTTAGAGCAGCGCCTCCCAGTGGACAGCGGCTGGAATGACGGCTGTGGAATGAAATGTTTTTATGACCCAGTTTGTGGCCCAAGAAACTGGTTCACCCTGGTTTCCTCCCTCGAGGCTCTCAATCACTCCTCTCCTCCTGATCTGAGTCTTTCTTTCCCCCCAGTATTATTGCTTTCCTGTTGTTTGCACGTGGTATCGTCAACATCTCTTAGGCCTGTTACGGTGTCTGCCTTTCCCAGCATCTGCCCTGTTGTGTCCCTAGTATTGTCTTTCCTGCCTTGAAGACAGGCACTGCAGTCTGCTGCCTTGTAAGAGTTTAATAAGACGTGCCATATGTACAACAGGGTTGGCTTCGTGATGGACGTGGGTCCAGGCACCGGTGGGGGGAAACATACTTGATCTGTTTTTATTTGCCCAAATGAAATGCTTGTTTCTGAGCCAAAAATTCATTTTTGATTTATGGAGGTTTGTTTACTTAAGAGCCAGAACTAGTGATAGAAAGGGGCACCCACTTGAAAGTATTTTATTAGAACACAGTTTGTGGTTCCTGATTCTGAATTTAACATTCTTAAAAAAATTTTTTTCTTTCACGTTTAATTATTTTTGAGAGAGACACACACAGAACGGGAGCGGGGAAGGAGCAGAGAGAGGGAGACACAGAATTCCAAGTAGGTTCCAGGCTCTGAGCGGTTAGCACAGAGCCTCATGTGGGGCTCGAACTCACAAACTGAGATCATGACCTGAGCCGAAGTCGGACGCTCAACTGACTGAGCCACCCAGGTGCTCCCTGAATTTACCATTCTTCAAGCATTCAAGTCCAGTGGAAATTTTACCAGCTTTCCCACATAAAAATTCTTTCCAGGATGGTGATTTAATTTTAACGGTAATCTTTAAAACCATTTGTAAACCTACAGAGTTAGTTTCAGAATTGCCATCTCTGAGTGCTCTTCATAGGGAAACAGCTTCTGGTCGTGATGAGGCACTGCTTCCCATGGGATCCCAGCAATGCCTGGAAACAGAATATGTGTCTCAGGAAGGTGGGGTCTGGGGACACGACACCACCCGATACAGGTTACGGCTGCAGGACAGGCCTAGGGGTTATATACAAACCACAGACTTCCAGGCCCCAACCAGACACCTAGAGTCATTTCAGGGATGGACCAAGAACTGAGTTTTTAAATGGCTCACAGCAGCCAGGTTTGTTGCCCCTGCCTTCTGGGCCATGTGCATCCCTGGAAGGTCACAGACCTGTCTGGGTTTCTTGCCCACTCAGCCTGGTGCCTCTTCACACAGGCTAGATGTGCATCAGAAGGGGTTCATCTCTTCATAAGCACAGATGTCTCAGAAGCCCTTGGCAAAGATCATTTTGTCATCAGGTTTTTACAAATGAAAATAATTATTTATAAAAAGGAAATCTTAGACATAAAAGTACAGAAGTGTCAGGGTACCTGGCTGGCTCAGTCGGTGGAGCATGCGACTCTTGATCTTGGGGTCGTGAGTTCAAGCCCCATGTTGGACCTAGTGGTTATTTACAAAAAGTGTGTGTGTGTGTGTGTGTGTTTATCTATAATCCTGCCACCAAGTGTAACTACTGTTACTTGGTGCGTGTTTTTCAGATTATCCCCTAGATGCACATTAACACAAACATTATTTTTAAAAATACAAATGGGCTTATACATATATGGTGTTTGATACTTTGCTTTCTTCCCTTAAACTACAGCGTAGATAATTTTCACATAGTGTCTGAAGAAGGACTTCATTCTTTTTCAAGGTTACATGCACCGTCTGGGGCATGAGCACACGTGGTGGGCGTTTGGGTCGTCTCTGTGTCTGCTGTGACAGCAGAGGCTGCTGTCGGTGGGGCTGTGCCTGGGGGCGTGGATCAGGGCAAACCCAGTTCTGCACTGCTGCCCGGTCATGTGTGGAAAGTCCTGGCTGGGCCTGGCGCGTGTCGGGGATTGCAGGGCAGTGGTCGGTGGTTGTGGGGTGGAGAATGGAGAGCGAGACTCGGCTGCCTGACTCCACCCTGGAGCTTGGGGAAACAGCTCCCCTGCACCCCAAAGTTTCCATGGGTGAGAGCAGAGGATGGCAGCACACCCCTCCCTCCTGACAGGTCAGGTCTGAGGACAGTGCCTGGGCGCAGCAGTGCTCGTTCAGGGTGTAAATGGCAGAGGCCTCCCTCCTCTTCTTCCATTTACTGGATGCTTGCTGTAGTGACAGCAGCAGCTACCACGTTCCCGAGTGCTCCCTGCGTGCCAGTCCCTGTGTCACCTCCCAGGGGGATGTTCCCACCATACCGATGAGGACAGGGATGTGAGTAGTGGCCCGGCTTCACCAGAGCAGGTGGTGGGATCTGCTCCAGAGCCTGACCTCACCGCTGTGTGGACAGAACTCCCCTACCCTGACACCCACTGGCATCCACCATCCTCTCCATTTTACCAGGAAAGAGGCCTGCACGTCCTTGAAACCTGCTCTAGGGCTGCTAGTCTCTGACCTCTGGGACTGCTGCATAAGTTGCCTCCTTCCAGAGCACCGCTCCCCGGCCCTGCCTCCTCTGCAGACCACCCAGGGGGGTGGGGGTGGTGGGTGGATGGCCCAGCACATTGTGTGTTCTGGGGCTTTCTGGTTTGTTTCCAGAAACAGGGCTTCATTCTTTTACTTTGCTTATTTCTGCCTCACCGGAGTCCCGTGTGGGGCCCAGGTGGCCTCTCAGAGATAGCAGCCCCTCCCAGGGCCCAGGGCTCACCCAGCTCGCTAGTGAACAGCTGGCATGTCTCTGGGTTGCGGACGGTGAAGGCAATGTAGGCGTCAGGAGCCTGCTGGTTCTTCAGGCAAGCAGAGAGCCTCTGCAGGACTCGGACCAGGGAGAGGACAGTTTCTGGGCAATATAGCACATCTGCAATGAAAAACCTCAGGTTACTGAAAGGGGCTTGGTCTAGGATTCAGTGCTCAGAAAGCTTGCCTGGTTGTGCTGACCTCAGCAGCAGGGTGGGAGCCTGGAAACCAGCAGTTTTTTTTAGACTCGCCCTATTGGATACAAAGAAGATGATGTGGGTAAAAAGGAAAACTCTTAGGAGAGAAAGAAAGTTGCTGAAAGGCCATGCAACAAATGGAACATACCTAGGACCTACTGATGTTCCTTTTAAAAAAATCAGAGGCGCATGGGCGGCTCAGTTGGTTGAGCGTCCAACTTCGGCTCAGGTCATGATCTTGTGGTTTGGGAGTTTGAGCCCTGTGTTGGGCTCTGTGCTGACAGCTCAGAGGCTGGAGCCTACTCCTGATTCTGTGTCTCCCCTCTCTTTTCCCCTCCCCCACTTGTGCTCTTGCTCTCTCTCTCTCAAAAATAAACATTAAAAAAAATCAATTCTTTGCCTGTGGTCTATTTAGAAGATGCTTAATGAAGCACACCTTGACTTTATCTCAAACCTTGCTGTTTTGTTAGCTGTATGGGGGGGGGGGGGCGGGGACAAGCTCGCTCCCTGTTGGCATGCTTACATGGGAGGGTGCTGCTCAGGCTCTGTGTTCTGACCACTGTGGGTCTCCGAGTTGCAGCCCAGGACCAGAGGCAAAGCACTGTCAGCTGTATAGGGGACTGGGTGAGCTTGGTGGAGGACAAGGGGCCCGTTGGCCAAACACTCCTCTCAAGGACCCTGTCCAAAGACATGGGCATGCGCAGAGCAGACAGAAGCTCCCAGGGGTGGGGGGCACTCAGAGCTCTCTGCCTGACTCAGACACCACTGTGGCCTAACCCTAGGCCTGGCCCGGGGCTGGATGCCCATGACATGGTCCTGGGAGAATCACGCTGTCCTTCACAGCCCTGAAAAGTCAGGGCTGCCATGGCTATGTCTTCCCCACATGTGAAGATGGGGTTATGGTACAAGTGGGGCTGGTGTTCAGCTGCTCTGGCCATTTCGTTTTGGTTCTAGAGATGGACATAATAATCTCTCTCCTCGGCTGCAGCCGGGCTAATAGGTCAGACTGGTTTGGTGCCCTGGGGCCTGTTCTTTCCATGTCAGGCTTTGCTGAGAAAAGCTGGGCTCATTTATCTGATGGGACCATTTGCACAGGAGTACATGTGTCCACTGTGTCAAATGGGAGGGCTGTGGCTTTATGGCCCCCAAGGGGCATGAGCTAGGCTTTGATGTCACCCTGGAGGCCCACAATGGCCCTTCTAAAAATCTCATCACTCCTCTGCCCTGGCAGCACCCACTGTCCCCTTCCCAGAGCTGAGAGTTGGGTGGAGCCGCTCCAGTGGCCCGGGGATGGGGGGCAGTACCTGCTGCGATGACGACATCTGGCTGGAAGGCAGCGAGCTGAGGGGCCGTCACGACGTCCCAGTCCAGCTGGGCCACCGTCACCCTGGGGCTCTCTGAGTTGCAGGTGTTGTGTTCTGGGTGCCTTGCAGGGTCAGTGACATCTGCCTCTAATGAGAGGCCGTTGAGAAGGATGTTCCCTCGGAGCTGCTCAAGGACGCAGCTGTGACAGTCACTGAAGATGTATGCACTGGGATGGCATGTCTTGCAAATGGCCAGGCCCGTAAGGCCAGCTCCGCTGCCGAGCTCTAAGACAGTCCTGGGTTGGGGGGAGAAGGGGGCCTGTGTCTGAGACCGTGCTGGGGAAAACCTGCCCTGCTGCCCTGCCCCGCACCCCAAGGGCACCTGTGAGCAAAGGCTGCTGGGTTCTGCATGGCCCATTCTGCAAGGTAGAGTGCAGCATCCCATGTGACCAGGCCGGTGGTGCCATGGGAAATGATGGCTGTGCTCTCCGAGAGCGTGACTGAGTCTCCAGAAGGCTGAGCCAAGAGAGGGAGAGAGAATTAATCCAGCTACCAGGAGACAAGGAACTGATTGTAAAAAGAAAAACATCACAACAGGTGGATGGCCACATAGACTATGGAACATCCTGCCTCAGAGCAATCACTGTCTGCACCAACCTGGACGGGTCCAGAGGGCGTGACGCTGCACAACAGAAGGTCAATCTCAGAAGGCCACACATGGTGTGATTCCATTCACCTAACGTTCTCAAAAGGACAGGATTGTAGAAAGGGAGAACAGATCAGTGTCTGCCAGGGTGGGGGGGTCTGAGGGCCACTACATAGGCATGGTGTCTACATCAGTGTCCTGGTTGTGATGCTGCACAAGTTGGGTCACGTGTTTCCAATGGGGGAAAATGGAGAAAGGGCACCTCTCTGTACTATGTTTGCCATTTCTAGGAATCTATAATATTAACAACAAAAGAGTCACAACTCTTGGGCATCATGAGCTAGATGTGAAAAATTTTAGGGTGTGGGGCCTTCCTCAATTTAGTGTGACATTTAGGGCTTGGGAATTCTCTGGCCTTTGAACTTTCCCATTGCCCCCAGAGCAGGTGGTTTGCTGGTAAGTGCTTCATGGAACATGCAATTCTGAAACGTGTTCTTTAATATGGGGCTTTTGAGAATGGTGCTTCCAACATTCAGTCACCCAGGGGTGGTTTCTGGCTATCTCTGAGCTCAGAAAACTCACATAGGGGGCTCAGGTCTCTGGGGTGTTGTGAGCATTCATTTGTTCATTCATTCATCCACACATTTTTCCTGAGCATCTACTATGGTGCCGAGGATTCAGATGTGACAAGATGAACTCGTTCCCTGTTCTTACAGAACTTATGTGCCAATAGGGGATAAAACCATAATAAATGAAGTAATTTCACAGTTTTTCAGTGCTATGAAGAAAATAAAAAGGATTATACAATAACAGAAGACTGGGGGTCTATTTCAGATAGTTTGGTCAGGGACAGCCTTTTTGAGGAGGCATCACGTGACCTGAGATGTGAGTAAAAAGGAAAGGTGAGGCATGTGAGGTTCTGGGGGAGAGCATTCCAGGCATAGCGAGTGCAAAGGCCCTGAGGCAGCAGCGTTTAAGTTTCTGAGTTCAAGGAAGACAAAGAATGCCAGGGGTCTGGAGTACAGGGAGAGCAGGAAGAACTAAATGAGAGAGAAAGGCTGGGGCGGGGCACGCAGGGCCTTGAAGGCCACGCATGGAATTAGGAATTGAGTCTGTGTGCTAAGGAAAGGCACTGCCAGGTTTGGGTGGTCAAGTGACATACTTTGATTTGCCTCTTAAATCTAGGGGAGCACTCTGAGGATTCTGGGAAGATGCTGCAGTGTAGTTCTGAACCTTCCTGAATGCCCCATAAGAGGACACGGAGCAGCAAGATATGGACAACATTTAACAAAACTAGGTGACAAGGCATCTCTGGGAACCCCAAATGTCAATAAGTGGGGGCAAACCACCAAGAGACACAAACTCATATACTCCATGTGTGTGTGCAATGGGGTGTGCAACAGGCCTGTGGACAGAACCCCAGGAGCCAACAAGTGTTTGCTGGAAATGCAGGTGCCAGCTGCAAACCATGGCCCATGGAGGAGAGACCTTGCTGCTTCAGTCATCAGGGGTGTGAGGGACCTGGGGCAAGGCCTCATGGCAACTAGAAACACTCAGAAATGTGTGATGACAACAGAAAACATTTCAGACATCAAGGAACAGGAGACTGGAAACAAAACACACAAACAGATAAGCCCCTTCAAACAATAGGAGGTGAAAGAAGTAAAATTTTAAATATCAAGAAGAAATTAAGGGGTGCCTGGGTGGCTCAGCCAGTTGAGTGTCTGACTTCAGCTTAGGCCGTAATCTCATGGTTTGTGAGTTTGAACCCTGCATTGGGCTCACTGCTGTCGTTGCAGAGCCTTCTCGGGATCTTCTCTCCCCCTCTCTCTGCCACCCCCCTGCTCGTTCTCTCTCTCAAAAATAAACATTAAAAAAAAAAAAAAAAAAGAAAGAGATTGTTTGGGGTGAACTGTACCCTCCCCCCAAACTCATGTGTTGGGACTCCTAAACCCTAGGACCTCAGACTGTGATCTTATTTGAAGAGGGGGTAAATAAGAGATCTTATTTACAGAGAGACTCAAGTTAAGATGAGGTCATTAGGTGGGCCCTAACCCAATAGGACTGGTGTCTCTGTAAGAAGAGATCAGGACACATACAGGCATGGAGGGAAGATGATGTCAAGACACAAGGAGATCGCAGCCGCTGGCAAACCAGACCGGAAGCACATCCTTTCCTCTCTGCCCTCAGAAGGAACCAGCCCGGCCAATGCCCTGATCTTGGACTTCTGGCCTCTCCAACTGTGAGATGATAAATTTCTGTTGTTTAAGGCATCCATTTTTAGGTACTTGTTACAGAAAATGAAGGCAAAGAACAAACTTTAAAAATTATAATTCAACAAAACATTCCTGAAAAAACAAAAAGATGTGAAACAAACACTGAAGGGGTACACAATGCATCTGAGATCACTCACCCAAAACAATCAGCTTCAAGATATATTCTACTAAAATTCTGGACTTTAAAGGGAAGAGTCCTTTGGCCATCCAGGAGTAAAGGGCGTGTGGCATAAACAGGAAAGACAATTATTACCAGGCTTTTCCACAGTAACACTTCATGCCTCAATAAAGATACAATTTTCGGGGCGCCTGGGTGGCGCAGTCGGTTAAGCGTCCGACTTCAGCCAGGTCACGATCTCGCGGTCCGTGAGTTCGAGCCCCGCGTCAGGCTCTGGCCTGATGGCTCAGAGCCTGGAGCCTGTTTCCGATTCTGTGTCTCCCTCTCTCTCTGCCCCTCCCCCGTTCATGCTCTGTCTCTCTCTGTCCCAAAAATAAATAAACGTTGAAAAAAAAAAAAAGATACAATTTTCAATGGATTGTATCTCTTCTGGGGATGGTAGGAAACCAATTCACCTTGTTGACAAGGAAGGAATCAAGCTAGTATCCTCCCTGCCCTCAGTGGGCCCTATCAGTGGGTAACCAAGCAGCAGATGATGGGAGATAGCTCATAAAATTTCTCCAACCAATGAATGAAAGAAAACAAAATGACAGAATTAGAAAACCACCCTTTTGTACCCTCCAACGAATCAAAGAATCTAAGCTTTGAGCATCCATAACTGCTATCTTAATAGATATGATGTGCCTCCTAGAACCTCATGTTGTGTTCCTGCCAAAGGGATTAAGTGGATGCGAGTCTGAGCTGGCCTCTGAATCCAGCCAGCAATTAGAGGGAAACAGAGGATGGAAGAACGAGCTGAACAGCACCATGCATATGTGACCAAAGCTAACCCGTGGAAAGCTCTCCAAGCCTGTTCGACACAGGCAGGTCCAGAGAAGAAAAGCTAGAGGGGGGCCTGCAGATGAAGAGGGACTTGAAACCAGACCTAGTTAATGGGCAAGAAGACTAAATGCTGGTGTCCAGAGGTGCACATGGCGGGAGAAAACGAGAGTGACTACTCCAAAGGCATGGTGGCTACTTTTGCTGGGAGGGGACAGGTCTGATGGAGGGCTTTTGGGCTCTGTCCCTTGACTGGAGTGGTGGTTACCTTGGTAGGTACCTTGCAACAATTTGGTAAGCTGTACATTCATTTTTGTTATTTATTTATTCATTTTATTTAAAACATTTAAAAAATGTTTATTTATATTGGGGGGGGGGCGCAGAGAGAGGAAGACAGAATCTGAAGCAGCTCTGTCAGCAGAGAGCTCAACACAGGGCTTGAACTCATTAGCTGCGAGATCATGACCTGAACTGAAGAAGTCGGACGCCCACTGACTGAGCACCTACATGCCCCTATTTTTTATTTTTAAAAAAATGTTTATTTCTTTTTGGGAGAGAGAGAGGCAGCATTGAGCAGAGGAGGGACAGAGAGAAGGAGACACAGGATCTGAAGCAGGCTCTGTGCTAAGAGTAGAGAGTCTGAATGGGGCTTAAACCCATGGGCTGTGAGATCATGACCTGAGCCAATGTCAGACCTCAACTGACTGAGCCACCTAGGTGTCTGTGTACATTTATTTTGTGTGATTTCCCATATCTTTGTTTTACTTTATAATAAAAGGTCAAAAAAAAAAAAAACAAAAAAAAAAACAACCCAAGACAAAAACAACTGTTCTGTGCAGAATGTATTTTTGTCGGCCAAGAAGCTGGAAGCCAGTCTGAGAGCTGTGGCATTTGCCAGGCCCATAACGATGGTGGCAGTGGACAGCAGAGAGAGACTGGTGTCCTATAACACCCATCCATCAAGTGTTTACTGAGGACTGAGCACCAGGTATGTGATAATGTATATTGTCTGATTTAACCCTCAGCTACTCGCATAAAATAGGTACTGTTATGTGTTGAAATGCTTGGTTTACTGAAGGGGAAACGGAGGCTCAGGGTGGTTAACTGACCTCCTCTAAGATCTCAGGCGCTGATGGGTCAGGATTTGATCCCATCTGAGACTGACTGGAGCCTGAGTTTCAACTCTGTGTGCAGGGGCAGATGTCTGGACTTTGTGGGGAGGGTGCCCATCTCCTACCAGCAGATAGCTCCGGTGGCACTGGGTGGGCTCCGTGGTCATCAGGACCTCTGCCAACGCCTCGTACAGCTCGTCCAAAGGCTCCGTGTGGACAGCCTCGTGCTGGGGGTGGGCAGAGCAAGAGCTTCAGCCAAGAGGTTTAAGTTGACCCTCATGAACCAAACAGACGTTCCATGTATTTGCTTTTACTCTGACTTGTAAAAAATGGCTGGAGGATTTTTACCAAATTTTGATGGGAGATTTGGGATGGGTTGACTTAATATAGGCAACCTGGCCTATAAAAAAATTCATTTGGTAGGGGAGCAGAGGGTATCTCAGAGAGGTACAGAGAGGGTGAGGGTGAGGTAGTCTAGGTCAGCAGGAACGGGACTGTGTGAGCTGCCATGTGATGGTGACAGAGAGCTCTGCCCTTCTATCATGATGTTGTACATGGATCAAACAACTGACGCTTTTAAGTGAGCTAAGGCAATAGCCACAAGGACGGGCACTCTACATGGCGTGATGTGGCTTTGTCAATGGGAAAGCCTGTGTTGTGCAACTCATGGGGGCAGCAGAGAGTGGGCATCCTTCTCCTGGTGGTTCTGGGGAGACCTGTGGCCACGACTAGATGCACATGTTGGGGAGAACTAGGTGGGGAGGTAATGGAGAAGCTGGGATTGTTTCACATGCTAAGCCTGGGTGAGACACAGCCCTTGCAATTGGTGGCCAAACACAGGAGGTCTGATGCTGACCACTAAGGAATCACCTCTCTGAGGTCCAGTCTAATGTGAAACCCAGCAAGTGTGGGCTCATCCTTAAAATCCATCCTGTATCAGTCAGGAAAAGAGCCCACATCTGGTAGTTACTGAGGAGAAGATGATAAAGGGACTAGTTACAAAGGTACTGCAAGACCTAAAACCCCCAGTAGAGGGCAGTGCGGTAATCCAGAGACTGGCAATAGTAGGAACGGGTCAAAGCCTGTGGGCTGGTGGGCTAGGGGAATGGCGGTGGGTGGAGCTGGGACCACAGAAGAGAGAAATACCCTGGCATCTCTTCCACTTGCCTTCCATAGCCTCTCACTGACCGAATCAAGCTGGGAACAGTTACACAGGGAGTCCACTGCCATATGGGGGTTTGCAGAGTGGGCAAAGGATATGGGATAGATCTGAGCTCCAACAGGCAAAGCCAAGCACAGTCCACTTCCAGAGAGCCAGCCAAGTCCCAGGTGCTGTCTGGCTACCAGATGGACAGTGCCCATTACTGACCTTTCTGATGAGCTCCGAGAGAAAGCACCGGGCATACTTCACTGATGGCGGATGCTTCACACACAGAGGATGTTTCACGGTCTGTGACAAAGGACACAAAGTAGGTTGCAGGAAAGACCCTGTCTTAAGACTCACACGAGCTTCAAGTGAATACAGGGCATTCCTCATTATCTGATACCTCAGAAAAGATGTGTACAGACACAAGGGTTCTGGGTTCAGGTGACCCTCATGCATCTGAAAAAGTTAAGTCATAAGGTTTAAGTCCTTTCCTAAAAAAATCTCTCCACTACAGTGGCACAGACTGACAGAACATTCTGGGCAGAACATGGTGCACATGAACCCAAGCTAACACCCTGTTACAGACTGAATTTTTGTGTGCACCCCCCCAAACTCAGTTCATATGTTGAAGCCTCACCCCCAATGTGATAGTATCAGAGGGCAGGGCCTTTGGGAGTGATTAGGTCATGAAGGTGAAGCCCTATGAATGAGATTAGTGTCATTATAAAAAAGACCCCAGAGAGCTCCCTCAGCCCTTCCACGGTGAGGACACAGCTGTCTATGAACCAGGAAGTGGGCCCCCACCAGACGCCAAACCTGCAGGCACCTTGATCTTGGCCTTTCCAGCCTCTAGAACTGTGAGAAATAAATTGCTGTTGTTTGTAAGTCACCCAGTCTATGGTATTTTGTTATAGCAGCTGGAATGGGCTATGCTACCCCTTCCCAGGGCAGGCAGCATGAACTAGTTTGTAGTGGGGACAATTGTGGGATTGTCTGGCCCCATGGAAAAGGTGAGAGCCTAAATAGTGGGAGCATGCATAGTGGGAGAGCTTTTGCTCTCCTGGAGATGACATGCCAGGCTGAGAATGAGGACTGTGATGGTCAGGACAGAGGAAGATGGGGACTCTGACTGGGATGTGGTGGAGGGGAAGGGGGTCCTCAGGGGTGACACTTCAGCTGAAGTCTAGAGAAGCAAAGAGCAGGGGGAGCAAATTATAGGCAGAGGGGATAGTTTGTGCAGGCTCCAAGGGGGCCATGGCCTGGCATTTTGGGAAGGAGTGGGGCAACAGAGGCAGTGAGAGGCCGTGAGAGGCCAGGCTGGGTCACGCGGGATCTGCTGGCTCGAGGAACACAATTTTACCCAAGGTAAAGTACCCACACAACCCTTCAGGGGGTTCCTAGTTGGCTGGTGTCAGGTTTTAGCCTCAGGGTGAAAATCAGAGTCGGCTGCCTGAAAAGGACCCCAGAATCTCTGAGCTCGCAGTCCTGAACCACTGGATGGCCCTGCAAGCTTCCCCTAACTATGGCTGCATTTTCTTCAAGTGGTGGTCAGACAATCTTGGTTCACTCACCTCAGAGGAATTCTTAACCTAGCCTTCTTGGATGGGCTTGGTGGTTGGAGGGGTGTCTACGGCTTCCCCGAATTTGTACAAAAAATGTATTCTTCCGGTTGTTTTTTCTAGGGGGGGCGGTGCATAGCTTTGGGTTTTCAGAAGGGTTCATGATCCTTAAGAGGGTCGATTGCCAGGATGCAGTGTGATCTCCACCTGATCCACATGGCAGTGTGGTGGCCTCACCTCTACTCTCGCCCAGATGTACCTTAGAATTCAAACCCCACCTCAGAAAAGCAGGACACATCTACATCTAGAAGAGACACGAGTGGGTAAGACTCGCCTCCTTATTTTTTCCTTAAATGTAAAGAAGAAAGTCTTTGAGCAGCTACCAAGTGCTAGAAGATGTTCCCACAGCTGTCACTTTGGTTTTCATTGTGGATGGTTTCAAAAACATCCCCCAGATTCCCTCCTCTCATGCAGATTTTTGTATATTCTGATGTCTTCATCTAAGAAAACAAAAGAGCCAGAGCTGTCTGAGGCAGTGCCACCCAAATGCAGTGACTTTTTTTTTTTAAAGGATACAAGTGCGTCCGCTGTGCTTCTGTCATGTCTTCATGGGGAAGTCAGGAGGCTGGTGACGCGACCTGGTTATTCTGATTCTCACCTTCTGCAAAATATCCAGCAGCAGCTCAGGACCTGAGGAGTCCCGTAATTTCTCTTCTAGGCTCTATTCAGAGAGAGACAGTGGGGGGAGAAAGAGAGAAATCTCAAGGGCATTTTCACAGGAACATTAAACATGTAATAGGACATGTTAGCAAAGTGCTAAGTGATCTCTCCCCAGGTACCTGGGGCCAATTGCAAGTGGAAGCCACAGGCGGGCTGAAAGCCTCAACTTGAGAAGACCTGGGTTACAGCTGGATCAGTCAAAGAGAGAACATCAGAAGACAGACTGTTGGTTTGCATTAGCCCTGGATGCTTAGGCTGGCCTGGGTCACAGACCAGCTCCGTGGCTGAAATGGTCAACCAGGAATTATGAGGGGAAGCCATGACATCAACACCGGACGGGCTCACCTTAGACTTGACATCTGAGTTAAAATGCACATACAGGCCAGGCCAGGTTATGCTGTCCTCTCTGACAGGGAACTCCAACCCAGCAGTGAGCTCAGGCTCTAGAAGCAGGCAGATTGGTCCTGGCTGATGTGTGACACCAGGCAAACCATTTCATTTCTCCAGAGTGACTTATCATGCTCTGAAAGGCCTATAAGCCCTGGCCCTTGCCTCTCTTTCTGACCTTATGTGCCATCACCCCTGGCCTCCTTGCCGTTCCTCAATTGCAGCAGCTTGTTCTCACTGGCAGGGCCTTGCCACAGCTGGCTGCTTTACCCGTTCAGGTTCTGGCTCAAATATCACCTCTTGGGGGAGGACTTTCTGACTCCTCTACTTTGATACATATAGTTCCCTGTTTTACTGACTTTACAGCCACTATCATCTCCTGGTGTGTTGCTTATTCATTTACCTGTTTATTCTCTGGCTCCTGCATCCAAGCAGGCCCTCATTTGTAATGTGTGCTGATTCCTGGGGCCTGGGTCGTGGAAGGCATTCAGTAAATATTTGGTGATGGAATAAAAATACTAGCTAACACATTCACCTACCATGAGCTAGGCACTGCCTCAGATGCTTCATACTCCTGTAATTCCGACAAGAGCCCTATCATTATATCCCCCACTTTATAAGAAAACTAAGGTATAAGAGAGATGCAGTCACTTGCTCAAGGTCACACAGCTTGTATGGGGTTGGGCCAGGATTCAAAGCAGGCATGCTTGCTCCCAGGCCTGGTCTCTCCACTGATGCACGCTACTTCTTGTTCTAATCAAACCTTTCTGGTCAAATGTGAATGGCAGTAATAGTACCCACTGCACGGCTGTTGTGGGCCAGCCTAAGTAAGCATTTATCATGGGCCTGGTACAGAGTAAGCGCTTATTTCATGTGAACAATCATAGTCGATACTGAATTGGGACCCATGGATGCTGTTACAAAGGTTTACGTTTTGGGTTAAAAAATGTACATATTCCTTTCTGACGGGAAAGACCACTCAGAATGCTAAATGGGTTAGGTCAATGAGACACAAATGACTAACCACCGCCCCTTAAGATGGGGCAAACTTGGGGGGAGGAATATGTACCCAATCTGAGTCATCCCAGTGAGCTCACTGCACATGAATTATGAAGGAGGCAGCATCATTAGAGCCCCTGCATTGGCAGAAGGAAGCTGCCGCCATGGCCATTTGCCTGTGCGAGAAGGGCAGGTCTCCAGGGCAGGGGAGGTGAGACTTCTTTCGTCTCTCTTCTGGCCTGTTTTGTACTTCCCTGTCTCTTCCATCACAGGCCTAAGAGGCTTAAACTGCTTCTGAGGGGATTTTGTACAATGCTCATGGTACAGATGAGAACACCGAGGCCTGGCGGGGGAGGGGAGGTGTGGTGTCTGTGACTTGGTCACTGCGCTCATTGCAACGTGGTCTCCCGCGGTCTTGCGGACGTTGACTGTTTAAATGGGCAGCAGCAACTGTTACTCAATGGCCAGGATGACAACTGACTAAACAAAGTAATAGAATTTTTCGTGAATTGTCCCTGACCCTAACCCCCAAGTGACAAAGGGAGTTGGGAAGAAACCCCGCATTCCTTAAATTCGTGGACTCAGTCGGCAAAGGCACTTGAGGGCGGGAAGGGCCAGGGGTGGAGCGAGCAGACGGCAGGCTGGGCCTCCCCAGCGCGCGCAGGTATTCTTTCTGCTCCCCGCCGCCAGACCGCGTGGCCCCCGGCTAAGCCCCAGGGACGAGGACCAGACGTACCGCCCCTGCACACGAGAGAGAGCCGAGAACATCACGTGGGGGGAGAGAAGGAGGTGGGCGCCGGAACCCGCCCCGCCCCCACCCTGCCCAGCCGCCCCCCGTCCGCCCTTCGCGCGCCCCACCGCCCACCTGCCAGGGGAAGGAGCGCAGCGCGCGCGTCGCCAGGAAGCGGCGCTCGAAACTTGGCAGCAGGCTTACGGCCTCCGTGCTCTCCTCCGGCGCCATGGCGGGGCGGGGCGGGGCCGCGGCGTCGCCCGGGAGACGGAGCGGCAGTGGGGCGGGGCCCAGAGGACTTGGGGCGGGGCTGGGGCGGGGCCGGGCCGGGGGCGGGCCAGGGGCCACTGGGCGCGTGGGAGGCGGGGCCAGGGTCGGATGGGGGTGGCCTGGGGCTTGAGAGGCGGAGTCAGGGCTTTGGCGCCAAGTGAGCGCCAGGCGGGAGGCGACGGCTTTGTGGTAGGTAGCGTCCAGTCAGGCGAAGGGTCAGGTAATCATTCTCGCTGTTCCCGCGTCTTCACGAGGCACTTTTTGGCGGACGCGTAGCTCCCTCCCTGTTGCGCAGCTGGGAGGGAGTGAGCCTGACGGCCCTCACGTTTCAGGACCGCGTCCCCAGACCGGGGTTAGGAGCCTCAGGCCTTTTCCGCCCCTTCGGGTCGAGGTGCGAGTTCGCCGCTCCGGGTAGGGTAGGTGGCGCAGTCAATGGGCGAGGAAACTTAGACACTCAGGCCTTACCTACCGGGGCGCTGCAAGATGAGCTGCGCCCCTGTGTCAGAATCTTAAACGTTCGCATGGAGGCCGTGGCGGGGTTTAGTCCCCTTTGTGGTCCGCGTCCTCTCCACAGCGCGGTGCTCTGGGGTGGTGACCCCGAACCGCCTCCCGGGTGGAAGCCCCACCCGTGCGCTGAGGTGGATTCCAGGGCGGGGAAGGGGCGAGGAGCTTGGCGAGGTCAGCCTGCGGTCACGTCCTCTCCATGACCTCTTTTAATACCAGGCCACAACCCCCACTCCCCCGGCCTCGGTCCGTCCCTAATCCAACCAGCCTTGTTTTCACCACTTATTAAGCACCTACTGTGTGCCCGGTGAGGGAAACCCAGGTGTGGTCCCTGCCCTTCAGGGGCTCAGGGGGAAGCAAGCGTGCAGGCGAGCTCCCGGAACTAGGAGGACTTACAGCAGGAGTTTTGACTTTGTAGGGAAAGGAACCTGAAGAGTAAGAAAGTTCCTGGGGGTGGTTGAGGAGGGGGAAGAAAAGAAAAAAAAAAATTATTATTTCCATTAGACGTTATTATGTCTTGAATGAGAGGCAGGATAGACAGCAACCCACCGGTGCTGCCTCTGGAGTTTGAACTGTGTTCAAAGTCTAACACATTTACTTTAGCACATCTCTCATAAAACTCCATTTGGAAGAGTCTTGAGAGCTAATTTGCTAAATATACTTGCAGAAGGTAGATGAGGGGACAGATTAAATCTTATTACCCCTTTCAGATGAGAAACACTGAGCCCTGCTCAGCTAAGAGAACAAGAGAGAAGAATTAATTCTAATGGAATGCATTTATTCTCATATCTGTTGTTCTTCCACCAGTACCAAGTGAGCACAGGGTCTGACACAGGAACGGTTTGTCTTATTCTCTCCACACTGTTGATTTAAATCAAGAGGGTGGGCCGTGATTATTGCTGTGTTTTTACACGGAATTAATGGTTTCTGGGTCTGATGTTGCAGAAATCCTCTTCCTCACGGTCTCCTGAGGTAGAATCATCTGAGATATGATGAGCCTTAACCAGGGCCAAGGCTTGGTCTTAAGGGAATGATGCTTCAGAACTGGGCCAGGCCGATTGGTCCACTTTTGCTCATTTGATCAGCTCTCTGCCTGCAGTAGACAATGAAAACCAATGGGAAAGGGTCAAACTTATAAATACTAGGCTTATTTTGTTAACACACAAAGTAGCTATTAATTGCGTTTCTTCTGAGGAGCAAAAGGGCATGTACAGTCAGTGCCATAATAAGTAATACTGTATGACGTTATACTAAGATATTAATACATCTAGGCTGTTTTAGCCTTTCCTAATGCCAGATGGGATGTAGTTTGGGAAAGGACCCCGAGTGGTCTATGACACTGACTTGCACACAGAAGAAACCTTTATTTTGGTGTGTGGGCTCTAGGGAGGGACAGAGTTCATAAGGCCACATATCTCAGATCTGAATCTGGAAGAATTAAGACAGTGAAGGGATTGTTAACATCCCAGGGGCCTCACAGGTGTGTGTTCAGGTGTAAATGAAGATTAGGCACCCCAAAAAGTAAAACTTCTGGGGAGTGTTGATATGGAGAGAAGCATTAGGACCCATCCCATGGTCCTGCCAGTGGCGAGAGGGGATGTGTATGTGCCCACGCTATATTAAAGATTCAACTTCTGGATTGGAGGTTTTTAACAACAACAGCAACAACATCAACAACAACAACCATCTAATATATTTTAACCGTACAGAATAGTTGCCTTTTAGAAATTATGCTGTGGGCATGGCAGTTCAATCAGTACATTGAAGTTTTTCCTTTAGCTCTCCTATAGCTGATGGTTTCTGTAGAAAAGGACCAATTGATTTCTTTTTAAAATGTTGCTTCAGGGCATAGAGACCTTTATAGGTCATGTTTCAACTTATAGGAAATTTTTATAGTTCAAATATAAATTACATTAAATGTGGGCTTTGTAATGGAGTTAAGGTTAAGTAAAGTTCTGACTTCCCTTAGGCTGTTTATAGTGTTCAGGAGGCCTCCATTCTATTGAGACAGGAGCTATGTTAAAGCAGAAGAATGGTCAGGGTTGGGTATAATAAGGAATATGGGAGGCTCAGTCTAATGATATAACTATTGAGATATAGAAAGAGGTGCACCAAGGCTCTGTAACACTGGCAGAACCAGTGTTATGGGTTGGACTGTGTCCCTCCAGAGAATATGTTGGAAGTCCTGACCCCTGGTACTTAGGACCTTATGGTATTGGTGACCTTATTTGGAAATAGACTCTTTGCAGATATAATTAAGGTGAGGTCATCCTGGAGTACAGAGGGCCCTAAATCCCATGAGTGGTGTCATGGACACCAGAGAAGAGAACACCATGTAAAGGCAGAGACACACGGCGAAGATGGCCATGTGATGATGGAGGCAGAGACTGGAACGATGCATCTATAAACCAAGGAATACGAATGATTGCCAGCAACTACCAGAAGCTAGAGAGGCAAGGAAGGATTCTCCCATACAAATTTCGGAGGCAGCTTTGACCTTCTAACATCTTGATTTTGGACTTTCCCCTCCAGGTCTGTGAGACAATAAGTACCTGTTGTTTTAAGCCAGGTACGTTGTTGTACTTTTTTATGGCAGCTGTGGAAAACTAATGCAACTGGTATTTAATTTTGGAGGCCCAGTACAAAATGAAAATGCAGGGTCTTTGTTAAAAAAAAAAATCAAGAATTCTGGGGCGCCTGGGTGGTTTAGTCGGTTGAGCTTCTGACTTTTGATTCTGGCTCAGGTCATGATCCCAGGATTGTGAGAATGAGCCCTGAATTGGGCTCTTTGCTGAGCATGGAGCCTGCTTGGGACTCTCTGTCTATCTCTCTCCCTCTCTCTCAAATAAAATAAATAAAAAATCAAGAATTCTGAAACGGTGACAGCCTAGTAGATTATTAAACCAAGTTGAGGGCTCTTTTGAGCCCTGGGCCTTGAGTGACTGCTCACTTTACAAGTCACGAACCTGGCTCTGGTTGCTGGGTTCTCAAAGTGCTGGATCCCCTCTGGCATGCAGGAAATGGTTGAAGTGGATTATTATAATGTACACTGATAAACCCTGGGAAACCCAAAGAATACTCACTTCTGTTTCCGACGAATGACCGTGTATGTCACACTAGCAACACACAGAACTGCAAGAACTCCTGTCACAATTCCGAGGCCAAACGCTATCTTTTGGAGAGGGAATGTCTTCTGTGTCTCTGCTCCTGATAAAATATAAGATGGTTTTTTAATTGTCTGATTATTAAGAGGCTGTTCTCGCTGCTCCTGGGTCTCTGGGAAGTTTTTCATCCAAGCTCTGGTGAATATTAATTATGGAAATGAAATGTACATTTAACCCAAGAAAGTGTTCACTGTAGAGAAACCTCATAGGGCAAGTCGTTGAAAGGCGATTTACTAAATGACCTATTCGCCAAATGACCCATTTGCCTAATGACCACTTTGCCAAGTGACCAATTTGCTAAAAGCCAATTTGCTGAAAATCAGTTGGTGGGACATCCTGCTTATCAATAACTGACAGCAGTCAGACACCTTACCCCAGGTTCCCTATGGGCTATGAGACGGGGTAGGGGCCAAACAGTTATAGCAAAACTCTAAAACTTAAAAAAAAAAAAATCCCAATAATTTCCTGAGTTGGTCATTCATTTAACTAGTTTCCTACAAAATGGCCTGCATCCTGTAAGTTCACAAGAAAATCGTGTGCAGTGGCTTAGAAGAAGGGAAAAGCGTGTCCTTTATACTCTGTTTTGATTGAGTGTAGTTGCTTTAAGTATGATAAATCACTGAACAGCATCTAAGTCTCTCCTGGCAGAAGAAAAGCTGGCCACTGGTTGCAAACAACTGCATTCTTAGAGACTATACCATTCTTCCTTTATATCACCCAGGTTTAAGGTTTTGAAGTCTTAAGAATTAGCAACCCCATTTACAGAAACACCTCCTTCCTTCTTTTTTCAGCAGTGAGTGGAATGGTAAGGTTTCCTCCACTGTGAGCAGCTTTCTTCCAGGCACTAGCAAAGGCTGAGTTGCTGAAGGAAGACTGCTTTTCTGTACTACAAGGGACATCAGGGGGGCAGATTGCATGTGATTTCTAAGGATCAGAAGGATTATTGCTTGACTGTCTACGGAGAGCCTTCCTTTGGCCCCAGAGGCACTGTATGAAATGTCACCAGCACGTGGAGGGATTCCCTGTTTCCTTTGCTACCTGTTTAAGAGCTGCTGCTATCTTGCCCTGCAGATGCTGAAGCTGTTGGACAAACAGGATTATTCTGCTTGATTCTACCAGTGGCCCCCTCACTCCCCCGCCCAACCTCTTTTTCATTCTTTTGTATCTCAGGACAGAATAGATCAGACTGCCAGTTTTCTGGTGGTTGCTCTTGTATCTCACCTGGCTGCTGCTGCTGCTCATTGTGCTCATGTTGCACAAGCATTTCCTGGGTGACTGCCAGGGAGCCGTTATGGGGTTCAGGGGTAACCCCCAGGAGCTTACACATGAGTGGGTAGATGTGGATGCTGTCAAAAGGCTCAGCTAGGTGATTCTTTTTGAAATCTGGCCCAAAAGCTCTGAATATGGTCTTCATGTCCATGTAGACATTATCAAAGCCATGATCTCCTTTGTTGAAATATATTATTAGTTGCTGAAAAATAATAATAATAAAAAAGCCATTTTAGACTGCAATCCCCTGAAAGAAAACTGTCCCTTAGTTATTGTCATGCTTGTCAGATCCATGAAACCTTTGAAAATTTAAATGACAAGGAAGGACACTGCTCTGCAGTGCCAAAGGGAAGAGCAAGGAATGAAAGATCTTTAAGAAAGAGAATAAAGAAAGTATACCCATTAGACACAGCAAGAAGGTAATACTGACAATAATAAGCTGAAACACAGTGCCTCTGGTGATAGCCTCCTGTGCTTTGCAAGTTCCTTAATCCTGAAGAGAGAAGAGTAACACCCACTTCACATTAAGTCAGGCAGGTGGATGGGGATCTGAGAAGTGTACTCAGTGAGAGGCACTGAGACCCAAAGGATTTTCTAATGGTCAGTTCAGAAGTTTCCCTATTCCCTCAAACCTGGTTGGTTATGTAGGGAATGTGACTATTGCATTAAATTCCTTCACATCACTCTCAACTTGTTACTAACATCATGAACCAGGTTTAGAAAGAGGCCAGTGGCTATGGAATTTCTCCTTGGCAAGAACTTAGCTTTGGGCATGCATCCTCAGTGTTCTGGGTCATGTGAGGGATTGCAAAATATCAAGTAATTGTTGCATTTTACTGTGACTATTTCCACCAACGCTAAACAATAACCTTATGAATTTTCCTATACCTATTATACTCTGAACAGATTGCAAATATAATGTTTGGCTCATGTCCATAGCCTAGGACAAGTGTTCTTCAAACTATTTCTGGGATGGTCTTCTGTCATGCAGTGTTTAAACATCACTTACATTTTGTTCTGCCATGAATTATTGGTTGATAGTTAACAAAAACCAGACCACCTTAAATCTATCTCACAATTAGCATTGATTTTGGTATTTTCTTCTTTAGGCTTGCTTATTTTTTCATAACTGCTTTCTTGAGATATAATTTGTATAATTACCATATAATGTACCCATTTACAGTGTACAATTCAGTGATTTTAAATTTTTTTTCACAGAGGTGTGCAACTATCACCACCATCAATTTTCATCACCCCAAAAAGAAACCCTGTACCCTTCAGGAGTCACTCCCCATTTCTTCCCAACATCTCTCCCCCTTCCCCATCCGACAATCACCAATCTGTGTTCTGTTTCTATAGATTTGCTTGTGCTGAACATTTCATTTAAATAGAATCATACAAAGTCTTTCGTATCTACTTTCTTTCAGTAAATATAGTGTTCTCAAGGTTCATTCAAGTTGTAGCATGTATCAGTACCTTGTTCCTTCTAATGGCAACATAATATTCCATTGTATGGTTATATCATATTTTGTTTATTCATTCATCAGTTGATGGGCAATTGGTTTGTTTTCACTTTTTGATTTTTATGAATAATGCTGTTGTGACCATTTGTGTATAATTTTTGTGTGTGTGTGTGTATGAACAGGGCTTCTCCTTCTTCTCCTCTCCCTCCCCTCCTCCTCCTCCTCCTCCTCCTCCTCTTTCTCCTTCCCATCACCCTCCTTCTTCCCCTCCCCCTCCCTCTCCTTCTCCCTCTCCCTCTACCTCCCTGTCCCTCTCCTTCCCCTTCTCCTCCTCCTTCTCCTTGATATGTGTAAAGGGGAACGAGCACATGGTTATTTTTGGTGAATCTACTGGTGATCTGTGCATAATGATCAAGCAAGCACACAGGCTTGGATTCAAACATTAACCTTATACTTCTAATCCTGAATCACTTCTCTCTATCTTTGGCTTATTCCTTATTAAATAAAACAAGGGAAATAAGAGTATCTATCTTTGGGTTGATGGGAAGGCAAAAATGAAACAACTCATGTTAAATTTTTAGTACAGTGCTGGACAGAGCTTTGGTCGGGGATGTTTGTCATTATAACTGCATAGCAGTAACATGGGACAGGGTTGATTGGGTGAGACATGGGGTGAGGGTGGGGAACACTTAGAACTAACAGTGGGTTACAACTTATGTTTTAATTTTTTTTCAGAATCGTTTCTCTCTAGAGGCTGTCTCCCAGATCCAAGATGGCTTCATTCATTTTAGAATCGACTCACCCCATTGATGTTATAACCAGAGTCGGCGTACATCACAATTGGCAGCACCCTCTTGTGTTTAGCAAAATGGAAGCGTTCTGGGAATTCCTCCTTCTTGTACACATTGAGGTGAGGATGTGCATTCTTCAGTGCTTGGTAAACAGCTTCCTCTTTCCCTGGTTTGGGCAGGATCATCCCAAAGCCACCATAGTCCACGATATCAAACTTGACCAAGTCCTTGAACTTGATGTAGTTTGTCAAGAGGATCTCAGTGACATTGGGGCTCTTTTTTACTGTGGTCATGCCATGGTCTGATGTGATGATGACATTGAGGTGCTTGGTCAAGCTGTGCCTTTTAATGGCTTCCACCAGGTACCCGATGGTTCTGTCAATTTGCTGAATCATCACCCTTCTGTTCTCCGTCTCAGGCCCGAATTTGTGTCCCACGTTATCTGGCTCTCCATAGTACAGAGTCACAAAATCAAAGTCTTCCTTAGTGAACCAGTTCATGACAATATCGATGTTCTCCCTCCACTCTGTCTCATTGCTGTCTGGGTGAGTGTGAGACTCCACCAGGGACCGCTGGACAGCCTCCCCTTTGTACTTTGCACCTCCCCCAGGATAGTGGAATGATGCTGTCTTCCTCCCCTGCAAGTACAAGAAGAAAATTCTATCAGGGCTGTATCTTATATCTTTTATAAAATAAGCAAAGCCTGACTTGTTGACATCTCTGCCCTAGTCCAGAGGCATAGAGAACATGTGAACTTTGGAGTCAGATGGGGTTGGATTTCATTCATCCTGGCTTCACCAGGATCTCATCAAATCTAAAACACTGTTAGTTGTAAGACATGTTATTATTTTATGTGCTACTGGAGGAAAAATGCTGCCAGTTAAACCATGACACTCCACTGACTTTAAGATGCACTCCAACTTTAGAGATGGCAAAATGAAAAAAAAAAGTCCCTTGGAATGGAGGAAAAAGTTGCTGATGGTGAGTGTGTTCTTTAACCTCTTATGCTTCAGGGTTTCTATATGTAAAATGCCAAAAAGTTGATGGTATTTTTGTGAGGATTAGGCCAGATAGCTTTAAGGTAAAGTGTTGGGTATTGTGTTTTGGCGTGTGCTAGGCGGTCTTTTCTTTGCCTCCAAGTATAGCAAATCACCATAAAGCCTTCGCTGAATTGTATAGTGGACAGTTTGCCTGCCTACCACCCAATATCCTTCTGCTGGTTCAGAGAGCGCTGACTTCCCCTAGAGGCTCTCCTCTCTGCCCTTGCTTCATGGCTGGTTTGGGATGTACTGGTTCCACATCAGGCTCCAGAAGTGGGATGTGGCTGTGGCCTGGCCAATTAGAGGACACTGCATCCATTGGCCACAGCAGTTGGTTCAGACGTGGGCCCATGTCCCAGTCAGAGCCAATGAGATTTGATCTTGGGACTTCTGGGGAGGAGAAGTAAGGGCTGAGGAAAGCTTTGAACCAGAAATAACTCAATATATTGTTTTAACAACACATGTGATTGCAAAGTTATGAAATATTCTTAAGTAATCTTCCCAGTAGAAAGGTGGCTGTTGACAAAGTTTGGGAAAATTGTTAGGAAAAAAAATTATATATGCTCTTTAATGAGTTCACAACAAGATGAACACATCTCACTAAATAAGTCCTGTTGTTGGAAAGCATCTACTCAACCAGGACATGGCACATAGTAGGGGCTCAATAGATTTTTGGTTCAGTGAATGAATGACTTGTGTATTTGGGGGAGCAAGTATTTTCTTTTGCCTCAGCAAAGCTATTAACTTGAAGGCTGTATTGTGGCACTTGCTGTGTCACCCAAAGTTTGAATGTTCTGAAAAACACAAAAGATTTATTGGTTTTAGTAGAACCAAGATTGGTGTAACTATGTTGATTTGGTATGGAGAATAAATGACCAGGAAGACTTTGGGGATAATGGCACCTGGGTTGTGGCTGTTTGATTAACAAATGAACAGAAGAGTATAAATAGAGAGTAATGAAAACTTCCTATATACTGTTTAAGAGAGAGAAACAAGAAAGCAATTTGGAAGTTGTAGGAGATGGTGTTGTCTTTCTACCCAGATCCCCTTACTGGGCCAGTGAACTCACATTCACTTCAGCTGCTCCATGTTCTGGAAAATTACCTTTAGCCAAGTGGCCAAATCTTGCCTCACCTGGAAAGTTGTTCCATACTGCGCCTTCAATCCCAGCTGCCTATGGCCAGGAATTGACTAATGGGAGGACAAAAGACCAGCTTACTTGCCTCAGGTTGGGATAACATGGGGGTGTAATTCATGCGCCAGAGCTCCCTGTGGGATCACGCTGAAGCTGGTATCCAACTTTGGGGACCATTTATCTTTCAAACCCTGCCCTGTCAGTTTCCCTTACTCCCATCTCCTGAGAACTCTCCCTCAATGCCTCACATGCACTAAACCCCTGCCTCAAGCTCTACTTTTAGGAAATTTGAAGTAAGACAGAAGTCTTAAGGTGTGCCTGGGTGGCTTAGTCAGTTAAGTGTCTGACTCTTGATCTCAGCTCAGGTCTTGATCTCAGGGTCATAAGATCAAGGCCTGCATTGGACTCCCTCCATGCTGGGTGTGCAGCCTACTTTAAAAAAAAAAAAAAAAGGCAGAATTCTTAATACTAAATTCTTCGCAAGGCTCCAGAAGCTCTGCTATCCATAGTTATAGGTGAAATATTGTGCCCTCTGCCCTCCAGCATTCATTTTCTATTATGTGATTTAGTTTTATTTTCTATAAAACACTTTACTCAATCTGAAATTATCTTACTTTGTTGACTTGTTTACTATCTATTTCCCTCCCTTAGAATGGGAGTTCCAGGAGATCAGGGGCCATGTTGATTTTGTTGACCACTCTTCCTGGGACCTAGAATAGGCCTGGTTCAATGTAGGTGGTAATTGTTGGTTAAACGCATGTTGAATGAATGTATGAATTGCATCTCCTTTAGTGGGTGCAAAACCCATCCTATTCTCACTCCTGATTAACTTATGGAAATAGTTACAGAAGCTCTTCCTTTTTTGGGTTCTAGCATCTTATTTGTAATCTCTTCAGGCAACACATTTTCATTTCTGATAATAGAATTTATATGGTTGCTTTAACTTGCAAATCCTCTAATATTTATTTATTGCATTTCTGATTGGCATTACTCATAATTCTCAGTTTTTAGCGATGGTACTTTGTTTAACTTACATATAAATTGACTTTGCTCTGAAGTAGGGAATTGGCTGGAAGGATAAAACTTTCAACGTTTTGTACAACATAGTTTGGCTATTTTATTATCTAGAATAAGCTGACATTGACTTTATGAGGGACTTAGGCAGCCTTGCCTATCCATTTGTGTTCTTGATGTTTGTGTGTTAAATCTCACATGTTCCCAACTTGAAATTGTTTTCTTGTGCTGTGTTCTCAACATACACTTTCTTTAAAGATATCCCAAGCTGTATGATTTTTTTTTTTTACTTGGTCCCATAGGAATTTTAAGAGTTACACTACTCCATGAAAAGAGCTCCAGAGATAAATGTGTATTTGAGTGTGTACACACACACACACACACATACAAACACACACACACACGACTCTGTTTATTTGGGACCCGTGATAATCAAAAGTGCTATTTTCAACAAATACTTCTGAGAAATAATCTGAGCACTTAATTGGATGCAAAAGAGTGGGTATTTACTATTCTACCCTTTAATTAGCATAATCAGTGTTTCCAGTAGCAATAGCAATTGGAAAATCGCTGGTTTTATTAGGTTCATTATTCTCCCTTAGTGTAGTTTTGCATCAATGTGGCTATTATTCTTAAGTTGCTTTTTTATTTTTTTTTTTAATTTTTTTTTCAACGTTTATTTATTTTTGGGACAGAGAGAGACAGAGCATGAACGGGGGAGGGGCAGAGAGAGAGGGAGACACAGAATCGGAAACAGGCTCCAGGCTCTGAGCCATCAGCCCAGAGCCTGACGCGGGGCTCGAACCCACGGACCGCGAGATCGTGACCTGGCTGAAGTCGGACGCTTAACCGACTGCGCCACCCAGGCGCCCCTTAAGTTGCTTTTTTAAAACAAGAGTTGGTACTTACTATGGGAAAAATCCTTGTACAGATCCCACCAAACTCTTCAGAACAAATCATTAGAGCAGAAGTTTCAGTTTGGTTTTGTATTTTGTTTTATTTCTTCCTTTAGGTGACAGAGTGAATGTCACAAGGTGCATGTTTTAGGAAGGCCCTTGAACATTTTATCATGGTTGTGCTTTGGTGGGAAGTGTGTGTGGTTTAGGGAAAGGAGTTAGTTCCTCCTTCTAGGGAGTGACTGGGTGGAAAGAGATGGACTGTATGTATGTGAAATTCAGAAGTCTGAGCGTTTTCATTGCTTTTCTGTGCTCCAGAGGAGTCACTGAACAGAAGGAGCCAGACGGCCAAGATTCTATTTTCTCCCCATCCCACACCCTTTTGGAGGTCAGATTATTATTCTTAGAGCCTTTATGATGCATTATAAAAACATGGTTTGGGCCAATATTGGGATGAATTACTCTGTTATTAACTCTCTAGGCAGAAGTACCTGGCACCATCTTGCTCACAGCTCTTCCAAGTTTGGAAGCTATTGTCTAGGAGACTTGGCTTACATTGAAAACCATAGCTAAACTCCCCACCGTCTCTCTGAATCCCCTCCTGGTAATAGCCTACCATGGTCCTGATACAGACTCTTGGCAGCCATGGGGATCTCACTCGGATCATCCTCTGCCATTTCACTCCTTAATACACTCTATAGCTCCTCCATAGAGAGGTGAAACGTGCCCCTAGGTTTTTATGGTTTTCTTGGATCTTACAGTCATGGCTGTCTGCCTTTCTCTGAGGATTAGGACTTCTGAACATGGTGAACCACCTCAGCCATTAATCATGTTCAGTTATCAGGTATGTTCATTTAAAATATGAGCTTGCTCTAAATGGAGCTTCTCTGTTCATACCCTGACCATTAGTGAAGTCCTGCTGGAGTGTGGATATGCTCATGGACCATGACTAATGGACGCAAAGGTGGCCAGGAATCCCATCTTTTAGGCATCATGTGTAAGGCATGTCAATGCTTGTGTATCTTGATGAACTCTGGCAGCATTAGTGTCATGGAAGGAAAACATTTTAGTCCTATCAAAGGTGAATGCATCAATCTCCACAAAGCCTGCCTGGAAGAGACTCAGGAGAACGATGGATTTTCCCAGTGATGGATACAGGCCAGGCCACTCCCCCATAGCCCTGCCTGGCAAAACATGTGGGCTCCTGAATGACATTTAGGGCCAGTTGGAATCCTGTTACTGGGGAGCTGACCTGGGGCCACAGGTCTGCCTTGAATGCAGTGGTTTTCCTGCTATCTCTTCAGGCTGCTGGGCAATGGCTCTGTCCCATGGCAGGAGATATCAGTGGTAGAATGAGAGATGCACCAACATGACTTTCACTTGCTAAATGAATGGCGTGTTTTCAGTTGCCTGGCCCTGAACCAGATCCTTTTTCTGCATAACCACTTATGAATTCAGCAAAGAGGAAGAACACTCTGATTATGAGTTGAGCAGAAGGAAACGAAGTCCTGAAAATAAATGGCAATGAGACAAGAACTGTGAATAAGAAAAACTGCAGGAAAGAATGCTACCAGAACCCTCATGCCAATGAACAAATATCATAGCAAGTTGAATAGTGAATTAATGAAGACTGCCCAGATCTCCCTAGCAGTAAGATTCACTATCAGATCCATGGCTAAATGTTTTGGCCAAGGAAATAATATTCTGTTATGGTTAAGAGTTAAGAGTTGCTGAACCCTGAGTGAATTCAGATCTCAGCTTTGCCTTTTGCAAGCTTTGTGACTTTGAGAAGTTATGGCACTGCTCTGTTTAACAGTTTACTTATCTGTTAAGTGGACATAATTGTAGCACCCACCTAAGAGCTGTTATAAATTAATAAATGTAAAGCACTTAAATCAGTATTAGACATGTAGTGTTATGAATCTTATTTTCTTGGGAGGACAGAATTTATTTGCATGGTGGTCTCTGCCTCAAAGTTAAAAAATGTGACAGAAGGGGCGCCTGGGTGGCTCAGTTGGTTAAGTGTCTGACTTCAGCTCAGGTCATTATCTCGCAGTTTGTGAGTTCAAGCCCTGTGTCGGGCTCTGTGCTGGTAGCTCAGAGCCTGGAGCCTGCTTCGGATTCTGTGTCTCCCCTTCTCTCTGCCCCTCCCATGCTCATGCTGTCTCTCTTGTTTCTGAATACTAAATAAATGTTAAAAAATTTTTAAAAAATGTGACAGAAGAGGAAGGAATCTAGAGCTCAACAGTTAGGGGGAAAAATGAAGCTAAGGTAGAGTCATTGACAACTCCCTGTGATTCATCTAGAAGCTACATTGTCCAATATGGTAGCCCTTAGCCACATGTGGTATTTAGATTTAAGTTGAATTTAATTAAAATCAAATGCAGTTAAAAAGTTGGTTCCTCAGTCTCACTAGCCACATTTCAAGGGCTCAATAAGCACACATGGCTGGTGGCTTCCATTTTGGAAAGTACACAGTAGAACAAGTCCCTAATCAAAGAAAGTTCCTTTGATTAGTTCTGGTTTAGAGCTGTAGTGACCAGCTGAAGTGCTAAGATGATTCAACTTCCTTTAATGACTAATAGTTTTTGAACATTTAGTTTTCAAGACGTGCATTATCTCAGTTCACCCTCCCAATGGGCGTAAGAAGCAGGGACTCTGACAGTTTTCATTTTATGGGTGGCGCAAATCACACACCCAGAGGAGGTTGTTGCCCAAGGTCATGCAGCTGGAGAAGGGTGGAGCTGGCTGGATCCTGCTCCAGGTGTCCAAGTCCGCAGCCTGCATTCTGAGCTGCAATGGCACCATCTTGCAACATGACACACCCAGTGTACCTTGGAGCATAGAGGTGAAGCGCCAGTGCCAAGGGGATCTTTGGAGCAAAGATTGGTGTCTTGGGGAAGACAAGGAGGAGGTCCTACTCTGAAGTGATGACTGTGGAAGCTTATTAAGAAAACACAAAGCTGACAAAAGGTTTTGGGCTAGGACTTAAACACAGAGCTCTGATTTCTGCCTTTTTGAAGCAATAATAAATGGCTACCAGAATCCTTTCGAGTGAATGTTCTCTTAAGAACTTTCCGTGGTCTGAAGATTCATTAAATGGTCAACTTCATTCCTAAGGGCTTTTATGCTTAAGTCTGAGACAAGTGTATAAACAGACATTTATGAAAGTGCTGCTGGGTTAAAAAAATGTGACAGAGCCCTATGGTGAGCCCTGGAGGTACAATTGTGATTACGCCACTCTGCCCTCTTAGAGACTTATCCATCAATAATGGCTAAATGCATATTTCAATTAATACTTATGTAAAATCTATTAAATAAGCACATCATCATTATTCCCATTACACATTTAGGGAAACATGCTTAGAGAAGTTAAGTCACTTACTCGAGGTCATAGCTTCTAACCCCCGTCCCACATGCTTAGGAATGAGATGCGATGTCCCTGGAAGCCAACCCAGGGTTTCTGAAAGTACCTGTCTCTGGGCTGTGATCCAGAGGGGGAGAACACCATTGTCCCACCATTCAGTCTTATTCTGTGTGGTCTTGAAGGAGTACTTCCAGTGTGTCTCTGTGTTAAACATCATGTTGTGAATGACTCCATGATCTTCAATCCAGCGACCTTGGGAATGAAGGAGGGAAGGTACTGATAAGTTCAATGAATGGATACTGCCAGAGGTGTCAAAGTGATCTTAAGACCTCCTCCAATATCCTTCTGGTTGGCCTACTTCTTCTGGGGGACTGTCACTCTGGGTGGCCACCCTGGGGCTTCAGATTTGGTTTTCTGGAGGTGCAAACATTGGTAACCATTAAAGAAAGGGCTAATAGAATCTCACACCTGCCAGATTGGATCTGCTGCCTGGAACAGTCCTGGAGGAAGCTGGGGTGGGCTGTGGAAACTGATGGGCGAGGAGGGAAGGCTTAGGGAGGCCAGGTTACTTAGGTTATTCTGTGTCCAGAAGGCAAGAGCCTGGGATTTAGATATATCCTGTGGAGTGATATTCCTTATCTTCTGCTTGTGACGGTCTGATTCAATATTGAATATCCAGTGGGCCTAATTCTTGGCAAATATCCCAGGGTTTTTCCTAGGACTCCCATTGGCTGTGCTGTTTGAGGAAAACAATGGAATCAATAAAGATTTCTAGACATAGATGGGTATAGACTTATTTCTCTCTACTTAAAGAAGGAAAGTGGATTTTGGGGAATGTGAGTAAGCTAGATTATTCTTGAAAACATAAGAATTGAACCAGATATAGAAAGTACCTGTGATCTTACACTGTACTAGGGGAAAAGGAGAGTGCATACTGGGGAGTAGTCTAAAGACTTAACCAAAAGACCCAGGGAACAGCTGAGTGTCCACTCCCCCACCTTCTGGAACAGATTCCTCTGGGTGACCCTACTGATTGCAATAAGATAGTGATGATTTCTCCTATTTCCAAGGTAAATCAAGACAGGACATTCTGTGACTAAAACTTGATTGTCACGGGAATCGAGAGGGGAAAATTCTCCACTGGCTCAGTCGTTGCCAAGCTGCTGGTGGGTAAAGTCCTCTTAGGATGGCCAAGGCTTTCATCTGGGAAGAAGCAAAAATAGTTGTTGCTCTATCATTTCTGCCTTGTAGGTACACCATGCTTAGAATCCCTGGGAAAAAGTTGCACTGCTGTCAGGGACTGGGGTCTTGGTATCAAGGTTCCTGGTGAGGGATCAAATTGGATGGTCAACAGGGGAAGAGCATGGACTTAGAGTCCAAAAAGAGCTGGGTACCAACTCTGAGTTAACTTCTGAACCTGTTATGTGAACTTGAACAAGCCCCTAACCTGCCTGGCCTTGGTTTGCCTGAATAATAGTGGGTAGGGTTTGTGTGATGAAATCATGGCACATATTTATTGTCCTGCCTTTAGAGATTTTCCCCTTTACAGGAATCAGGCACAGAGTTTGCTCAAGATCATGTAGCAGTACTGGGCTTTGAACCCAGGAGGTTTGGTTACGCCCCGCTTTTTTTTAATAGGTAAAATTTGCAAAACATAAAAATAACCATTAACATTTTAAAGTGTACAATTCAGTGGCACTTATTATAGTCACAATGTTGTGCAATAATCACCTCTTTCTAGTCCCAAGGTATTTTCATCACTGTAAAAGGAGACTGTACCCATTAGCAGTCACTCCCCAGTTCTCCATTCCCCTACCTGCTACTGGCCGTTAATCTGCTTTCTGTCTCTATAAATTTAGGTATTCTGGACATTTCATAGAAATGAAATCTCACAATACATGACTTTTTGTGTCTGGTTTCTTTTACTTAGTCTCATGTTTTCTGGGTTCATCCATGTTGTACCATATATCTGTACTTCATTCCTTTTAATGGCTGAATAATATTCTGTTGTATGAATAGACCATAATGTGTTTATCCATCTGTTAGTTAGTGGACATTTAGGTTGTTTCTAGGTTGTTTGGCTACTGCGAATAATGCTGCTATGAACATTCATGTACAAGTATCTGTTTGAGTCCCTGCTTTCAATTCTTTTGGATATATACTTCAGAGTAGAATTGGTGGGTCATATGGTGACTCTATGTTTAACTTTTTGAGGAATTTTCCATAGTGGCTGTACAATTTTACATTTCCACTAGCGATGTCCAGGAGTTCCGAATTCTCTGCATCCTCACCAATACTTGTTTCTTCCTTTTTTTGATTTTGGTCAACCAAGTGGATGTGCAGGGGTATCTCATTGGGTTTGCTGTGCATTTACTGAATGACTTATGGTGTTGAGCATTACAACCTGGGCTTTTAATCTCTCCGTGATACTGTATGTCACGAGGGGGGTTGAATACCACAAGTGAGGGTACTTTGTTATGGGTAGGTGGGGACCAAACGGACAAGAACTTTTCCTTTTTTGAAATCTACAACAAATCCTCTCCTTGTTGTAGTGTCCAAGTTTTCTCATGGCTGAGCCATGTCATATCACAGCAGATGAAATGGAAGCACAAAGATAATTCACCCAGGTAGTAGCTTGCTTTTGTCTTTATCTTTTTTACCTGCAAATCCTGGATTCTGTTCTGTGTGACTCTTCCTGCCCAGTAAAGAGCAAATCACCATGGAATTATAAATGCCTGCCACTTCACCTGTTCTAGTATTTATCCATGGTATCTATACCACCAACATTAGAATCAGTTGAACTACTGTTAAAAAACACAAATTCTCTGTTCTCCAATCTAGCCCTTGCTCAATCCACACATCTAGGGTTGGGTCTGCGAGTTTGCATTTTCATAAGCCAACTGACATGTCAGAGCCACTGGTTCAGGGACTGTTAGTCATTCACACATGTATGTGGATTAGTTCTAGCAGATTACCCATTACTCCAAAATCTGGGTTGATAGCAGCTTCCCTGAGAGACCAAAGGGAAGGCTGGCAGCTGTCAAAACCTGGAGTATTGCAGTATCTGGGGAAGCTTGGGGGCTCAGAGACATTGGGAGGATTTGGAGGAGGGATAGGAGGAAGCAAAGGACACCATGGACATGGAAACTTCCCCTCCCTGGACCTTAATGATTCTGGTTTCCAGGCTCTGGGACCAAGAGGTCAATTATAGTATCAGTTAAATAGACTAGCCTGGGAACCCATCATAGAATCCCTTTTCCCCTCAAAGAGATGTTACCCAAGTTTCAAACAACTAATCTAAAATGAGTTCAGGGAGCATGACCCTTCCATTTTGTGGCACGGCTAGTCCCAGTAATTGCAAAAAGGGAACTGTCTTCATGGTGTTTGTGTTATTTCCACCCTGACACTTAAAGGTATGTTCTAAATCCAGCCAGTGGCTGGGAACCACTAATGACCCAGCAGGAATTTCCATTGCCTCTTCGGTTCCTCCTTCCTGCTGCTCTAGCCTTTTATCATGGTTAAGGCCCTGTTCTGGAATGTGGGCAGAACAAGACGGAGAGGTGGGGGGAAAGCTAAGAAATGAACAGCTGTAGGGAGCAGCAATCAGTTTTACTAAAATTGCATTTCGTACTCTGGAGACAATCAGGGACTGGGCTGGGAAAGCTGCGTGAAGGCAACAGTGTTGGCCATGCCTGGAGTTCCAGTAGCTGCAAAGGAACTGGTTTCACTTGGGTTGGGTGATGCTGCCCTCACTGCAGTATGATGCTACAGAAGCAGGGCTGCTTTCAGGAGTGGGACACCTGGGTTTGGTCTTGGCTCTTGAAAGCACTTGTTCTTCCCTTGGGCTTCATTTTCCACCTTCATAAAATGAGAGGATTAATGATTTCCAAGGTCCTCTCTGGCTTTATCCATTCTGAGAGTCTATTATCCATGTCATTTCAGTGTCTGTGATGTGGGTAATTATGCAAGTTAAACAGGAAGTAGGATGAGCTCTCTCAGAGAGCGTGATTCCTGCTGCTTGCTAATTATGCTTTAATCAGGGTACAATGCATACTCCCACACCATACCAGTTATGGCAAGATGCGGGTAAATTCTCCCAGCCGAGCATTTCAGGTGTGGGAATGAACCCAGCTAGATTTGACTCATTTCTCTTGATTCTCAGAAACTGACATTTATTTATTTCTCAAATACTTGCAAGGTGAATTTAGAGAACCATCAAATCCAGCATTTGATCCAAACCCTCCCCTTCAAACATTTTGACCCAAGTACTATCCTCCATTGTCCCATGGTGTTCATAATCTAGGGACCTAGGGACCAGGGGAGAGAGTTAATAAGAGAGCATGTTCTGGGGGTGCCTGCAATGCTCACAGTCACTCACTCTTAGGATTCCCCAACTTACAGGCCCTGCCGAGAGGCAGGTCTAGGTACCATATTTGTACCATGTGATGTCTCCTCCCTACATTCAGTCGGCTGGCGAGAAACCCAATTCTCTCTCAAGACTTAAACGAAGAGATGCAGTAACTAATCAGCTGGTGGTGGGCTCCCAGTAGCCTACCATGATAGGTCATGAGCAAAAAGAGAAAGCTGGTTGTGAGTGAGAGAAGTAGAGATAAGAGAGTTCCTGGGGCTGATTAGAAGGAGCACTGGGTTTCTGGATGTCTTCTTTGGAAAAGTGTCTATTCATGTCTTCTGCCCATTTCTTCACTGGGTGATTTGTTTTTTGGGTGTTGAATTTGGTAAGTTCTTTACAGATTTTGGATAGGGTTGATGGGGGGGCAGGGGAGAGGGGTAAATAGGGGATGGGCATTGAGGAGGGCACTTGTTGGGAGGAGCACTGGGTGTTGTGTGTAAGTAATGAATCATGAGAATCTATCCCCAAAAACCAAGAGCACACTGTACACACTGTATGTTAGCCAACTTGACAATGAATTATGTTGAAAAAAATAAATAAAAAAAATAGGGACCACTGGGTTTCTGAGAGCCAGAAAAGTAGGATCTGGTTTCTCTAACTCCATTTTCCATTTTTCCTAATTATCCCTCATTTCGTTCCCTTGCCCAAGTTTGCCTGTTAGAGTCTTGCAAGGTGTTCCTTTCCCTTGAGCTAGTGTGAAAGGATTTCTGTATTTTACAGCTGTTGTTCCCTGACATAGCTGGAGATCAGTGCTCCAATAGATGCTGAACAAAGTGCAGTGGGAACACAGAAAAGAGGGCATCAGGGAAGGCTGCACAGAGGAGGTGACACTGGAGCCTGGTGGCAGGTGAGAGTAAATGCAGTCCATCCTTGAGCAACATGGGCTTGCATTGTGCAGGTCCATTTACATGCCAGATTGTTTTTGATAAATACAGTACAGTACTATACATGTATTTTCTCTTCCTTATGACCTTCTTAAAATTTTTTTTAACGTTTTATTTATTTTTGAGACAGAGAGAGACAGAGCATGAACAGGGGAGGGTCAGAGAGAGGGAGACACAGAATCTGAAACAGGCTCCAGGCTCTGAGCTGTCAGCACAGAGCCCGACACGGGGCTCAAACTCACGGACCGCGAGATCATGACCTGAGCCGAAGTCGGCCACTTAACCGACTGAGCCACCCAGGCGCCCCTCCTTATGACCTTCTTAACAACATTTTCTTTTATTGTGAGAATATAGATTATAATACATATAACATATAAAATATGTGTTAATTTACTAAGTTATCAGTAAGGCTTCTGGTAATAATATTAGGTTATTAGTTTTTAAGTTTTTGGGGATTCAAAAGTTCTATGTGGGCTTTTGACTGTGTGTGAGTTCACCACTACTAACCCCCATGTTGTTCAAGTGTCAGCTGTATTTGCCATGATTTTTAAATATTAAAACTAAGCAGTTCACTGCTTGGGCAGAAGTAGATAGTGGTGGTTTTATAATACCCTGCTCGAGTTGTAACCATTGTCAGTTACCTCCCTTCAAGGATTAGGTAGCTCAAGTTTGCCTAGTTCTTATTTGTTAATGACCTAAACTTACATGATATGCCTTGGGAAAGAAGTGAGCACTGTTCTATTCTGTTGTTGTGGACAGATCACTATTTTGGCCATTGTTAGATGGCTTGAGAGTTTAGTTCCATAGTTTGAACTAAGATAGGGTCAGGCGTCTACCCGGTAAGACTGATGAAAATCTTTCCTTTTTTGATTATGATGACAAAATGGTCGAGATGGTTCACGACAGGCTTATTGTTGTGAACAATAACAAACAACAAAATTGTTGTGACTGACTTATTGTTCTAGAGCAGAAGCCCTGCTCTAGAACCTGCAATTTTTTCAGTTTTTGCCAGTGTTTTAGGCTATTCCTTGGCTTGTGATGGATGAAAACCACTCCTAAGGTTAGGACTAGACCAGACGTAGACTCTAGACCTATATTAGATCTGCCAAGGCTCAAACCTTCATGGGCCTTCAGATCATACAAGAAATGGATATCTGTGCAGTATTGCCGTTGGCTGTCAGGGAGTGTCATTGGAACTGGGCACACATGGCATTAATGCCATTCCATCCTGCTTATACTTTGCATTCAGCATCCATCTCGTTTCCTCTTGAATTTCAGGTGATTATTTATAAATATGTTTTCTCCATTAGTTTAAAAGCTTCCTAAGAGTAGGGCTGTGCTCATTTATTTTGGTATCAACCTGGCACAAAGCATAGGGCTTTACCCTCAAATGTTTGTTGAGTTTAATTGAAAAAACTCCCTCTTACTTCTGCCCCATTTGCAGATGGCCAGGTATGCTCTGAACAAGTAGGAAGCAGAACCTGATTTAATCCAAAGTCAATTTGGGAAAAAAGATATTTTAGTGGGATTAAAATAAACCATGCCATAACTTAATAACTCAATAAGGGCATTCCTCTCCCCCCCCCCCCCAAACATTTGCTCTGTTCCTATCTACTAATTTTCAGGTGGAACAGTGTATATTTACAGATAGTCCATCTGGGTGTAGACACACTTTAATGCTGAGAAACTGCTTGTGTTATTCACTAATTCCTTTAAACTAATCTACCATATAAACTATAAGCATATCTTCATTTTCCTCCCAATTTGTGATTCATTAAGTTCACATTCCCAAAACCAAAGAAGAAAATGTCTTGTTAACCAGCTAGTATGAAGTCAGGAAGAATGGTTGCCAAATCAGGTCAACTAACCACCTTAAATCCACCCAACATTCCTTTCTCAAGCTAACAAGCTCATTCAGAACCACAGCCAAGACACTGATGGGAAAGCAGCCTCCACTGATGCTGAAAACCACACTCACCCAAGTTTACACACCCAGGGTACCACCCATTGATAATACACTGGACCCATAACTAAAGTACTTGAAATGAGAACAGGTGAACCAATCAAAATTTAAAACCTTATCAATTCCTGCTATAGAACTGAGGCTTGTCCCCAACACTAGCACTCATGATGGCAGCCCTTGTCTGGACAGAGAATATAAAACCCTAGCATGCCCATTTTACTAAACCACTCTTGCTCATGTGTAAGTGCGAATGAAAAATGCTGATGCTGCTTCTTTTTGACATTGCTTTTTAATTATGGCCATCAATAAATCATTTTATCCTTGAACAAGACTTGAGAATGGCCCTAAGGCAGAGGCACGATTCCTTAGGAACTAGGCCAACAGAGAATGGTCTTTCACACTCTATACCTCTTCCTTTAATCTGCTGTCAAAAGCAGAAACGTTCTCTCTTTGAGTAGCTGGAAGCAGACGGCTTCTTGAGTTCCATCTGGAAACTCTATTAACACACAGTTCTACCCTTGACCTGCCTTACTAGCCACTGTCACGGAAATGGGATCTCTCCGCTGTATTTTTTTTTCTCACTTTATTTTCTCCTCTTACCACTATAGTGGACTGAATGGTGCCCACTGGCACCCCCCGCCCCCCCCCATTTATATGTCCATATTCTTATTCTCAGAACCTGTGAATGTTGCCTTATTTGGAAACTAGGTCTTCATAGTTGTAATTAAGGATTTTGACATGAGACGATCCTGGATTATCCATGTTGACTTTAAATCCAAAGACAAATATCCTTACAAGAGGCAGAAGAGGAGAGGATGCAGACGGAAAAGGAGAAAGGAGACAACATGATCATGGAGGCAGATATTAGAATGATGTGGCTACAAATCAAGGAATGCTGGTAGCCACTAGAAGACACAGTGGGAAGGAAAGATTCTCCCCTTGAACCTCTGGAGGGAGCATGGCCCACTGATACTTTATTTTGGGCTTCTGGTCTCTGGACTTTCAGTTGCTTTAAGCCACCCAGCTTATGGTACTTTGTTACAGCAGCCATAGGAAACTAATACACCTGTGCTGTTACTCTCAAGTGGTTCCAGATTTTCTCACTCAAGACCTTGGAATCCAGAGCAGTCATGATTTTTTTTCTCAGTTGCTGTGGTGTTTTGGGCTGACACGTTCTCATGTGTAATCCATAGACCTGAAGCATCAGCATTACTTGGGAACTTCTTGGAATGGCCCCACCTCAGATCCTTTGAACTGGAATCTGCATTTTAACCAGATCCCCAGGTGATTCATATACATATTCAAATTTGAGAAGCACTAATAGGAGAATCTCTAAGGTGGCAATTAGATCTTTTCTCCACCTGGAAGAGTCCTACTTTCTTCATGTTAATTATGGTGTGGAGGTTATATAAAAACAAAACCAAATCAAATTCTTTGGTTAGAAATTTACACTGATGTGTTATAGATGACATGGCATAATGTATGGAATTTGCTTTACAAGGTTCCAGAAAGGGGACACCTGGGTGGCTCAGTCGGTTAGGTGTCTGACTTCAGCTTGGGTCATGATCTCACATAACCTGCATTGGGCTCTGTGCTGACAGTGCCGAAACTGCTTGGGATTCTCTTCTCTCCCTCCCTCTCTGCCCCCCTCCATCGTTCATGCTCCATCTCAAAATAAATAAATAAACTTAAAAAAAAAAAAAAAGATTCCATGATGTGCCTGGGTGGCTCAGTCACTTGAGCATCGAACTTCAGCTCAGGTCATGATCTCATGGTTTATGAGTTTGAGCCCCGCATGGGGCTCACTGCTGTCAGTGCAGAGCCCGCTTCAGATCCTTTGTCCTCCTCTCCCTTTGCCCCTCCCCCACTTGAGCATGCTCTCTCTCTCTCTCTCTCTCTCTCTCTCTCTCAAAAAATAAACATTAAAAAAAAAAGTTTCCAGAAAGAAAGGCAGGCAGGCAGAAAAGAAGAAAGAAAAGTCCACTGAGTGGAGACAATGGAACAAGATTGGCAAAATGTGGAAAAATTCTTACAGTTCGGTGATGGGTATAGGGGGTTCCTTGTGCAATTTTCTCTGCTTTTTCTACACTAATTTTAGAAATTAGTGTACTGAAAAGTTAGGGAATACCCTGGTTTTCCAGCCTTCCTTATTTTCAATTATTTTCTTTTCTTATTTATTTTCTTAATAATAAGAAATATTTTCTTATTTCTCCACTTTTCATTCCTTGTGGAAATGATTAGTGTTGGAGACACGTCTTTTTCTGTCTCTATCTGTGGTTTTCTTTGCTTTGTTTCATCTGTGTTTGGGGCTTTGTTGACTTCCAGGACTTTTTCAGTGGAGAGTGGTTTCTGGGGGAGAAGGATGGGAGCTGATTAAAAGATTTACATCTTCTAACTAGGTTTCCAACAACATCTGCTGGGCTTGTACTGTTAACCAGCAGCAGGGATTTAATTTCCTTTTCCTTTCCCTACCTCTCTTACCTCTTTCAGACTCTATTTTTTTTCACTGGATAGAATGTCACATGGGTGACCTTTGGCCCTCTGATTTATATGTGATTTGTGTATTATACCTCTAGTTCAAGGGTTCTCAAGTAGGGGGTGATTTTGCCCCCCAAGGAACATTTGGCAATGTCTGGAGACATTTTCGGTTGTCACAACTGGGAGAGGGGAGGGATGTTGCTAGCATCTAGTGAGTAGAAGCCAGGGATGCTTCTAAGCATTCTACAACACACAAGACAGTCTCTCCAAAGACAAAGAACGATTTGGCCTAAAATGTCAGTGGTGGGACATTGAGAACCCTGCTCTAGTCTTAAAGATCATGTAAATACATTTGGCCATGCTTCTTTTGCTCTTGTCTCAGGCAGAAGGAGAGGTGGATTCATGACTGGTTACGACATCTATGAGGACATTTTACCTCTTATAGGTTGATTTTGGGATAGAATGTAAGTAACTGATCATTTGTGCAAATTGTGCCCTGCCCACCTCCAGGGGCACCACCCACATAGCATTCATGAAAACAGTTCTTCCCAGAATTGTGCTGTACACCGTCTACATGGTTACAAGTGGTGGTTCTGATTTTGGAGTTGTTCTGGTGGGGTTCTGGAATTGGGAGAAGCTTAATTTCTGAATGGTAGGGACCTTGAGCCTACCATCGAGTGTCCTTCCAAGAAAGGAGGAAATGAAGAGCAGAGAGGACCTCACTGTTATTATCCTCCACCATCATCTCCTTACGAGCATCCCCCTTTCACCTCTGATCCATATCTATTTGACTAGATTTAAAATTGTTAAATTATAATATCACAGCTTACATTTTCTATAGCCTTTGTCTGAAGCATGGTGGTGATAGCTTCTTATTTTCAGTAGGTTCCTTGGGGGAGAAAATATATGCTGCTGCCATAAGACTTCCTATCCACCCACAACTTGCTTGGCGGGATTTCCTTAGTTTCAGCAGCATAACTTATTCTCACTGGTCTTCAATCACTTTGCAATAAAAACTGAGATTGCAGAAATGTTCACTGTCATTACCAGTGATGGAGCAGTAAGTACAGGCTTCTGGAGAGGGAGAAGGAATTGGGTGATTTAAACTAGCAGAATGAGCTTCTAACCCTCAGAGAATGGCTTTTCATTTCAGTGAGATCTGAGGGGAATTGGGACAGTTCAGGGAGACTGGGGGGACCATGCTGGGATGTGGCTGTTTGCAGGTGTGGGTACTGTATCCACGGGGTGCCCCATAGCTGAGGCTGTGATTTCTTGGGACTGAGTACTGGGCCACTGGACTGTACACCCCCATCCCTACATCATCAGCCCCAGGCTGGCGTGGTAGACCTCAGCACTTCCTGCCAGTTCTTCCTCTGTTGGTCTTTTCTCTGATAACAGTCCTTGACTTTCCACTGGGAACCCACCAGCCCCTGACTTGCAGTCCACCTGGTTTGTGTGAGGCTTGCCACCCCCTTAACCCCAAACTGGGGGTGGACATGTAGTCTCAGTTTGTGTGTTCAGCGTTGTTCCACTCTCCCCCGGGCCATAGCGATTGGTTCTGAGAAGTAAATTGGTCCAATGAGAGCCAGTCTTGGGAATTTTGTGGTCACTCTTAGAGAGAGACAGAGAGAAAGAGAGGGAGAGGGAAAAGGAGGGAGATAGATCATTGTGATGACATAATATGAGGATCTGGATTACTAATGCCTGTAGTTATCAATTAATTATGTCTTACGGTACTGTTATCGGTTGAACTGTTTCTCAAAAAAGATGTTGAAGTCCTAAGCTTAGATGCTCAGAATGGGACCTTATTTGGAAATAGGTCCACTACAGAGATGAGGTCATGCTGCAGTGGGGTAGGCCCCTAATCCAAATGACTTGTTCCCTTATAAGAAGATGACTATGTGAAAACAGAGACACAGGGAAAATTCTGTGGATTGGATGGAGGATGGGACTGTGGCATCTACAAGCCAATGAATGCCAGAGATTGCCAACAAACTACAAGAAGTGAGGAAGAGACAGGAAGGATTCCCTGTGGATTTGAGAGGGCCTACAGCTCCATGAACACCTTGATTTCCAACTTCTGGACTCCACAAGTGTGAAACAATAAATTTCTGTTTTTTTTTTTCTAAGATTAAAAAAAATCTTTCGGCAATCTCTACACCCAACATGGGGCTTGAACTCACAATTCTGAGATGGAGAGTCACATGTTCTACCAACTGAGCCAACCAGGCACTTCATAATTTTCTGTTGCTTTAAACTGCCCAGTACTGTTTTTTTTTTTTTTTTTTTTTAAATTTTTTTTTTTTCCAACGTTTATTTATTTTTGGGACAGAGAGAGACAGAGCATGAACGGGGGAGGGGCAGAGAGAGAGGGAGACACAGAATCGGAAACAGGCTCCAGGCTCCGAGCCATCAGCCCAGAGCCTGACGCGGGGCTCGAACTCACGGACCGCGAGATCGTGACCTGGCTGAAGTCGGACGCTTAACCGACTGCGCCACCCAGGCGCCCCTACTGCCCAGTACTGTTAAGTAAACTGTGGTACTTTGTTATGGCAGCCCTAGGAAATGACTATAAATACTTTCAATTAATAATTCTCCCCCAACTTCTTCTCCTCCTCCTCTTTGTCCTCCTCCTCCTCATTTTTGCCTAAGCAACAGAAAGTCTAATACTGATGTGGTGACACACTATGATTGGACAGCCCAGCCTCCATGGACATTTATTGCCCCTGTGACATCAACCCTTGGGGTTCAGGGGTTAGCCATAATTCTGCGGGCTTTCTGGAGCTTCACTCTGGGGTATGATCCTGTTAACTTTTGCCTTTACGCAAAGACTGATGCTCACCTCCTGTTTATCTAAGCCCCATCAGGGACCTGTTTGTGCTAGGCAGAATTCCAAAATGGTTCTCAAGGTTCTTGTCCCCTGATATATATGCCTGGTATAATTCTTTTCCCTTGAACATAGGTGAGACCTGTGGCTTGCTTCTAACCAACAGAACCTGGAAAAGTTGAGATTTTGCAGATCCTTTGAATCCTCATCAGTTCATTTTGAGTTCATCAAAAGGAAGATTATCCAGCATGGGTCTGACTTTATTAGGTGAGTTCTTAAAATAGGATATAGAGCAGAGAGACCCTCTCCTGTGGCGTCAAATGAGCAAGTTGCCATGAATTCTACAGTTGCCGGGGAATGGATTCTTCTAACAGCCATGAGAGCTTGGGACCCCATCCTAGATGACACCTTGATTGTGACTTTGTGAGACACTGAGCAGAGGCTCCAGCTCACTGGTGCTGACTCCTTTCCCATGGATACTGAGAGATAATACATGGATGTTGTTCTAAACTGTTAAGTTTGTGGTAATTTGTTCTGCAGCCACAGAAAAGTAATACATCATTCTATTTTAAGAAACTTCCAGGTCCTGTGGCCAAGTTCCCCTGTGTGTGTGTGTGTGTGTGTGTGTGTGTGTGTGTGTGTGTCTGTGGCATGGAGTTTGGGGGTGGGGGTTATGAAGCCAGGTGGGAAGAAGGAAACTATGTTGGAGGAAGAAATGGCCCATTCACTGGGGGAGGGGATGAGCTTGATTAATGTGCAGGCCTACCCAGTGCCTGTCTTTGGGGAGCTGGAGGGAGAATGTTTCCTCCAGAGCCAAGGCTTGCTTTGCACTTGGGAGCTTAAATCCTAGACAGGGGCTCTACTTCCCCGTCTTGTAGGTGGTGCTGGGGGAGCCTGTACTTGGAGGAAAAATTTGCATTCTTTGTAAAGATGCAAAGATTTTTTTGAGTGTAGAGGTGATGAAGTAGGATATTTTGAATTAGTAGCCAGTTTTCAAGAAATCTTTCCTTGAGTCTTTTGCTCAGGACTTCTGCCCTTCCTGCTTCAAGGAGAGGACGCTATTGGAGAAAGCATGGAAAGTGGGTATTCCTCTTAAGCTCTGCCCCTTATGGTAGCCATAGAGGAGCTGTGGTGCGGAAAAAGGCTTATGGGGGGGACACAGCCAAGTGAGAACACATCTCTCTGTCTGATTCCCCGAGCTGTCAGTGAAAGGAAACACAGAGGCAGAAGGATCCACAAGAAAGGGGCTCTTCATCTTTCTCCCTGGCAGAGCTGCAGAGAAAAGGAAACAACACCTGAATAGATCTGTGGGATCTGGAAACAGAGGGGACATGAGCCTGTGTCTTGGGACAAGTCCTAGGAAGTGGCAAGACCTTAGAGTCACTTAAGTGTATAGTTGGCCATTGTTCTCACTGCCAGGCCCAACAGAGATGCTAAAATAATTGTTGAGTGGAAGAATGAATACGTTGGAAGCCCCCTTAAAAACTCTCCAGGAGGACTTTCTTTACCAGCAGCAGGGAAAACTGATGAAGGTCATGTGACTCTGGTTCTGGGGTGAGGGCTGAGATACCCACACATCTGACAGCCCCCAGGTATGAGGAGGCCCTGCTGCCCATATCTGGGCAGCAGATTCTCTGGGGGGCCCAGGGTTCTGACCTTGGGCAGCTGAGTCAGCTGTCTTAGGGAAGCTTGCTCATGGGTCCTTGTGCTTGGGGCATGGCTTCTCCTGGCCTGGGACCACCTGGCCCCTGCTCCTTGAACTCTGTCTAGGAAGCTCAGAGAGATGGCCACATGGCTTCTCGGACCTGAGCCTGTGTTGGAGCTAGGATGTGAAGCAGTGCAACAGGCTCTTCCTCATCACCTCTCTTCTGTGTTAAATTGCCCAGACGTGTTCGTAAGAACACAAGTTAATTAGTCGTTGAGCTAGGAGAGCCCCCTTTATCATAGTTTGTGTCAGGTCTGTACCCTAGAATCTGATGAGGTCTTTAGGTGCTGGCAGCACACATTTTAACCGTTATTTTTTCTATTACGGATAATTCTTGTGCACACTGGAGTCAGACAGAGGTTGGCTTGAGCTCAGCTCCTGAAGACAAATGCTGGGGGTTTTGCTGGGTCTGGGGTGGTCTCTGTTTCATTAATACAACATATTCAGGATATATACTCGTTTCCTGGAAGCTCTGGGGATGGACAACATTCAGAGGGGTTTGGAAAGATTACTTAGAATCAAAGACACTGACGGGCTGTAGTCATGCTGGAGGGTAGGGATTGAGGAGCCAGTGTCTGAACCATCCAGGACTGAGTTTGAATCCTGCCTCTGCCCCCAGAAAAGATTTGTACATGTTTGAGCCTCAGATATCTCTGCCCTGTAAAGAGGGTAACTGTCCTGACTTCATATCACCGTTAAAATTATTGAAAGATCTGATGATCATGGTACCTGCTTGGCCTATTCATAAGCAGGTTCAACCATTCAAGGCAGGGGTTTTCAGCTGGGGCCAGTTTGCTCCCACAGCAGACATTGGGCAATGTCTGGAGATGTTTTAGGTTGTCATATCGGGAGGAGGGGTGCTCCTGACATCAGGTGGGTGTACAGACCAGGGATGCTGCTCAGCATTCCACAGTGCACCGGATATCGCCCCTTCAACCCCAGCACAGAGAATGATCTAGTCCCAAATGTCAATAGAGCTGATGTTGAAAAACCTGTTTCATAGTTGAAGCAGAGTGAATGTTCTCTTGCTCAATAAATGGCAGGTTTAGTTATAAATAAGAGGGTTCAAAGGAACATGTTTTTTCCACAGTGGGTGAATTAAAAAGATTATTTTATATACAATGCTTTGTTATTTATAGGCAATACATTTCACATGGTCCAAGATCTAAAAATTATACAGGGGGTACAGTCCAGTCTCCTACCCTGTGCCCTCCTCGGAGGAACCAATATCGCCAGTTTCTTGTGTATTTAGCCAGATTTCCTCTATGCATCTACAAGTAATTGTATCCATATATATACACATCCATATTATATGAACACATATATTCATGCTACACACATTCTTTGCATCTTGCTTTTGTCACTGAACCCATTTTGGAGATAACTTCCTATCAGGACACAAAGAACTTCCTCATTTTTCTTTTGAAGGTAACAGACTATGCCATTCAATGGGTGTCTGGTATTTTATTTAGCCATTCCCCTCTGGGTGAATAGTTAGGTTGTTTCTGTTTTCTTGTGGTTACAAATGCAAATGCAATGAATAACTTTGCATGTACATCATGCATCATTTTCCACCCAGCAGATATATATCTGTTGGATAAAGTCCTACAAGTGGAATTGCCAAATAAGAAAATTTGTGCAATTCTGATTGTATTGGGTGTTGCCAAATTACCCTGCGTTGAAGCTGTACCCAATTCCATTTCCCACTGGCAATGAATGTAGACGAGGAGGTGCAGTAATTTTATAATTTTTAAAATTTGCTCTCATTGTTTATATCTTCTCATCAAGAATCTTCTGGGAATAAATAAAAGGTGGGCATGCCTTATAATATTTTGTGCCCATCATATTCTCAGTGTTCAGGGACCCAGAATCTGCCCATGGGAGGTCTTTTAAGTGTTACAAAGTTAATGCCACTGGGAAGTAGCATTCTCTTTCTCCAGAAAAGGGCTATTTAGTTCCTGCTTCCTGGCACTAATAGTTCCCAAATGACTTGCCTCTCAAAGAGTTTACATGTAGGAAAATCTCCCTCTGAGTGGTTGTTCAGCTTTATTTTTTAAGTTTCTGATTCAAGGGCCCCTTTGAGAGTCTGATGGAAGCGATAAAACCCTCTCCCCGAAAAAGGTACTAGCAGTTTGTGTATCATTTCAGAGCCTCCCAGAGCTGTCTTGGACCCCAAGGGAGTGGTTTTCTGGATAGGGGTGAGGCTCATACTGCCAGGCACCATTCCATACCCCACAAGAGGGGTCTGTGGATTCCAGGCTCAGAGCTGGGCAGAACCAGTTCCACGTGGCCAGGGACACCCTGGTTCCAGGCCTGGCTTCTTCCTTGCCCATTTCTTGGCCAAGTGACTGATGAGTTATTTGGCCTCTCTGAGCCTTCATTTTCTCATCTGTGGAATGAGGACAACACTTGCTTTGCAGTATTGTTGTATTGGAGACATTGAAGCCTAAGCACCTAGCGCATGCCTGGCTTCAGGCCCATGTTGGAGAAAAGGAAGCTGATGTTATTCTTACTATCATGGAATCCTTTGCATTTTGGTATTTGGGATTATGGAATGACCACATTCCTTCCTATCACAGACACCTGGAACATGCTCTTCCCTATGCCTGAATGCTTTTCCTTCCTCTTGTCTCCTGTACTCTCTTTCAATTCTCAGTTCAACTGCTCCATCTCAGAGAGCCTTTTCCTGTTTCCAATTTCAAGTCAATTTGCCCTTGCTCTCTTCTGGAGAAACTCTTCTCTTCCTTCTCAGTGACTTTCCTAGTTGTAATGAGATCTGTTAGTATCTTTTCTTGTCTAATGTTGTGTCCTCCTCTTGAGCTACACGTTCTAGGTAAGCTGGGGAGACTGGCAAGGGCAAAGGTACTAAGACAGGTGGGGACTGGGTGGAGGCACAGGCAGGTGACCTTTGTGATCTGGAAAGAACCGTGTAAGGGAAAGAGAAATAAGAGAAGATAGGAGAGAGTGGATCAGGGGCCAGGTCATGGGGACTTTCTGGGCCACAGAGAGACAAAATTTGAATTCTCTTCAAAGAGTATTGGTGTCCCTCCAACTCTTCAGTAATAAGCCAGGGAATCCTCTAATCTAATTGAGCTCTTTAAACTTTAATGTTTTACTATTTTTATAAAGTTCTTTTAATAATTTACTTTTGTTTTTTTAAATCATTGTTTTTTTAAATGTTTATCGAGAGAGAGAGAGAGAGAGAGAGAGAGAGAGAGAGAGACGGAGCATGAGTGGGGGAGGGGCGCGCGCGCGTGCACACACACACACACACACACACACAGGGAATCTGAAGCAGGCTCTAGGCTCTGAGCCATCAGCACAGAGACCCATGTGGGGCTCGAACTCATGAACTGCGAGATCATGACTTGAGCTGAAGTCAGATGCTTGAATGACTGAGTCACCCAGGCGCCCCTAATAATTTACTTTTGGAAAAGATCACCAGCCACTGTGTGTAAGGCAAGGTGCAGGGTGGGTGGGTCTGGGGAACAGGGAGCAGGGGGTAGGGAGGTTGCAGCTGTGTGGTCCTGATTCTGTCTGCAGACTGGGGCTCTGTAGCAGTGGGGTTCTAGAAACCTGAATATTCTTAGCTAATGCTTCTTCCATTTGCATGAACTGCCTCCGTCTCCCAAGAGCTGGTTGAGAATGAGCTGTATTTCAGGGAATGACAGACACTGGGGCTTCCACTAGCATTGGCAAATTGGCTGCAGAGTGGAGCTTACCTGAGATGGTGGTGAAGTGAGACGGGGACGTCATTGTCACGAAGGGTGGTGTGAGGTACTTGGCCTTCACGCCCTCCTGGGCCAGGCGGTCCATGTTGGGGGTGTCCACATCCTGGTCATAGTTCCAGCGGAAGCCATCGAAGGAGATCAGCAGCAGCTTGTTGAAGTTCTTCCTTCCAGGGACAGGGTGGCAGCTGGCCCAGCCCAGCAGGATGGGCAGCAGCAGCGTGAGGACCCCAAACCCTGTCATGCTGCGAGCACCAACATCACAGAGTTTGTGGGCCGGCTCCCATTTTCTCCCTTTTTTATCTGTGATTGAACAAAGTCCAAATTGATAATTCTGCCTGAGCTCTGCTGTGGATCAAAACACCTGGAATGTAACAAGATGTCATGTTTTACGTGATGGAAAGTTCTGGAAATGGATGGTGGTGATGGTGGTACAACCTTGTGAATGCATTCAATGCCACTGAATTGTACACTATAAAATGGTAAAAATGGTAAATTTTATGTCATGCATATGTTACCATGATAAAAATAAGTCAAACCGTGTGAAATATTTTGGACTTTTATATCAATTCCGCTATTGTGAAGATTTGGGGAACAAATTAGATTGGTGCTTTCCTTTGCTCAGTATATTCTGTTTTTATAGGGAGAACAAATTATTGTGAATTATGACTACAAACGCAGCCACCATGGATTGAGGGCTTGTGAGGACTAGGAACTGTATATACATTATCTATTCCATTTAACTAAAAAAAATCCTAGGTAGGTTATTAGTTGGAAATGCCCCATAAGAAATAAAAAAAGAATACTGTGGCTAAATACACATAGGATAACACCATTTTAACCATTTGAAAGTGTACAAATTCAGTGACATTTGGTGCATTCACAATGTTGTAAAGCTATTATCTCTATCTAATTACAGAACTTTTTCATCCCATCAAAAGGAAATCCTATACCCATTAGCAGTCACTCCTCATTCTTCCCTTGCTCCGTCTTTGGCAACCACTAATCTGCTCTTTGTCTGAATTTGCCTCGCCTGGACATTTCATACACGGAATCATAAAGTATGTGACCTTTTGTGTTTGGCTTCTCTCACTGAGCATGATGTTTTCAAGGTTCATCCATGTTGTTATATGCATCAACATTTCATTCTTTTCATGGCTTATTAGTGTTCTACTGTATGGATATGCCACTTTTTATACATCTACTCACCAGCTGATTGACATTTGGGTTGTTTCCACCATTTGGCTATTGTGAATAGTGCTCCTATGAATATTTGTTTGAATACCCTCTGCTTTCCACTAAATTTTTACAACATATCTATCAGGTGGTTTTTACTTATTATCTGCTGCATAAATAGTTCAGAGAGACTATGGAACCACTTCAAGGTACTACAGCAGATGTGAGGCTGGAACTTCAGTTTTTATACTTGGCTACATGTTTGCTGGGCATGGGAGGGGTGTATTAAATTTCCCAAGGGAACAAATTGCTTTGTATACTATTCTTTTTTTTAAAGCATACTATTTTTTCATGTTTATTTTATTTATTTTTGAAGGGTGGGGAGGGGCAAAGAAAGAGGCAAAATCAGAAGCAGGCTTCAGGCTCCAAGTTCTGAGCTGTAGCGTAGAGCCTGATGTGGGGCTCAAACTCATGAACCATGAGCTGAAGTCAGCCACTTAACTGACTGAGCCACCCAGGTGCCTCACACCCCACATTTGTTGAGCGCATATTCTATCCTAGGGGTAAGAGACACAGAAAAATAGATGCAGAGGTTGCCTGTGGGTGGCTCAGAGTCCAGGGGACAGGCAGACAAGTAAAGTATTATATGCAATGGAAGGGCCCTGCTGGAGGTGTGCGTGGGAAGTGATGTGGGAGCAGAGATAGAGGGTCCCAACCTGGAGAAGCTGGGTAGGGGAGGGTTCCTTGGAGGAGGTGGTGCTAGATTTGAGTTTTGCAGGCTGGGTGGAATTAACCTGTTGGAAGAACCATCGCTCAGCCATCCCTCTGGATATGACAGCATCTGCTTCTGACCTCTTCCTGTAGGTATATGGATGATATTTACCTTTGCTCTTTTAGAAAGATCTTTGCATTGTGTAAAGATGTCACCAATGGGTTTTTCTGTGACAGGACTTGAAGGTCTGCTCAGGTATTTAGGGGAAGTTTTTGGAAGATTTTTATCTTGACATGGGGGACTGAAGGCTGGATATCAGACCCCACATCAATGACTCATTTCCCCCTTGCTGAAATTGCCTGGAATCTGTTCCAGGTATTTGCTTAGGTTGAATCTTTGGGGTGAAGAGGTGGTGTGTTGGAGGAGCTCCATTGTGTATTTGCATAACTTGGCTTCTCCTATTCATTAGCGTGGTGTTTTGCTATTTGAAGGATTTCCATAGAATTTTGTGATGAGTGTGCAGCATTATGGTTGAGTGTGTTTTGAAGTTTTCCAGGTTGAGTGTGTTTTGAAGTTTGGGTTCATATCTTGACTCTGCCACTTACTGTCTGTGACACCTTGGCACAAGTCCCTTAACTTCCCTATTATTTCTGTTTTCTTCTCTGTAAAAAGGAATAATGATGTATTTCCTAAGTTTGTGAGACTTTGATGAGATACTGTACATTGGTAGGAATGCTTACTGCTCATGGGCTATCCATCTTCTCCCCCTCATTTCCCAGCCCCCTTGGAATTATAACCAAGGTACTATGAGCGGAAGCCACATGCATGACTTCCAGCCTGAAGGTGTCTAGAGCTGGTGCCTGACCATCCCATTCTCTTATCCCCTGCCACCCCATTAACTGGAAGTCTTGTGTTGAGGTGTTAGGCTTCCCATAATTCTGGGTCTCTGAGTGACCCTATGGAGCATATTCCCCAGCCAACCTATGGTGCACATGGAGTGTGGGAAGTCAACCTTTGTTGCCAGGCCATTGAGATTTTGGGGGTTAATTTGTTGCTGTGGCATAACCAGTGTATCATGGCTAATACAGCAGGTAAAGTACTTATGTTGGTCCCTAACAATGTAAGTGCTCAACAGATGTTGGTTACTTGTAGCATGATGATAAATTGCTACTAAAAATTTTGTTATCTGATCTGATGATGCCAATGATTCTGTTTTGTGCTTGGACAAACTGGACTTGGCGTTCCTTTCCACATGTGGCAGGGACAGATGATTGAGGGACAGTAAAGCATTATTATCTTTAGTTTGTGTCCCTGAATACCCTTGGTGGCAATGAACAATGTATGCTACTCTGAGAAAGCCGGACCCAGAGGAGAATTGCTGTTGATCCCAGAATTGGGACTGTGCAAGGAGAGAATATTGAGTCTTGGTGTGTAGATTCTCCAAGGGAATTAGAATACTTGTAGTAAGTGGTTTGGCCCTTTGAGAATCGTATACAATTGTATAATTGTAATCACTTAGGCCCTTTTTGGGACAATCTATATGCATCTCTGTATTCTGGAAGCACAGAAAAAATAGCTTTCAATAATGCAACAAACAGTCTGCCATGTCCACTGAAACATCCCTGAAGTGCCACATTTGGGTAATCAGCAGAATTTGGTGGAGGTAGTTGACTAGAGAAAATTCTCATTATGGTCAATATGATGCTTATGGTTATAGCAGTGTCTTGTTTTCTCTTTGATAAGTTCTGGTTTGAAAGGCATAAATCCATCACTTGTTTATCAAATATTTATTGAGCACTTTGAATGGGGTGGAGGATGAAATATGGAGGAGAGAGTAAATCTCTTCTTGCCAGTATGTTTTCAAGCTTCCTAGTATTCAGCTCTGAGGCGTGCAGGCTTGAGGGTCCCACAGTTCCAGAAGCATCTTCCAGCCATGTCCTCTTGATTGTGCCATACTTCCTTGCAAGTCCAGTAGAGCCATCTCTGGCTCTTATTGTCTTTTGAATGGGTCATATATCAGTTATGGAAACTTTTATAAAATTTCAGGGTGTTGTGTCAAACCTAAGGATACCATTAAACTTTGTGAAGTTATAAGAATATCATTAAACTTTTTAAAGAAATCTGTATATTTATGACATAGTTAATGGAGTGGAGATGGGGAATTCCAAACACATTTTGGGAATTATCCCAGAAGGAGGTAATATATAGAACTCTTGGTTGAAAGTGGCAAAAACCCATATATTATTAGTCTAGGTAAGAAGAGGGACCATGTTTGAGTCTGGTTTCACCCTGGAGCAGACCCTGAAACAAGGATGGGGGTACAAGAGTTTATTTGAGAGATAATCCCCGGAAGCACCACTAGGGGTGTGGGGAAGTGATTCAAGGAAGGGAAGGGGGCCAACATGGGGTGTTTCAGTCTTGGGTACATGCAGTGCTAGAATGATGAGTACGAATATGCTATGGGCAAGGCCTCTGCTATGGGTTTTTTAGGGAATGATTTCCCATGTCACTGAAATCATCCTGCAGAAAGGCAGGGATTCAGCTGAGTTTCACAAGCAGGTACTCACATACCACCAGATTTCTCTTTCTATCTCTATGTCTGCCTTTGCGTATCATCTTAATTTTCTTTCATTCAGGACTGGTTTTCTCCATAAGGTGAGGAATATGACCACAAAAGCTCCTGTATTTCCTCATTCCAGAATTCCTGTCATCACAGAAGATGACTATATTTTCCAGTTCCAGTTAGGAAAAATAATCCAAGGGAAGAACTCTGATCGGCCTACTTGGGTTAGATGCCCATCCCTGGACCAATCAACTGTGACCAGGGGGCAGGGCCATGTAAGCTCATGGCAGCCTTCACTAGAGCCACATGACTGAAGTAGGAAGAGGTACAAGTCTCAGTAGAAGAGAGGAGTGGTAGGATGAAAAAGCTACATGTTTGTGATGAAAGGAAAGGATTAGGAGATGCATCCTGTTAAACCTAGTAATTATTGGGACTTAAACTTTTTGAATATCAAGTTTCATTGTGGTCCTCTCAGGATGATTCCCTAGAAAGGAAAAACCTATATGAGCTGAACATTTCCTATGCACAGGCTGTTGCTATGGGTTCAAGTTCTTATTGATAGATCCAAAGATCAATTAAAGTGTTTCTCAAGAGATGTAAACCATGTTAGGCACTGCTTATGATGAGGCCAAAATTAAGCAAGAAGAGAACTGGCATGTAGGACATTCTAATTTCTTTCTGCCATTGAGTACTGTCAGGTTTAGATTCTGGCTGGCAGTGGATGCACCTCAAGGGAGGGTTGCATATAAAGGTGTGTGTGTGTGTGTGTGTATGTGTGTGGTAGGTAATTTCCAAACATGAGTCCAACATGCCACAAATGCTCTTTTGCAATGTGATTGCAAACCTTTCCATTAGTAAGTGGAGTCAACAGGGCACCTGGATGGTTCAGTTGGTTAAGCATCCAACTCTTAATCTCAGCTCAGGTCCTGATCTCAGGGTCATGAGCTCAAGTCCACACCCAGTATGGAGCCTGCTTGAAAAAAAAAAGTGGAGTCATTTCCTTTCTTTTGAACTTAGACTGGCCTATGACTTGCTTTGACCAAGAGATCGTGGCTGAGATGATGGTCTCTGACTTCTGGTTCTAGGTCTTGCGAGCCCTGTAGCTTCCCTTATTTTTGCTCTCCTGCAAGCCAGCACTAAATAAGCCTTGCCTGTCCTGCTCAAGGGGCCGTGTGGAGAGGGGCTCTAGAGGATAAGTGGCCATGTGGAGGAAAACCAAGTTCCCTGGCCAATAGCCAGCATCATCTGCCAGGCATTGTGTGAGGCCATTGTCAACCTTCCAGCCCAGCTGGGCCTCAAGCTGCATGCAGCCACACAAGTGAGCCCAGGTGAAACAAGCAGAGGGAAAGACTGGCCAGCTCACAGAATCATGAGAAATAATGAGCTGATGTGGCTTAAAGCTACTTAGTTTTCGGTGCAGTAGGAATAGCTCATGAGGGGATGAGCATGTAGGATCTGCATTTCCCATCTGCTGAAGACCCATGAGTTCATAGGATTCAACCCAGAACTGACTTATTTCCTCAATGTCCTCTTGCTTGAAACCTCTGTGAACATTTTTTAAAGACTTAAATTTTTAGAGCAGTTTCAGGTTCGCAGCAAAATTGAGAAGACACAGAGATTTCCCACACACCCCATGCCGCCACACATGCGCAGCCTCCCCTATTATCAACATCCCCCACGAGAGTGAGACATTTGTTACATTTGAACACATCACAGTCACCCAAAGTTCATAGTTTATATTATAGTTCATTCCTGGTGTTGTACATTCTGTGGGTTTGGGCAGCTTCTGTGAAATTTTCACAGGTTTGGACCATCTCAGGGAAATCTCAAAACTCAAAAATTGTTTTACCTCCTGGAAATATCTCCATGTGGTTGAGCCTTACAAATTCCGAGGAAGGATTTTACATGAAAGAAAAATTTTAAAAACGTATTCTTGTGGCTTCACTTCAGCCAGATTCATGCCACATGTTGAAATAAGTGCTGGTGTTATTCTTAGGTCATGTTTTCAGACTCACACGGCTTCAGGGTTATCAGGATCAGAATGACCTCCCAGTGTCTGTGACATACCCAGAAGGGTTGGTTCTTCTGGAGTGGACCTAGGTCTCTGGGGGCTAATGTACTATTTCTTTAAGACAAATGCCACCACTCTCCTCTAAATTTCCACAAATGCAACCTCAGAAACATTGACAAAATACTGCTTTAACTGAAAATTAAACTGAAGAACTGGGGATGCCTGGGTGGCTCGGTTGAGTGTCCCACTCTTGATTTCAGTTCAGGTCATGATCCTAGGGTTGTGGGATCGAGCCCCACATCAGGCTCTGTGCTACGCATGGAGCCTGCTTGGGAATATCTCTCCTCCCTTTGTCCCTCCCCTACTCATGCTCTCTCTGTCTCTAAAATAAATAAAATGAAAGAAAAAATTAAACCAAAGAACAGAACTTTTGTGAATTTCCTTGCTATGTGGCCACATCACTTTGTCCTTCCTCCCTATAATTTCTCCTCTCTGCTCTCTCTGGCCGGAGCCTTTTCTCCAGTCTCACTCTGCCTTTCAAAACCCCTTCAGTTTGCATGCTTCCTTTAACAAAATCTCCATCTAAACCTGTGTGCTCCTAGGGGACACAGTGCACTTGCCACATGCAGACTTCTACCAGTATCATCTTCATTACTCCAGGGAGGCATTCTGGGGTGGATTCTATGCCTGTTGGAGAGTTTGTCCTCATACTCAGCTGATCCTTTGTCTGTACCTTCAGTCTCTCACCCCTCATTTGACCTCCTTGGACCACACCGAGCAAATTGAATTCCTTTTACTTACAGCAGATGTTTGAATGCAACCATATTTGCGCTTCTCTCCCCCTGCCCATTCCCTTCCTTTTCCAGATCTGGGTTGGGACACTTTTTCTGTAATGAGCCAGATAGTAAATATTTTAGACTGTGCAGGTCTTATGGTCTCTGTCACAACTACTTAATTCTGCCCCTAGCATGAAAAACATGAAAAGCAGCCAGACAATACATAAATAAATGGATGTAACTGAGTTCCAGTAACATGTTATTTACAAAAACACACATCGGTCTGGATTTGGCCTATAAACCGTAGTTTCCTGGCCCCTTTACCAGAATATTCTCTTCAGCCTGAACATCTCTAAGTCTTTTGACCCCTGCTTACTTGGTGTGGCTTCAATTTTCTTCCTCATTGTAGTAACCATTTTCTGAGTACCTGTTAGTTTGTCCATCTCTCTTAAAATGTGGCCCCTAGAACAAGATGGATCATTCTGCAAATGCGGCCATGTAATACTGTTTCATGCTGCATTCTGAGCAGGAGAATGAGAGCTGGCGTACTATTACCCTTGGGAACTCCAACCTTGTGAACATTTGGTGACCTTCTTAGTAAAGGTTGTAAACCTGTTAATCCACAGGCTGGAAGGAAAGAAACCGGAAGCATGATCTGTTCAGCTTGAGTTTAATATTTGATGCACAGAGATCTCTGACTTTTCTGATAGAGATTTGAAGGGGACACTCATCCACGGGAAACAACTTCTATCCCCAGATGAGGATCCAGCAGATAATCTTGTGAGCAGAACTCCCTGAGAACTGAGATGAGGGGAAGAGGTGGTGGTAGGAGAGTGAAAAGGTCAATAATTAAGGCTCTGACTGTGCTGGGAGAGGCAAAAGAAGAAAATTAGACTGCCAGGCATGAATAATGAGAAATCTTTGATGGAATTAGCAGTGCAGAACAGATACTAAAGCTTCTTTATTCCTCTCATAGTTAAAAGTTTTTGCTTAGGCTGGATGGGGGAAGAAAAAGCAAGTATTTTGAGAACCCCCTTTCACTAAACATGAAAGGAGGATTTTGGAAAAGGTCTCAGAAGAGAGAGACACCTAGGGGTTCCTTGGAAATACACAGAGGCTGAGCCCCCTCTTAGTGTAATGCAGGGATTGGGAGGTAGGGGATGGCATTCAATTAGGTCTTTGTTCATCCAGCAATATCACCATTTAAATGTTGGCTGTTCTCACAGCCTAGTCTTGACATACTTCTCTGCTCTCCTTAGACTTTCTCACTAGGGGAGCCCATCCATTCCCATAGCTTTACCTGCCATTTTTGGGCTGTTGACTCCCAAATGTCTATCTCTGGCTCAGACTTCTCCTTTGAACACGAGACTTACACATTCAGTGTTTTTCTTGTTTTTTTTTTTTTTTTTTTTTCCCACTTGTCAACAAAATTGACATCTCACATTTAACACATCCAAAGTCACCAAAACCACGCTCTTGCTTTTCATCCTTTTCCTTCCTTGCACCCAATCTGAGCCTCTTCCATTCCTTAAATGACATCACCATCTACCCAGATATTTAAAGCAGTAAGCTAGGCATTGTTTTCTTTTGCCCTTTCCCCCCATCATTAAGTCCTGTGATTCTAAACTTTATCTCAAGTTGTCCATTGTCTCCATCTTTATTGTTCCTTTCTTAGTCTAGGACACCACCATATCTCAGCTGGGCTGTGGCAGCAGCCTCCTAACTGGTCTTCCTGCTCCTGCCAAGAGCCCTCAGCAATCCATATCCCACCTGGCAGCATCTAAAGTGATCTTAGGATTCCTGTTTTGGATTCCCATTGCTTGGAGCATAAAATTGAGAACTTGAGCCTCCTTCCCACTTTTCCACTGCCTTCCTGTCTCCCACCTGTTTGTCTCCTCTGCTTCTGTCACCCTCGCTTCCTTTTGGTTTTCGAACCCAACAAGCCTCTTCCTGTCTTAGGACCTGCTCATCTCTGGGAATGATTTTCCTTGGCTTTTCCCCAAACTAGGCTGTCATCCTTTATGTCTTAGCTTAAATGCTGTCTCCACAGAGAAGTCTTTCCTGACCCCCTTTATGAAGTGGACTTCCTGTTGTTCTCCACCTCAGCCTCTTGCTTCTCACTTCATGGACTTTCTTATTTTTTTCATTTTATATGTTTTTTTAAATCACCTTTTTATTTTTGTGTCCCTCAGTAGCCCATGTTCCTCAAGGGCAAGGCCACACCTTGCTCATCATTGAATTGCCAACACCCAGCATAGTAACTGAGACATGAGAATTGCTCAATAAATCCATATTTTACAGATAAATTAATGGAGAGTGACTTCTTTGAACTACAGACAATGAACTTGAACACTTTGTGTTTTTCTTAGTCAGACGTTATGTGCAATTAGGCATACAATAAATGATGATGGGACAACATCTGTGTCTTGCCTGATGTTCATCACCAATCACTAAATTAGTCGGTTGTGCCTCTTTTGACAGTTATGTTTTCAACTTAATGATTTGTTTCTCTTAACTTATGGCTGTTGGCTTTGTGGGGTCTATTAGCCTGACAAAGTGCAGATTATGTTGATATTTGCTTTTTTATTTATAATGTCATTAACTTTAAAAATGCTTTTGCTTTTGGTAAGAAGACCTAGGTAGGGCAATGTATTAGTTTGGTTTGGGTTATGCTGCTGTAACAACAATTCCTAAATCTCAGTTGTGCAGTGCAACAAGGTTTATTCTTAGTCACTTGCGTGTCCAATGTGTGTCTGGGTACTGTGGGGGTGGTCTGTCCATTCTAGTCACTTAGGGACCCAGGCTGATAAAAGCTCCATCTGTATTTGTCTGCTTGATCACCATTGCAGGGGGACAGTAATGTGGCAAATAACAGTGTCTTAATTTTTCCACCTGGTAGTGACATAAGTTACTTCTGCTCATATTTCACTGGACAAAATAGATCACATGGTTATGCCAACTTCCATGTGCCTGGAACGTGAACCAAATAATTGTGAATAGTCTCGTTGACTACTCCCATCAGTTACACAGAAGACCTCATATAAATGTACTTATTTGTGATTTTCCAGAAGCAAATTGAAATCCATTAGCCTTCAGAGGCTATGTGCAGTTCCAAGCTCTTATTGGGTACTCTTTGGTTTCAGAATGTCAGACTTAAGACCTTTGTTAGAGGATACTATGTTGTGATGGTTAAATGCAGGGCTCTGATGTTAGTTTGCTTGTGTTCAGGTGCTATTTCTACTGTTTCTTGACTGTGTAATCTCTGGCAACTTTATTTACCTTTTCATGCTTCAGTTTCCTCATAAATAAAATGGAGGAGATAATTAAAATGATAATATGATTATATAATATAATTGATAATAAAAATATACGTAATAATCATAATAATATCATCTATCCCAATGGGGAGAGCTCAGTATTTGAAACATATGGATTCAAAAATAGTATTTATTATTATTAATTTTTGTAGATAGTTACTAAATTTTCTCAAAATCAGGAGTTCAATAACTTTGAATTCTTGGCTGGGATCCATCATTGAAGGGAGACGTTTTTGAAGAGCAAGGCTGGGGGAGAGGGGCAGAATTTAGTAGGTGTTTTACAGATTGTGGACTTCACTTGTATGGATGTGGGAATGAGTTCTAGCTTGTGCACCAGATACCAAGGCTTTGCTAAATTATATCACTTCCCTGGGTCTCAACCTCATTTGTAGGAAATGGAGTTTGTCTCAGGGCTGAGATAAAGATCATTATGTAAGAGAGAATGGAAACTTCTATCAGTGATCAAAAATGGTAGCTTCTATAATTAATTTTCTTTTGCTATATAACAAATTATTAGTGGCTTAAAACAACACTGGTTTATTATCCCATGTTTTTCATGGGTCATGAATCTGGCCAGGGCTTAACTAGTTCTCACAAGGCTGCAATCAAGGTGTCAGTTGGGGCTGGGGTCTCATCTGAGGCTTGGGGTCTTCATCCAAGCTTATCCAATTTGTTGGACTGAATTCAGTTTCTTGTGGGTGTTGGGCTGAGGACCTCAGCTCCTTAGAGCCTGCCCCTCTCCACAGACTGATCATAGCATGATTGTCTGCTTCTCCTTGAAGACCAAGAAGTGAATCTCTGAAACTTCATCTTGTTTAAAGGGCTCACCTGATTAGGTCAGGCCCACCCAGGATGATCTCCCTTTTGATTAACTCCAAGTCAACTGATTAGGGACCTTAATCACATTTGAAAACTTCTTCCCCCTTTCCATGTAACTTAATCACAGATTCTGCCCACACTCAGCGACAGAGGATTATAGAGGACATGGACACTAGAGAGTGGGGATCTTGGGGCTATCTTAGAGTTTTGCCTTACTCTAAGAAGAAAAGATGTTGAAGGGAGGGATTATCACAGATGAGCATAGCCCAGAGGTTGAGAGAGCCTGATGTTGGGCTTAGATGGAGGAAGCTGGGAAGTAAGTGTATAAAACTTTGTCCAGTTTGTGCTTCTGTTGGGGCTGTGCCTTCGTAAGCCAAGGCCAATGTTAAGACCAGGTTGTTTGGATTCTTTTGCTTCTTTCCTCCCCAGTCACTGCCTGTAGTCTCCCAGCCCTCCCCATCCCAGCCTGAGACCCTTCAGCTGTGAGTTAGGATCACCAGGTGCCATGATCAGAGACGCAGGTGAGCAACAGGTGGGATCACAGGGACAGAGAAATACCCATGATACTTTTTCCCAATGGCTTCGCAGACCACAGGCAAAAGAAGACAAACTTCAAGTGAACAAAAACCCAGAGAGAAAATGAATTTTAAGTGGTGATGTTTTTTCGGAAACTGCCAGATGTCAGAGGCTCTTTGAAACAAAACAAATGCTGTCTCAGTTCCGCAGAAGGAGGGCTGCAGGAGCTGGTGTGATGTGCCGAGAACCAAATTACTAACCACCTGTGCAGGAAAAGAGTCTCTTCTTGCTCACGGGGCCATGGGGCACACTTGATAACAATCAAGATACAAATCAAGGTCAGCTAGAAACAAAAAGCCACTAACCTTGAGGTCTCTAAGTTCCTCTCAGTGAAGCCTTGAGCATGACAGGATCACTCCCGGGGAGTGAGCGGAAAGGGTCACTCTGAGACCTCTTTCATAGGGCCGGTGACAGGGTCTCTTTCATAGAGCTGTGCCCACATCTCCCCTAATGGGACCACAGTGGAGCAAATAAATATCCAGGGAGGTCTTAAGCTGGCCTGAGGGCCCCCTTCACTCCCTTTTCAAATCCAGCTCTGTTCTGCACTTTGAAATTGCTCTTAGTTCTTGTCAACATCTGCCCTACAGAATGGATGGAAATTGCTTGCTTGTACATCACTGCCAGGCAAGATGGAGAAGGACCCTCCTCTGTCAACAGAAAAGGTGGCATGATAGAGTAAGATGGAGTGTCAGTTTGGATTATGAAGGATTCTTAGAATTGATATAATTCCAAAGGGGGAGGGAGAGTCTCAGCCAGCCTGGGTTTGGAATGACATTGATAAAGCTGGTGGTGCTCAATGGGATACAGATTAGAAGAAGCTTTTGTCCTTGCCTGATGCTAAATGGGCTGCCTGTAAGATGAACTAAAATTCGGAGTCGGAAAACAATTGCAGAAGACCACATATCATCGAGTGTTGTTGATAAATGTTAATGAGACAGGAGCAAGCACTGAGATTGGGCAATATTGATTAAGAGAGGAAATAAAATGTGCCGAGCGGTTCTTGACAATCTCAGGCAATGACTGCATTTTGTTTAAAGTATCTCTTGCCACAGCATACATCCTTGTAAATCTGGGGTGTGATATATGCTATTGTCTCCTCCCCCTCTTCTCTACTTTCTCCATTTCATTCACTGTTGCTCATTCATTAATTCAACAAATATTTGAGTGTCTACCACATATCCACACAGCACCAGGTACTAGAGTTACAAAGGTGAGCAAATAGACACAGTTGTTTCCCTCGGAGTTTATGTACAGTGGTAGGAGAGATGCTTTAAAAGGCAGTTTCAAGGAATGGGATATAATTTGAAAAAAAAAACAAGGGCCTTTATTGGGTGGTCAGCGGTCTATGGTAAGGCTTGGGTTGAGGTTGAAGGAGGAGTAGGAATGGGGCAGGGGCCAGGAGGAAGAGTGCTAAAAAAGCATCCCACAAAGGCAAAAGCGTGGGGGACAGAGTGGAATTTCCAAGGATTAGGGTGTGGGCAGTTGGGATGGGCAGGAAGAAGATAAGAAAGGAAGCTAGAAGTGAGTGGAGTTAGCAGTAAAATGTCCCCTTAAAAAGATATGCCCCAGCTCCAACCCTTGGTAGCTGTGAATGTGACTTTATTTGGAAATGGGATCTCTGCTAATAACATTAAGTTAAGATGAGGTCATACTGGATTGGGGAAGGGGAGGGCGAATCCACTGACTGGTGTCTTCACAAGAAAAAAAGAGGGAGATTCAGACCCAGAGACATGGAGGGGGCATGGGAGAAGGCTGTGTGTGATGGGGGTAGCTGGAGGGATGCAGCTATTAGCCCAGGAGTGCCAGACATTGCAGGGGGCCACCAGAAGCTAGGAGAGGCAGGAAGGAGGCTTCTGTAGTACCTTCAGAGGGAGCAGTGCCCTACCAACACCTTGATTTTGGACTTCTGTCTCCAGAACTGTGAGAGAATAAATTTCTGTGGTCTTAAGCCACTTGGTTTGCGGTACTTTGTTACATTAGCCATGGGGAAAGCTAACACAGAGGGGTGGAAAATGCAGGAGGTGCAAATCTGCTCCTTCAGTCCCCTTGCTCCCCAGGAGGAAAGTGTATAAACACTAGAATTGTGGTGATCACTGGGGTGGCTGAATCAGTTGCCCAAAGGGGCTGGATGGGGCCAAGAACAAACAGTCCCTATCTAGAGGGACAGCCACCCCTAAGCCTTGGCTGACTGTGCCATATATTCTGAGTTTTTAGGAGAAGTTATAAATATGATTTTAAGAAAATGCAGAAAATCCTCATTTTTGAATATTGGCAACTAATTAACAAAAATTTAAAAACACTGTGCAGGCAAATCCAACCAGGTCTGCAGCCCTGATTTGGACTGTGGCCTGAGACCTCATGAGAGAAGTTTAAAAGTATGTGAAATCATCTGTGTAGCCAAACACAATCATGTTTGTTTAGGGACAAAATAAAAATGGCCAATTTCTCATTAATTGAAAAAAATACACTGAAGAAAAATTCCAAGTGCTGTCTATGGAGACCTAAAATGACTGTCTGTAAACTTTAGTGTCCTAAACAGCCAAGGTCTGTAATTGTTCCACCCCCAAACTTTCTAAGGTACAAATAGAGAGGACTTCAGGTCCTATTCAGAGGACACTGGGGACCTCAGGCTTTAATACAAGTCACACAGAGATCTTAATAAAATGCAGATTCTGATTCAGCAGGTCTGGGTTGGGGCCTGAGATTATGCATTTCTGATGAGCTACTGAGTTTGTGCCATTGCCAATGCTGGCTGGTTCGAGAACCTCACTTTGAGCAATAAAATTTTCAAGGATCTGTGCTACCACTGTGCACATCAGAAGAGAAGTTCCCCAGCTGTAACACTCACTGAAAGTAGCCTGTTGCCAACTGTCTGTGGATGGATGGGGAGCTAAACAGGGGAGTTGGAAACTGCAGGTACCTTTGCCTTTAGAAGCAGGAAGTAGGGAGCATTGCTCAAGGTGACAGAAAGGTTTGGGAGAGGTTCCTTTTGCTGCCTTTGGCTCAGTGGTTGGAATGGGAAAAGAGCAAGTCTGAAAGTGAGGAAACAAAGCATTTGGAGAGCCTCCCCAGACCAAATTCCAAGTTTGGCCTAGTGGAACCCTGCCGTCTCTTACTCAGGCCTGCGGCATCTGGCCTCTCTTCCCATGCAAACATTTTTCTTTGCACTCTTGGAAAAATTGCACCCATAAATTGAATCCACCTTCAGGCAGTTTAACTTGCATGGCCAGCACTTACTCAGCAGATAACCACCAGCCTCATTAACCTTGGCTCATTCTCAAGAGGTTTTTTTTTGGGTTGGGGGGAGGTGTTGGTGGTGATGGTCGTAGAGCTTATGAATTATTCTTTGATAATTTCTGGAGTATGTTGGGGAGCAGAGTCATTTATTTTGTTGAGTAAACATAGTTGGTATTCCAAGCCTTGTTTGTTGGTATTGTTGATGTGTGCACACACATATATGTGCATATGTGTGCGCACACATATATGAGTGTTGATGTGCGTGCACTCATTTTAAATGCTGAATAATGACCTCTCCCTGGAGGGGGTCTCTTACTCATCTGATATTGCCAGGAGATCTGAAAAACCAATGCCTTGGGTTCTGTGAGCACTGTGTTTTTCAAAATGTAGTCCTTTGCCCATCTGCGTCAAATCACCTGGAGAGCTTGCTAACATGCAGATTTCCGGGCCCTGCCAGGGAACCGTGTATCAGAATCTCTCGCATTGGAGCCCAGGAATCAACCCACCCTGTGACCCTGATGCAGAAGAATCTGGAGAATCACCGCCGTAGATGAGGCTCAGAAGGTTCTTTTTGCATGTCAGCTGAGTCATTCCACTTATTTTTGAGTGGTTGTCTTGCTTATGTGATATATTTTATATTACAAAGTACTTGTGTTTCTCAGGGATCACTGGACTGACTTTTTAAATGATCACTGCGCCCAGTGTAGTTTTGTTTGCTGCTCACTCCCATTTCCTCATGTTCTGTCAACAGCCCTGCTTATCATCTGTGGACTCTTGCCTCCTCTACTCTCTTAAGGTCTTACAGCTGCTAGGTGGTGGAGTCAGGATACAAGCCCAGGCAGCCTGACCTCAAAGTCTGCTCTCTTATTCACCGTAGCAGGTAGCTATAGCAGACGCTGCTGGGGCCCTGCTTCATTGCTTAGCACTCACACTCCTTTGTATACAGAGCTTCTTTCTGCACCCATGTCCACCTGCTTGCTCAGCCAGTGCACAGGGTAGACCAGATGTAACCAAGTGGTTTCTGGGAAGTTACCAGTCACCAGGAAGTTACCATGCCAGGAGCAGTCCTCAGCCACCCACAGGCAGGGGTTCATTGTTAAAACCCCAGCTTCCTTTCCCTTTAGGAGACAGGTTCTGAGATAAGCTGTACGTAGTCCCCCTGAGTTGCCCAGTGCAATTGAGCCCCAGTTGCCCACAACAGGGCTTGCTCATCACACCCCTAGTACTGGCTTCTTCCTGTCACCATCTCACATCCCCACTCCCCTATCAGTGCTTCTTAGGATCACCTCCCAAATCAACTACTTGTACCGAAACCATAATCTCAAGAGGTCTGCTTCTGGGACAGTATGTGCTTAAACTGTCTTAAGCATATGCTCGTATTTAATCTTCACATTATCCTTGCCCAGTAGGAGCCATGATCATCAGTCCCATTTTACAGGTGAGGAAAATGAGGCTTGGAGAATGGAAGCCACTTGGCCATGCTTAGGAGCCAAGCCAGGACTGGAGCCCAGGACTGTTGGCAGCACTGTCCAGTTCCAAGTTTGTACTTTGCACTGTAGAGTTTTTGGGTAACTGGTAGTGTGTGGCGTGTGTTGGATTGGGCAGCTTCCAATCTGTTCTTGCCATACCTCCCGCTCCCAGCTGCGGGAGGCATCGTGGTGCCTCCCTATAAATTTATAGTACAGGTCGAGAAGGTAGGATCCTGACCTCAGGCCTGGCTGCCATACTCCCTGTTGAGTCAGTGTGTCTACCTCAGACCTGGCTTTACTTGTGTACCAGCCTTTGACAGCAACTTGAGCTGAACTTGGCAGAGTGAACTCCAGTCAAGACAGATCCTTTCTCATGGAGTGTCCCCCACTCCTCACTGCTCCCAGCCTAAGCAGACCCTCCCACTGTGAGCTGACCTCTGGGTTCCAGTGAAGTGCTCTTTCAAAATGGACTTTTCCTGGTGGGAAGCCCTTCCAGGGTTTTTGTGTTGATCGATTTCAAGCCTATGATCTTGTTTGGGGCTGCCTGGGTTGTTCCTAAGGTCTGCCTTCATGTTACAGTTTTGCACTTGAGCCCACAGGCTATTCTGCCAAGAGTAGAATTTCTGTCTTTAAGAGAATAAATAATAAACTGCTCTGGAATGGTAATAACTTCCGGAGCCTCCTTAGGTCCAATATCTCACTTGTTCGTTTGGTGAATTCAGTGACTTCTCAAGCTGCACAGGTATGGGGAAGTGAAGTCAAACACCCACCCAGGAAATATCCATGGAGTGATTAATATGCACAGGCTGTAAGTGTGTGACCACAAACACTAGAAGGCATATTATGGAAAAGAAATAGTAATATGAGAGAGCATAACAGCGGGCCAAATTTTAAAACCATTGTTGGGTTTGTTGAATTGATTATTATAGAATTTATAGATTTTATAACTAAATCATTATAGACCTTATAATTATTTTCTGTAATAATAATTGCAGATTATTCTCCATACTTACATTTGCATAAAGTTTGCACATGTATACACACACACTTATACATATAAGTGGGTTTATTCACCAACTAGCTGTTTTATTTTACTTTAGAATATATCATGGATCTCTTTCCTGGAGTATACTTAGGGACTGCCTCATTAAAAAAATTATTATTGAAATATAATGACATACAGTGTTAGATTAGAATTGCTGAAGACTGTTCGTTTAAAAAATTATGATAGAAACTTTTAAACATATACAAAAGTTGTGAGAATAATAAAATGAATCCTCTTTACTGAACTTTAACATTTATCAACTCCTAGCCAAACATATTTGATCTAGACACTTACCCCATCCAATTCCCCCCTTCCCACACATATTCCCATATATCATATCACTGCATTTATAACTTTCAGTAGACCCCCAGGCTTTTTAACTATTGTGTAATGTCCCACTGATAAATATTCTGTAAATTATTTATCCTGTCTCCTATTAATGGGAATTTCAGCTATGTTTAGTCTAGGTAAGGACACATTTTCTTTCTTTCTTTCTTTTTAAATATGAAATTTATTGTCAAATTGGTTTCCATACAACACCCAGTGCTCATCCCAGCAGGTGGCCTCCTCAATGCCCATTACCCACTTTCCCCTCCCTCCCACCCCCCATCAACCCTCAGTTTATTCTCAGTTTTTAAGAGTCTCTTATGGTTTGCCTCCTTCCCTCTCTGTAACTTTTTTCTTCCCTTCCCCTCCCCCATGGTCTTCTGTTAAGTTTCTCAGGATCCACATAAGAGTGAAAACATGTGGTATCTGTCTTTCTCTGTATGACTTACTGCACCTAGTGTAACACTCTCCATTTCCATCGACGTTGCTACAAAAGGCCATATTTCATTCTTTCTCATTGCCAAGTAGTATTCCATTGTATACATAAACCACAACTTCTTTATCCATTCATCAGTTGATGGACATTTAGGCTCTTTCCATAATTTGGCTATTGTTGAAAGTGCTGCTATAAACATTGGGGTACAAGTGCCCCTCTGCATCAGCACTCCTGTATCCCTTGGGTAAATTCCTAGCAGTGCTATCACTAGGTCATAGGGTTGATCTATTTTTAATTTTTTGAGGAACCTCCACACTGTTTTCCAGAGTGGCCGCACCAGTTTGCATTCCCACCAACAGTGCAAGAGCGTTCCCGTTTCTCCACATCCTCTCCAGCATCTATAGTCTCCTGATTTGTTCATTTTAGCCACTCTGACTGGTGTGAGGTGATATCTCAGTGTGGTTTTGATTTGTATTTCCCTGATGAGGAGTGACATTGGACATCTTTTCATGTGCCTGTTGGGCATGTGGATGTCTTCTTTAGAGAAGTGTCTATTCATGTCTTCTGCCCATTTCTTCACGGGATTATGTGTTTTTCGGGTGTGGAGTTTGGTGAGTTTTTTATATATTTTGGATACTAGCCAGATAAGGATGCATTTTCTACTTGTAAATGTGGAATTAAATGAAAGGTTTTTTTCCTCTTCTGAAGGGGACCTTATACTGAAGACACAGATTCTCTAGACTTAAGTAAAACAAGAGTGTACTTCATGGCTGTCTCCTGCCACTTCCACACCTAGTGGGGTGGGAGGGAGGAGTCTCTGAGCCAGGGAGTAAGGAGTGCAATTTTCTGGCCATGGGTGGGGATCGGGTCATCATCCCCACAGCCTGATAGGCCTCAGGAAGAGTGTGAGTCAGGCCTTCTGGTCAAGGAGGCACAGTGGTTTCACCAGTGAGTCTAGCAGAACACAGAACAGACTCGAGTGAATGCTGTTCTTTGCTAGGGCTGCCACAACAAATCACCAATAACTTGGTGGCTTAGACCAACAGAAACTTATCCTCACAGTTCTGGAATCCAGAAGTCTGAAATCAAGGTGTTGCCATCATACTCCCTCCTAAGGCTCCAGGGGAGGATCCTTCTTTGCCTCTTCCAGCTTCTGGTCACTCCTGGTGTTCTTTGGTTTGGGGCTATGTCCCTCTAGGCTCTGCCTCTGTCTTCACATGGCCTTCTTTCCTGCATATCTGTGTGTCCTTTTCTCTTACAAGGATACTCTCATTAGATTTAAGGCCTGCCCTAATGATTTCATCTTAATTCTTACCTTAATTACATCTGCAAAGACCTTATTTCCCAATAAGGTCATATTCTGAGGCTTGGGGTAGATATTTGGGAGTGGGGAGAGTCATACTATTTAACTCATCTCAGGGAGAGTTCTGGCATACTTCCAGTTGTCCTAGGCAAAAGGCTGGGACTTTTCTGGAGCTGAACAGGTGTTACTGTGGCAGCCAGGGAGTCACAGGCTAGGCATAGGGCAGTTAGGGAGTGTTCACCTGCAAGCAACTGAGAACCCAATTCTCAGAAGGTAAATGGGAAGATCCATAATAAGCCTGAAGGTTAGTGTTTCTGGGGGTGGTTCAGAAGCTTCACGATATCAGGGGATTCTGCGCTTCTTTTCGCTTTTCCCTCTTGGTTGCAAGATGGCTGCTGTGAATCAAGCAGGAAGTGTTCACACAGCTCCATCCAAAGGTGTGAAATGTGAGTGAGTGAGAGGGTGCTGGGTATGGCCAGGTGTGTGTGTGTGTGTGTGTGTGTGTGTGTGTGGGATAGAGAGAGAGAGAGAGAGAGAGAGAGAGGGAGAGAGGGAGAGAGGGAGACAGAGGGGGAGGGAGAGAGAGAGGGAGGGAGAGAGAGTGGGAGGAAGGTTTTTTTTTTTTTTTTTTGAAGGAGGAGATGTCTTTCCCAGGAGACCTTCCTATATATCTCACTGGTCAAGATTGGGTCACCTGGCCACCCCAGCTGCAAGAGAGGCTGGGAAAGCAAACATCTCTTGTTCAGCCTCTGTAGACAGAGGCAAGAGAGAAAGAAAGAGCTGAGGAGGGGTCTCTACCCATGGATAGACAACCTTCCAACTCTTCCAAGTAAATCGCCAATTAATCCATTATGCTCTTCCATGCGCTTCCCAATGCAACAAGTCATATCTTGTTGATCACTTAAGACCTATATATGTCAACTCATGTCAGGGACAGTCTCATTATGAGGCAGCTTTTGTTTGTAGGGCTCATGCTCTATGAAGAGGACTTTCTGGAAAAACCCTCTTAAATCAGTAGGTTTAATTATTTTCCTCACAAGTAGGACAGTGCTGAAATGAACATCCTTGTCCATAAATATTTGTACATCCGCTACCATATTTTGGTAAGTTACATTTTGGGATGTGGCATTGCTGTGTTCAAATACCCTGTACATTCCTGGTGAGAGTTTCCTCTAGGGCTAGATGAGGGTCTCACTTGCTCATCTTCAAGCCGACTGTAGCCCACAGTTTTCAGGGACAACTGAGCAGGAATATGCATTTCTTTTGCTTCCCCTTCGAATCCATTATCTCGACCTGCTGTCCCTTGCCTGTTTTGGCAGTGAGGTTCTCTGATGACTCTGGAACTGTTGTATACATTATTCATATATCTTTTTATATCACCTACTGTGGCACCAGCTGGGGACAGCAAATACTACAAACATGGCACCAATAAAAAAGAATGTGTAATCAGTCTTTTAAAATTCCTTCTTGTCTGCCAAGGGTGGCACGTGAGGGTGGAAAGTGAGCAGCTGGCTGGTCCTGCTAATTTTGAGACGGCTTCACGCTGAAAATGATGGCTGTTTCACAATCAGTCTCTCCCTGACCTCTGGAAGAGGCAGATCCCAGGGGCCTGAGCAGATTTTATGGGGAGGGAGTGCATATCTGATGCCATAAGTGAGAAGAAAAAATAAAACATATCTTCTCCATAAGTGAGGTGTATTATTACCGGCTCTCTCAGATGCTGACAGAGAGGTGGGACTTGTTGGTTATGCTTATTTATTGTTTTTCTTTCATTTTGTTTTGTTGAGACATGATGTTTATACAGTAAGGTGTAATCATCTTAAATTTTCAATTTGATGATTTTTTACACATGTATACACCCATTGTGATTTGAATTGTGCCCTCATAAAAGATATATGGAAAGTTCTAACCCCCAGGACCTCAGAATGTGACCTGATTTGGAAACAGGGTTGTTGTAGATAAAATTAGTTAAGATGAGATTGTGCTGGGTTGGTGTGGACTCTTATTCCAATGTGACAGGCGTCTTTATGAGAAGAGAGAAATTTGGTTACAGGCACACACACAGGGAGAAGACCATGTAAAGACGAAGGTGCAGATTGAAAGGATGCCTCTATGATCTAAGGAAGGCAAGGATTTCTTTCAGCCACCACAAGCTGGGAGAGGCATGGAAGGATTTCTCTCCTAGAGCTGTCAGAGAGAGAATGTGGCTGTGCTGACATATCCTTGTCCCAGACTTCTGGCCTCCAGAACTTGAGACGACAAATTTCTGTTGTGTTAAGCCACCCACTTTATGGTGCTTTGTTATAGAAACCTAGCAAATTGATATACCCATGTGACCACCACTGAGATGCAGATTTAGCACCTAGAAATTTCCCTTGGGCCCCTTCCCAGTTTATAACCTCTTTCTTCACCTGAGCTAACCTGTTTTGATTTCTGTCATCATTGGTGTGTTTTGCCTATTCTTGAACTTTGTGTAACTGAAATCTTGCAGTAGGAACTCTTTTGTGTCCAGCTTCTTTCACTCAGCATCATGTCTGTGAGATTTCTTCATCGTGTTGTGTGAATATTACTGCTGCTTTTCCTCTGTAAATATTTACTGATCACCTGTGATGTGTTGTGTGCTGTGCTATGCCCTGAGATTATGAGGACTGTAGGGATCTCTGTCCAATTTGGAAGAGAGAATTGTAAGCCACTCATCATGGGATGATGTGGACATGTGTTGACAAGAGCATGGACTTTGGCAGCCTGCAGGGCATGAGGGAATCCAGGACATTCTCCACAAAAGAGACAAAGGTTCATGCTGGACAGTTTGGGGTAGTAGACAAGTTTGAGTGGAGACATGGAGTGGAGTATAGGGTCGTGTGCAGAAAACTGTGAGGAATCTGGTGTGGCTCAGGAGTAAGACATCGTAGGCAAATGAGAGAAATTTATTGACTAGTGCAGGGATTGGCAACCATAGCCCTTAGGCCAAAACTTGCCCACCACCTGCTTTTGTAAATAAAGTTTAATTGGAACACAGCCACTCCCATTCCTTCACATACGATGTATGGTTGCTTTGGCCCTATGACTGCAGCTTTGAGTAATTATGATGGAGGCCATATGGCCCACAAAACTTAAAGATTTACTGTCTGGCCATTTACCAAACCAAACCAAACTAAACAAAACAAAAACATAGGTGATACCTGGTCTTGTGTATGCCAGAAGCTGGGGCAGACCCTTTTTAGTTACATTTCCATCTAATAACTACAGCAGCCCTGCAAGGGAGCCATTATTGCTTCTACTTTAACAATGAGGATCTTAGACTCAGAGGGCTGAAGTGATTTTTCAAGGCCACAGCCAGCAAGGTCACAACCTTTGTCTGAGTTCAAAGGAGGAGCTTCTCTAGAGTAACTGGAATCTCTTCAACAATTAGTAATCATTGGAGCAAATAGGTTGAGGCTAGATTGTGGAGAGTCACTCATGTATTTTCATTTTTGGGCAGTGGGGATACAGTGAAGGTTCTTAAGAAAGGGAATGGTGTGATCAGGCCAGTTTGAAACTGTCACATTCAAGTGCTTTGCTGGGTGTGGGGTCCAGGACATACCAAGCAGGGTTTGCACTCATTCACAGAATTTTTCTCAGGAGGATCATTCATTTAGGAAAAGAAAGTGCTGGCCAATATTCTGAATTTCTGAGTAATGCCTTGGAGCTGGGGGTCTTTCTTGACACAGCCCTGAGGATGGCAAGTAGAGCAGAGGGGAGTCTATCAGCCCAGTGCCTAGATTTAGATCTGAGCATACATGTGCCAGTCTCTGCACTACAAGTTTCTACACATGATCTCATCTTATCCTCACCACTGCTCAAGAGGCAGGGGTTATTATCAGCCTTTCTGTATAGATGGAGAGGATAAAAGTCTTGTCCCTTAGAAGGTAGACCAGTGGTTTCAGGGCCTACAGGGAGAGGGAAATGGAGAGTGACCAGTAATAGGTATGGGGTTTCTTTTGGGGATGAAGAAAATGTTCTGGAATTAGATCATGGTGATAGTTGCACAACTTTATGAATATTCCAAAAAATGCTGAATTGTAAATTAAAAGGTGAATTTCATGATATGTGAGTTATATCTCAGTTTAAAAAATGACAATGGTGGGGGTGCTCCTGGGTGGCTCAGTCGGTTAAGTGTCCACCTCTTGATTTTGGCTCAGGTCATGACCTCATGGTTTGTGGGTTTGAGCCCTGCATTGGACTCTGTGCTGACACTGCAGAGCCTGGTTGAGATTCTCTCCTCTCTCTCTCTCTCTCTCTCTCTCTCTTTCTCTCTCTCTCGCTGCTTCTCCCATGTGCGCTCTCTCTCTCTCTCTCTGTCAAAATAAATACATAAAAAACCCACAATGGGATACCATTTCATACCCATGAGGATAGCTATAATAAAAAAAGACATAATAACTGGGCTTGGTGAGGTGGTGGAAAAATTGGAACACTCATGCATTGTTGGCAGGAATGTAAAATGGTGCAGCTGCTGTGGAAAATAGTCTGGCATTTCCTCAGAGTTAACATAGAGTTACCATATGACCCAGCCATTCCATTTCTAGGTATATACCCAAGGGAACTGAAAACATATGTCCACATAAAAACTTGTACACAAATATTCATAGAAAATGTATTCATAATAGCCAAAAAGTGGAAACACCCCAAAATGTCCATCAACTGATGATTGGATAAATAAAATGTGGTCCATTCACACAATGGAATATTATTCTGCTATAAAAAGGAATGAAGTACTGACACATGCTACAATATGGATGAATCTCAAAAACATGATATTAAGTGAAAGAAGCCAGAAACAAAAGGCCACGTGTTGTCTGATTTTATTTATATGAAATGTCCAGAATAGACAGATCCATAGAGATAGAAAGTAGATTAGCAGTTGCCTGGAATTGCAGGGAAAGGGATTGGGAGTGACTGCGGTTACGTACGGGATTACTGTTTGGGGTGAAGAAAATTGTTCTGGAACTAGATAGTGGTGATGGTTGCATAACTTTGTGAATACACTAAACATTACTGAACTGTGCACTTTAAGATATGTGAGTCATATCTCAATAGCAACAACAACAACAACAAGAACAACAAGACTCTCATCTGTGATGACATAAGGAGCATTGTCACAGCCAAGGTTGAACACAGGTTGTCTCCTTTCAGGGCCCAAGCCTGTTCTCATCCTGTCCAGAACATTGTCCATCCAAGTAGGATACATACATGTCATATCTAAGAAATCCCAAATTACTAGTTTTATATGCTTTAGAGGGGGAAGCATATGTTGATCCAGGAGACAGTGTGAATTGCTGGATGGAATCCCTGCTGTCACTAATCAATGGTGACTTAGCTTCCTTATTTGTCAAATGTGGTTGGTAGTATCAGTGTGGAACTCATGGGGCTGCTGGGAGGAGTACGTGAATTCGTACAAGTACTCTATTGTGAAGTGTGACCTGCTGGTAGCAAGTGCTCAGTAAATGTTCTCCTGTCTCTTTCTGAGTTGTTGGGGACCTCAGTCTGGACTCTAGCTTAAAGTCTTTGAGCTTGGGTATGTCTGCAGCTACCTCATCTTGCTTGTCCAAGAATTAAGTGGTAAGATCAGGCTGATGCCTTGGTCCAGGTACAAAGGTGATGGGAGAGAAAACCCTCAGGAATTGATGACACTAGACCAACCTTTGTTCTTTGAGTCATTACTGTTTTCACTTCTCTATAGCCCTGATTTTGAACATGATATCAGTAAAGCTTAAAAGTATCTGATGATACAGGGACCATATAGTAATCATAGCAAGTTTAATATTCATATTAGAATTTGAGTGAACATGGATAATCAAAAACTTTTGAGTTCTACTTCTCATTCTCTGCCAGGTCTTCTCAAGGCTGAATAGCTTTGAAATAGCCATAAATTTGCATAATGGCTTCCATAAAGCTAATCACTTTAGGTCTGGAAGCATTTTTGCCTTGGGCTATTATAGTCTTCCAGTCTTTTCCCTAGCTGACATATAAAATCAGAGGATTGAGGATTTTTTAGGTAGAGCAAGGGATGTTGCAGAGTCTAGCTGTGGCCTACTTGGAACCTCGAAGGACGGAACAGGCTCCAGGATAGGTGGCATCACAGCTTGTTTTTACTGCCATTTTGGGGCATGTTGCAGGATCCAGAGAAGACTGGAGAAAGGTCTATAATAGGGGCTTATGTATTATTTGCCAGAAATTTCTTCCTTAAGTCAGTCTTGAAATGGGCCACTGGCCCTGTGAGTTGTTGAATACCATGTAGCTGGTGAAATCTGGTTAAGATTTTCCTCCCATTTTTGTCTCCACTTCTCAGGTACTCCAGGTCTCCCAGGAGCCCCAACCACTGGGTAGTGATCATTCTATTTCCACACTTCTTCAGTTTGTACATTTTAAATAATCTGAATCTTCAAAAATCTGTATGTCATGGTAATGGAGGGAGGTTTACTTATATTGAAATTTTATTGGGGCGCCTGGGTGGCGCAGTCGGTTAAGCGTCCGACTTCAGCCAGGTCACGATCTCGCGGTCTGTGAGTTCGAGCCCCGCGTCAGGCTCTGGGCAGATGGCTCGGAGCCTGGAACCTGTTTCTGATTCTGTGTCTCCCTCTCTCTCTGCCCCTCCCCAATTCATGCTCTGTCTCTCTCTGTCCCAAAAATAAATAAAAAACGTTGAAAAAAAAATTAAAAAAAAAAAAAAGAAATTTTATTGTTTCACTAGTCAATAAATTCAAATAGTACAAAATTCAAAAGGTGCGTAAGGGTTGCTATAGACTAAATATTTGTGTCCTCCCCTCCCCCCAATTCACATGCTGAAATTCTAACCTGTAATGTGATGGTATTAGGAGGTGGGGCCTTTGGAAGATGATTAAGTTATGAGGGTGGAGCCTCATGAATGGGACTAGTGTTTTTATGAAAGAGTCCTCAGAAAGCTCCCTCACCCTTTCTACCAGGGACACAGGGAGAAGATGGCCATTTATGAACCAAGAGACACTAAATCTGCTGGCACCTTGATCTTGGATTTCCCAGTTGACTGAAATGTGAGGAAATAAATTTATGTTGTTTATAAGCTACCCAATCTGTGGTATTTTGTTATAGCAGCTTGAGTGGTATTTTGTTATAGACAGGGTACACATTGCAAAGTCAGCCTTCCATCCTTCTCCCCCTGCTACCAGTTCTCCCCTCACAGGTAACAAGTATTATTGGTTTCTGGTCTCCTTCCACAAAGAATATCTATGTCTATATCATCTATATCTATACCTATACCTACTCATCTCCTATAAATGATAGCTTACTATAAATAATATTTTGCAACTTTTTTCCTTTAAATTATGCATTGGTTTCCCATTGCTGCTATAACAAGTTACCACAAATTTAGTGCTTAAAACAACACAAATTTATTTTTGTGTTGTTTGGAGTTTAGAAATTCCAAATGGGTCCCAATGGGCTAAAATCAAGTTGTTCCCTTGCCTTTTCTACCTTCTAGAGGCTGCCTGCATTCCTTGGCTCAAGGACCACTCTATCTTTTTATTTTTTTTTAATGTTTTTATTTATTTTTGAAGGAGAGAGAGACAGAGCATGAGTGGGGGAGAAGCAGAGCGAGAGGGAGACATAGAATTTGAAGCAGGCTCCAGGCTCTAAGCTCTCAGCACAGAGCCCGATGCGGGGCTCGAACTCACGAACTGTGAGATCATGACCTGAGCTGAAGTCGGATGCTTAACCGACTGAGCCACCCAGGTGCCCCAAGGACCCTTCTATCTTTGAAGCCAGCAGTATAACATCTTCAAATCTCTCTCTGACTCTGATCCTCATTCTTCCCTGTTATAAGGATTCTTATGATTGCATTGGACTCGACTGAATAATCCAGAGTAGTCTCCCTATCTCAAAATTCTTAATTTAATCATATCTGCAAAGTCCTTTTTGCCATGTAACATATTCTGAGGTTCTAGGGATAAGAATGTGGACTTCTTTGGGGACCATTATTGTACCCATCACGATAAATCTTGGAGATTGTTCCATGTTAGGGCATAGAGTGTTCTTTCCCTTGTATCAGCCTCATAGACAATGTTCCATTGTTTGGATATACCACAATTTACCTAACCTATTCCCTCCTGATGAACGCTTAGCTTGTTTCTAGCCTCTTGCTATTCCAACCAGTGCTACAAGGAAAAACACCTTTGCTAGTATGTCTGATGAATTTCAAGAAGTGGAATTGCTGAGTCAAAAGATATGAACCTCTCTAATTTTATGAGATATTGCCAAACTGCTTTAAGGGTGGTTAAAAATTTATTATAGAAAATTTCAAATATATAAAAGTAGAGAGAATTGTTTAACGCATACTGTGTACCCATCATGCATTTCAGCAGTAAAAATTACCACCTCATGGCCAGTCTTGTTTAATCTATACCTCCCATATGCTTCCTCCCCCTAGCTCCTTGGTTATTTACAAGTAAAATCCAGATATCACATATTCCAAAGGAAAGATTTAGAAGTTTTAAACACAGCAGTATGTGTTAATGAGATTGTTGTGGCAGGACTGAACCAAGAGGAGAATCCTTCCCAGATGTTACATTTGGAACACCTGTGTTCCTAGGAGAGTGACCCTCCACCTGAGAGAGCTTGGGTGTCTGCCATCTGCCATCATGACTGCCATTGTTGTGGAGATAGTGGCTGACCCATCTTGCTCCCTGAGTCGGTTTGGTTTCACCCAGAAGATGAACTCAGAAATCAGCATTGTGCTGCAGATTTGTGCAGATGATGTTCTGGAAGGTTGAGTGGCTGAGAATGAGCTGACTCAGCCAGCTGCTTTGGAACTTCGATATTGAGTGAGCGCCCTGAAGCAATAAAAAAGTACTTTTTGACCTGCCGTATCTGCACATTATCAGCAAGTGAGAGCCCTTTCTGTAACAATACCAGGACTTTGATGTCTTGCCTTATCAAATTTTCACACCACTTTCCCAAGAATAATAAAAAAGGATCCAAGTGGGGACAGGCTTTTGGGGAGACTGGCTTTCTGTGGGGAGAGTTGTTTTTCTCCACCTCTGGTATCTTGACAGAGGACAGACTCTCTATTAGCAAATTTGAGGGCATGGCGTTTATGACAGTGTGACCAGCACAGTGAGTTAGCCTTCCTTCAGTGTCATCAGAGCCAACTTCTCCTCTGAGTCTTGACAGCCTTTTAGATCACTGAATCTAATGGAACGTTCCAAAGGAGCAGACAAGGTGATGTTGTGCCCATTTCAAGACAAGGAAAAGAAGGCACAGAAATCTGAAAGCACATAGAAAAAAAGTCACTCCCTAGATTGACATCGCTCTGCCCATCCTAGTAGTGATTTTGACCAGCAATTCCCAAGGGCTTCTCCCTGCCTTTACCTTCACAGCTACCACCCTGCTCCAGGTCTGCCTCATCCCTCCTCCAAGTTATGACAGCACTTTCTGACCTGGCCCTCCTGCTTCTGTCCTCCCCCGTGTACAGCAGCCAGAATGTGTCACTCCTGTGTTCACAAGGCCTCCCTCCATCTCAGTGGGCCAGAGCAGAGTCTTCTATCTCCTGCTGCTCTGCCCTCTCCTCCCTGCTTCTGGGGATTCCTGCAACAAACCCAATCTCAGGGCACTCAATCTTGCTGTTCCCACCACCTGGAATGCTCTTCCCCTAGGAGCGGTATGGGCTTGACTCTGGTCTACAGGGTCATCTTTAACTTAATGGAAGCTTTCCCTGGCCAACCAGCTGAGGCTGCAACCCAACCCTGGCACTTTTTATTCCTTTCTTGCTTCACTTTTTTCCCCTTTAGCACTTGCAACTAACGAACTAACTAACTATATGTCATGTATATACTATATATGTGATGTCAATATACAGTTATATGCACATATTATTATTACTTGAGTATATATTAATTAGCTGTAACTGTATAGCAATACATTCCACAGATGGTAAGTTAATAACACATGACTATATTAATTTGTTTACTGTCTGTGTTCCTTAGGGACTGCAGTCCCTATGAAACCCATGGTTTTTGTCTCTCTTGCTCACAGCTATGTTCTCAGTGCCTCAAGTGGTACCTGGCACACAGTCAGTGCTCAATAACCATTTTTTGAGTAATAACTGGATCAAGGAACTCTGAACACAGCAGCCACATATTGGAGTGGACGGGCCAACCATTATCCTGAGAGCAGTAGCTTAGGCAACTTATTTTTGTTCATTTGCTGCTTTTAAAAAAGAGTATCACAGAGTTTAGAAGGATTTTTGTTTCCTTGATTAACATGATTTTCCTGGTTGTTGCATCCAGGGCACTGTCAGTGCCCAAACTGTCAAACATAGCTTTAAACTTTTGTTTTTACTCCCAACCCCTCAGCCTTAGGCAGCTTGGGGAGGGTTTGCTACCTCCTGCCTGGCCCTGAACCAGGCACCATGACTGTAAGGAAGCTCCATCAGAAATTCAACTGGTTCCAAAAAAAAAAAAGAAAAGAAAAAAAGAAAAAGAAAAAAGTATGAGGGAGTGAATGATCAGTTTTAAGCTAGAATTATAAAACCTGTATAGAAACATTCCTTTTTTTTTTTTGAGTTTGCGTAGCTAGATCCATCTCTTATTTGTTTGTTTGTTTGTTTGTTTATTTATTTATTTATTTATATTATATATATATATGTATATAATTTATTGTAAAATTGGTTTCCATACAACACCCAGTGCTCATCCCAACAGGTGCCCTCCTCAGTGCCCATCACCCACCTTCCCCTCTCCTCCACCCTCCATCAACCCTCAGTTTGTTCTCAGCATTTTCTTTCTTCCGTCCTCTTTCTTTCTTTCTTTCTTTCTTTCTTTCTTTCTTTCTTTCTTTCTTTCTCTTTCTTTCTCTCTCTCTCTCTCTCTTTCTTTCTTTCTTTTTTTCTTTCTTTCTCTTTCTTTTTGTCCTCAGCATTTAAGAGTCTCCAATGGTTTGCCTCCTTCCCTCTCTGTAACTTTTTTCCCCCCTTCTCCTCCCCCATGGTCTTCTGTTAAGTTTCTCAGGATCCACATATGAGTGAAACATGGTATCTGTCTTTCTCTGCCTGACATATTTCACTCAGCATAACTCTCCATTTCCATCCATGTGGCTACAAATGGCCAGATTTCATTCTTTCTCATTGCCAAGTAGTATTCCATTGTATACATAAACCACAACTTCTTTATCCATTCATCAGTTGATGGACATTTAGGCTCTTTCCATAATTTGGCTATTGTTGAAAGTGCTGCTATAAACATTGGGGTACAAGTGCCCCTATGCATTAGCACTCCTGTATCCCTTGGGTAAATTCCTAGCAGTGCTATCACTAGGTCATAGGGTTGATCTATTTTTAATTTTTTGAGGAACCTCCACACTGTTTTCCAGAGCAGCTGCACCAGTTTGCATTCCCACCAACAGTGCAAGAGGGTTCCCGTTTCTCCACATCCTTGCCAGCATCTATAGTCTCCTGATTTGTTCATTTTAGCCACTCTGACTGGCGTGAGGTGGTATCTGAATGTGGTTTTGATTTGTATTTCCCTGATGAGGAGTGACGTTGGGCATCTTTTCATGTGCCTGTTGGGCATGTGGATGTCTTCTTTAGAGAAGTGTCTATTCATGTCTTCTGCCCATTTCTTCACTGGATTATTTGTTTTTTGGGTGTGGAGTTTGGTGAGTTCTTTATAGAAACATTCCAATTTAGGTTGAAATTTGTGATGAAGTTTGGTGTTTCAGATGTGGAAGGGACAGTGTTCTAACACCTGGGTGTTTCTGGTGCCCAAGATGAATCAAAAAATGTTCCAGGCTCGTTCGCAGAGCCCTGAAGGATTTGATTTTAGTTGGAGGCTATAGGCACCCTCTCCCCAAGTCAGAATGGAACAGTAGTATGTCGAGGGGTGCAAGGGACCTCCATCAGGGTGCTGGTATTTGAGGGCACGTAGGTATGCCCTTGCATCCCTCAGTGGGGAAAGCGGGGTAGGTGACCTGCTCCTTCCCAAACCCCATGTTTTATTTCCCTCCCATCCACTGTTACATCTGTGGTTCAGCCACGGAGTTCACAAAAGCATTTCAAACCAGACACTCTAGAATTAAACTCCATTGTAGAATTAAACTCTTGACTGCATGCAGGACTTCTGGGCTCTGGCTGAGCCTGCAGCAGGACAGGTGGGGCCACATAAGGTGTCTTCCCGGGAGCCCCTCCTTGAAGGTGTTCTCAGATGAATTCTCAGTCATGTTCCCAGCTGGGTCTGCTTCAAAGTCAGTTTGGATGTCCCCCCCCCCCCCGCCCCCAAAGGAGGGTTAGGTATTTCTCTAAATTCATTTTTATTTTATTAAATTTCTTTTAAACTGTGTAATATTTCAAACATACAGAAATGTACAGAAGATAAGGAAATATACAAAAGACCCCTATTAACATCACTTTGCAATATGTGCTTCAGATCTTTTGTGGTTTCTTAAGAAACGACATCACAGATACAGATGAACATCCCCACCCCATCTCATTTCCCCCCTTCTCAGAGGAAACCACTGTCCAAAGTTCTTTCCTGCCTGTGCTTTCTTGAGCACATGCTGGTCACATAGAACTGACCTGCACACTGGCTCCTAGAAAGGGCCTCATACGTCTGGGACACATGAGCAAAGAGCAGGAAGTAGACACAGGAGCAAGTTTGTATTTTGCCCCTTGGTATGTTATAAGACAGATGACCTGAGGAGCTACAGAGAGATAAATACATAGTCTGGTCTCACCAGCTTCTTTTATACGTGTGTGTGTGTGTGTGTGTGTGTGTGTGTGTGTACTTTACCTTACACTCTCGTTACTTTATTTTCTTCCTCTCAGTTGCAACCTGCTGCCAAAAGTTACAGTGAAATCAAAGTATTAAGCCAATTGCAACTAGGGGATGGAACTAGAAGGTATCATGCTAAGGGAAATTAGTCAGAGAAAGCCAAATATCACATGACTTCACTCACATGAGGACTTTAAGACACAGAAGAGATGAACACAAGGGAAGGGAAGCAAAAATAATATAAAAACAGGGAGGGGGACAAAACATAGGAGACTTAAATATGGAGAACAAACAGAGGGTTGCTGGAGGGGTTGTGGGAGGGGGGATGGGCTAAGTGGGCAAGGAGCATTAAGGAATCTACCCCTGAAATCATTGTTGCACTATATGCTAAGTATCTTGGATGTAAATTAAAAAAAAATGTATTGAGATGGCTTAGTGATTGACTTTTAGCTTCTGTCTGGATGCTTGGCATAACAAAAGACCTGCTCAAGCCATTGTTTGTCTCTGTCATTGCAGAGGTTTGCCAGTGTGTGCACGCTCACCCCACCGCTCCCCAGTAGCATAGTTGTTCCTTCCATGGTTGTGCTGCAGCATAATTCAGCTCAGTGTTTAGCCCTCTGGAAGAGGTGTGTTCTTATCAATTACGGGTTGCAATAAAAGTAGGTTGGAATGAGCAACTACTGCCCCTAGAATAACTTGATGAAAGCAAAAGTCAAGTAGCTGAATGAATTCACATGAAAAAAAATATATATGTAGTTGTGTCATTCAGTATACATATTTAGTAGTTTCTATTGTGATTTTCCCTTTAACTCATGGATTATTCAGAAGGATTTTCTAAATGTATGCTTATGTTTAGTTATCTTTTGCTGTTAATTTCTAATTTTGCTTCATTATGGTCAGAAAATGTGGCCTGTAAAATGCCAGTTATGTCATGGATTTTGTTGTGATTTCTCTTAGGGCCTCCATTGTGGTCAACTTTTCACAAACATGTCATGTGTCCTTCAAAGGCATGTGGATGATCTGTCTTTTTAGGAGAGTTTTAATTTTTAAATATATAGCCAAGGATAGCAGTATAATTGAAGTCTAACTTCTTTCTCTGCTAGATCTCTCAGAACCTTGTAGGTTAGTCAGAGTAACACTCTGACAATGCTGCTATGACAAATAAACCCTGAAATCTCAGAGTTTTCACACAACAATCATTTATCACCCACATCACAGTCCAGTGCAAGTCAGTGTTTCAGAGATCTTGGAGGTTTCCATTTTGTAATTCTGCCATCTCACAGTTTTTCCACTTACAGCCATGTGGAAAAAGAGGAAGGCATGGAGAACCCACACTTGCCTTTAATTATCTTGGACCAGAAGTGACATACGATTTCTTTTTTTTTTTTTTAATTTTTTTTTTCAACGTTTATTTATTTTTGGGACAGAGAGAGACAGAGCATGAACGGGGGAGGGGCAGAGAGAGAGGGAGACACAGAATCGGAAACAGGCTCCAGGCTCTGAGCCATCAGCCCAGAGCCTGACGCGGGGCTCGAACTCACAGACCGCGAGATCGTGACCTGGCTGAAGTCGGACGCTTAACCGACTGCGCCACCCAGGCGCCCCAACATATGATTTCTTATATTCCTGTTGGTGGAAATGCAGTCACATGGTTCCAGACCTAATCACAAGGGAGGCTGGGAAATGTCCTACATGTCCAGGAAGAGGAACAGTGTGGTGGACACAGTTTTGTGTCTGGCACACGGAGAGTGTGCCAAACATTTCTTATTCTTTTAAAAAAATTTTTTTTTCAACGTTTATTTTTATTTTTGGGACAGAGAGAGACAGAGCATGAACGGGGGAGGGGCAGAGAGAGAGGGAGACACAGAATCGGAAACAGGCTCCAGGCTCTGAGCCATCAGCCCAGAGCCTGACGTGGGGCTCGAACTCTGGGACCGCGAGATCGTGACCTGGCTGAAGTCGGATGCTTAACCGGCTGCGCCACCCAGGCCCCCCATAAACATTCCTTATTCTTATTGGGGATTTGCCTGTCTTCCCAAATAATTTACACAGTTTTTGCTTACATAGTTCAAGGCTATGTTGTTTGCTGTATTCAGCTTGATAATTATTGTATCTTCTTGGCAAAGTGGTCAAGATCCCTACTAGTATGAATGAAAAGTATTTTACAGATAGTTGGAGTCATGGAATGGTGGTACTTTTGGGGGGCTTTAAAGACTCTCCTATTCCTCCATTTTGCAGACAAGAACAACTGAGTTCTAGAGAGGGAAGTCATTGGTATCACTAATTAGTGGCAGAATTGAGACCAACACTGCAATAGTTTTGCCTTTCTGCCATCATGTTGTTTTTCTTCTACCTTTGCTCTGATTTCTTCAGTTTCTCTCTACGAACCTCCCATTGTTAAGTTCATAAAGATAGTGATTAATTTGCCCTTCTCAAGGAAGTCCTTTCCTGGCTGGCATTGGGAACAAGAAATCTCAGTGGATAAAAAACATCAAGTAGTAGTACTTCTGTGAATGGCTCCCAAATTAGTCCCTTTACTTTTTTTTTTTTTTCCCCTATGAAGCACAGTTGCAGGAAACACACTTAACCTGAGATGAAGCACATATTAGAGAAAGGTTCTCTCCATAGCATTATCTATTACTCTAATGAGCATGAGAAAGGGGAGAGGGGATGCTCTCTCTCTAGCTATTATTACCTCCACTATAGAGTTGACATACACAAGCTCATTATTGCGTTATGTTTTATTCAACAAAATAACTTTAATGTTGTAGCTTAAATTGAATTCGCTAAAACATCTTCATCTCCAGCATAATGTGCCTCAAGTGTCTTCTTGGTGCCTGCGTTTTCTCCAGAATTATAGTGCTGAAGCTATGGAAATGGCGAAATTATATGCAATCTGCAAAACAATGTGGCTATAACATGGTAATTGGCCTTCCACATAATTAAAGGAACATTTCCTCATCAGAGCTGTTCCATCAGAGACCCAAAGGCTATCGTTGTACAAATCATCCACTTAGGAAAACCTTTATTCCCAGTAGCCTATAAAAATCTGGTTATGCAAACAGATTTGCTTATTCAGTAACATTAATGGTGCTTCACAGTTAAAAAGTAATCAAGGTGATTGACCTATAATCTGCCTCCTTCGTGACCGAGTGTCATTTTTATTTTGATGGCATGGAGCTTTTCGACTCTGTGAAAATTATTCACAGCTGGCATCAAGACCCAGGAAAGGGAATCTCAAAAACCAACAACCTGTGTATTCCCAGCCTGTTAATCAATAGAAAATCACTTCAACTGGATTAGAGTCTTGAACCTGGCAGAAAGGCTTGTACAGACAATGGAATTGGATTCTTACACTTGATGTGACACCCTCTTGAGTCAGATCAGATTCTTGTTTGATAGACACTTGCTAGAAAATTGCTTCAAGGTCTGTGCAATAGCTGAACTCCTATTTTTTTTTATTAAAAATTTTTTTAAAAAGCACCATTACATGTTTTGAGAACTTCCCAATAGTTATTTTGAATGTGATCTTAAATATGGTCCTGAATAACGCATACTGAGGAAACCTCCAATTTGTGTTTCTGGGAAGATGTCTGATGGTTGTGGGTTTTTTTCTTAATTAAAAAAAAATTTTAAGTAATTTCTACACCCAGTATAGAGTTTGAACCCACAACCCTGAGATCAAGAGTCACATCCTCCAACGACTGAACCAGCCAGGCTCCCCGGGTTGGTTGGTTTTAATCACGAATCTCTCCCCTTCCTCTGTGTCCTAGGTTCTATGCTTATTCCTCTGCACTTTCTCTGGGGGATCATCTACTCTGAAGGTCCTTCAATCTTTATTTACATTCCAGAACTCTGTCCATGGCTCTGCTCTGGCATATCCAGCTGTCCACTGGGCATTCTTCTCCACTTGGATGTCCCTCTCATACTGACCTCAGGTTATCTCTCCTCCCCTGATTTCCTCTTCTGCCTGGGTTCAACTGGTCCAACTCACTCCACCATCCATAAAGCTTCCAAAAAAATTTAGATGCCATCTTGTATTTCTCCCCATTCTTCAGTCAAGTTAGTCCATCCTCTCCTCTCCAACTACATCACTACAGGCTTGGTTCAGCCAACACCTTGTCTCACTTGGTTCTTGCAGTCTGTCACCTGGTCTCCTTTCCTCCCATCCATCCTTCAGCCAGATTTCTGTTTTCATAGCACAAAGAAGATTGTTTTTCTTCTGCGTGGAGATATCTCTTGGCTCCCTTTGTCCACAGAATAAACGTGGTTGGCAAGAGCCATGATTTGGCTCCAACTTCTACATTCCTCAGCTCTTACTCCTAAAATTATATGAACTTCTTTCTGCTCCTCACATACCCTTTCGCCTTTCAGTCTTTGCATGTGCTCATCCCTGTGCTTGGAGCAGTCTTCCATGGTCCTCCTTATTCACCTGGACAACTTTACTACCTTCTAGTCTTCAACTTAGGGTCATCTGATCGGAGATATATTTCCGACCACCTAATATTAGATTCTTTTTCTCTTCCATGTGCTTCCACTTCCCCATGTGAACTCTTGTCATAGCACTTTCCACTTGGAGTTGTGAATGAGGTTTTTTTTTTTTTAAGTTTATTTATTTATTTTGAGGGAGACACACACACACACACACACACACACACAGAGTGAGCTGGGGGAGGGGCAGAGAGAGAGGGAGAGAGAGAGATAGAGAGAGAGAGAGAGAGAGAGAGAGAGAGAGAGAGAGAGAATCCCAAGCAGGTTCCACACTGTCAGCACAGAGCCCAACTCGGGGCTTGAACTCATGCACTGTGAGATTATGACCTGAGCTGAAATCAAGAGTCAGACACTTAACTGATTGAGCCACCCAGGTTCCCCTGATTTTTGATTTTTGATTTTTTACTATTTATTTCCCTCATCAAAGGCAAGGCTCATTGAGGAAAGGGCCCATGGTCATTCACTGTTGTGCTCCCATCACCTGACGTTCTCTTCAAAGCTTGTGTTATTTGCCAGAAGCCATGAGGTCTGTCTAGAGCTGTGCACACAAGGTCAGATGTTGTGGAATGTCCTCCCTAGAATCTATTCTGAGTTGGGTTGGAGAAAATCCCGCAGGATCTTCCCAAAATATGAAACAGAAGATTAGCTTAAACCTGAAGTTCTTCAGCTTCAGGCTGAGTTAGAATCCTCTAGGAAGGTTGTGACAAATGCTGACTCGTGGGGGGCCACTTTTAGAATCAATGAGTTGCTCCACCTTCAAAGTATATCCAGATTCCAGCCCCCTCTTTAGTGCCAGCCTGGACTGAGCCATGACTGACTCCCGCCTGGATCACTGCTCATTCTCCTTGGTGGTCTTCTGCTTCTGCCTTTGCCTGCCCAGAGTCTGTTCTACACAGAGTATCTGGAATGTTCCTTTTAAAACAGAAGTCAGGTTGTATTAGTCCTCTGTTTAGAACTGTCTGGTGCCTCCCAACACTCAGAGTTGAAGCTGAAACCCTGACTATAACCTACAAGGCTCTTTAAGACCTGGCCCCTAATTGCCTCCTCCCCATTCTCATCTGCTACCCCTCTCCCCATCACTCCTCCTGCTCAAGCCACAGTGGCCTCTTCTCTGTTCCATGACTATGCTGGGCCTGCTCCTGCCTCAGAGCCTTTGCACTTGTGCTCTCCCGGGAATGCCGTTCCCCAGACATCCATATGGCTCACTCCGTCTCTCCCTCCAACTCCCTGCTCAATTGTCACCTTTCAATGAGCCTTTCCTAGTCTCCCTGTCTAAAATTGTGATACCCATGGCGCCTGGGTGGCTCAATTGGTTGAGCGTCCGACTTTGGCTCAGGTCATGATCTCACAGTTTGTGAGTTCAAGCCCTGTGTCGGGCTCTGTGCTGACCGCTCAGAGTCTGGAGCCTGCTTTGGATTCTGCATCTCCCTCTCTCTCTGCCTCTCCCCCACTTGTACTCTGTCTCTCTCTCTCTCTCTCAAAAATAAACACTAAAGGAATATCTTTAAAATCATGATACCCACACTTCCTTCAACACTCCCTATCCTCGTCCCTACTTTGTTTCCCCTCTCACTTTCATCTCTAACACATAAACATTTAAAGCATTTATCTTACTTAATTTCCTTTCCTCCCCCTAGAATGCCAACACTACGGAAGCAGAGTTTTTGTCTTTTTTTTGTTCAGTGCTGTATCTCCAGCACTCAGAACAGTGCTTGGCATGTAGTGAGGTACCATTAGTATTTGTTAAATGAATAATGAAACCCAGGAAGCTACATTTTTAATTGTGGTAAAATGCACATAACATAAAATTTACTTTTTTAACCATTTGAATGTGTACAATTTAGTGGTATTTATAACATTCATAATGTTGCTCAGCCATCACCACTATCTAGCTCCAGAGCTTTTCCATCGCCCCAAAAAGGAACCCCACACTCATTCATTGTCATTCTCCACTCCCCTTCCCCAGACCCTGGCACCAACTAATCAGCTGTCTGTCCCTCTAGATTTGCCTGTTCTGGACATGGAGTCACACAATATGTGGCCTTTTGTGCTTGATTTCTTTCACTTAGCAAAATGTTTTCAGGGTTCATCCATATATAGGAACCTGCATTTTTAAGAAGCCTGCCTCCTAGAGATTCTGATGCAAATAGTCTGAGCACCTCATGGCCCCCTCGCTACTCCCACCCCCTCCACCTCCCCATAGGTGCCCTGGAAACAAGACTGCCACCTTAGCCATACCATGATTCCCTTCTGCTTTTACACTGTGGCTCCCCCAAGTTGACTCTTGATTCTTGGGTTTCTGTACACCTGGTTTGTCTTTGGAAGAAAGGCATGCTACTTCTCAAGGACAGGCTGTGACTCCTCCCCACTCCCTCCCCTGTTTTTATGCTCTCACCTGCTTTATTTCTCCTCTAAGGCCATCAACTTCTATTTCTTCTCTTACCCCGAACACGGAGAAGGTGACCTCTCTGTGCATCCCAGGAGCAGATTGATTTCAAGCACAGACTTCAGAAGAATGATTTAGAATCCTGGTTCACTAGCTCTGTGACTTTGTATTAGTTGCTCAACCTCTCTGGGATTGGTTTCCGCTTCTGTAATGTGGGCATTGCAAGGGTATCCACCTTGCAGGGCTCTCAGGAGGATGAAATGTGCTAATGCTCAGGTCAGGTTTCACCCCTTGGTAATGTTAATCGTAAACTTCATTGCTAGACCCAAGTCGATGGCATTACTCTTGTTGATTACATGGGAAGTCAGTTTCCAAGTCTCCAGCAACCAAAGCAAGTTACAAACAAAGGTTTAGACCACAGCTTGGGAAAAAAAGGCTTCATCCCCATGCAGAGACTTGAGGATGCTCAGTTTTCTCACTGAAGTCTAACGTCACCTGGAGGCTTGTGGGGCGGGGCTGGTGACCATTTAGAGATAAATGATGCTTTGAAAAGTCAACTGGAGAACAATGTCATTGACAGATGGCACCTGAGAGCACAAATTAACTCTGAAAGAGAAGCTTACCTGGTTGGGGAAAATGTGTCCAGCCAGGCAGTGACACTGGGATGGAGGGGCTTTTCCTGTGGGCTCTCATAGATGGAAACAGCTGGAAGGTTTTGCTTTCTGAGTCGAGCGGAACCATGTTCCTCGCTGCATATTGCCACTCTGCAGCAAATGTTTATTCTTGTTACATTGATTAAAAGTGCTTACAGAAGAGGTTTGAGGGGAGCGGTGACAGCGTGAATTATGGCTCTGCCGGTTGCCAGTGGAGCCGGCCGCTCTGCACGGCTGTGCAAGGGTGTTTTGAAAAGTGGCTGGGCCCACGAGGAGTGACTGAGTGTAAATGTTGCTGCCACAACATCTTGTAGCCTGATCGGGGCTATATTTGCAGAGCCACAAACCAGGATGTTTGTTCAGATGCATAAATAAGCTTCCCTTTCTACCTCCTCTTGGTGAACTCCATTTGTCTCTTTATCCCACCTCTCCATCCGGAAGTGCTTTAAGCAACAGAGTTACCCATTGCCCTCCTGCAGTCTGTCCTTGCAACAGGCCTCTCACAATGGGTAGGAGGAAATCCTTGATGAAACCAATTTACAGGACTGTTTGGAGGACTCTGGGTAGCCCCTGAGGTGTTTGCATTTTTAAATTGGTTACTAGTTATCTCAAATGAGTTTCTAATTAGTAGAGCTTTAGGCATTGTAAGGAAATGAAGTGAAAATATGTAAATATTGTGGGGGAAGACTCCCTTTGCTATGCCTGTCCCTCGAGTGGCTTTTACTTTTTCTAGCTTCTTTTCTGAGTGCAGTGATTTTCTGAACTCTTATTTGGGGTCCCCTGGGGTGGGTTGTTGGGGGCAGGGGGTTATTTTAATGTTTGTAAATTAGGACAGCCTGGTCATGCAACATGCTGTTTGCTGTGGCAGATTGTATTCTCCGAAGATGGCCATGATAATCTCTCCCATCTTATGGATTCTTCTAGAGACTTGTCTTCCCCCCACAGAAAGGGGAGCACAATTCCCCTCCTTTTGAATCTGAACATTTCCACAAATAGGTTGCGGTGGCAGTGGCTCTCTGACTTTGGAGGCTGAGTTAAAAAAAGCTGTCTAGCTTCCTCCTGGCTCTGTTCACATGCTTACTCTTGGAACCCAGCCACCATGCTGCAAGGAAGCCCAAGGAGCCCATGGCAAGGCCCACATGGAGGAACCCCAACTGAGCTCTCAGAAGACAGTGTTATCAACTCTCCAGCCATGGCCTGAGCCATCTTTTTTGTTTTTTTTTAATTTTTTCTTATGTTTATCTATTTTGAGGGAGAGAGAGAGAGACAGAGTGCAAGCAGGGGAGGAGTAGAGAGAGAGGGAGACAGAATCTGAAGCAGGCCCAGGCTCTGAGCTGTCAGCACAGAGCCTGACATGGGGCTCGAACTCACAAACTGAGATCATGTCCTGAGCTGAAGTCGGATGCCCAACCGACCGAGCCACCCAGGTGCCCCAGACTGAGCCATCTTGAGAGTGGTCCCTCCAACCCCACTCAAGAAACCCCAACTGAAGGCATGAAGAGCAGAAATGAGCCTTTCCTGTGGAGTCCTGCCCACATCACCGATTTGTTAGCAAAACAAATGATGTATTTTTTAAGACACTAAATTTTGGAGTGGTTTGTTATGCAACAAGAAATAACTAGAACACCTACTTTGCATAAAGTCCCTGCTCTGGTTAATTAAAAGAACTCTGGAATCAGAATACCTGGGTTCAAATCCCCTCTTTATCCTGTAACCACTTGGTTACTTACAGCAAATTCCTTATTCTCAGATTTCTCATCTGTAAACTGGGGATGATGATAACATCTACCTCATGGTTGTCAAGAAGGTTAAATAACAACAGCAGCTTGGATGGGTGATTCTATCCCATGAATGTGAATTCCTTCGCAAATATTTTTGAAATGCCTATTTGATGCCAGGATATGATAGGCACTGAGACAGAGTGGTATGAAAAATAGCCCTGGTCCCTCCTTTCTGGAGCTCACAAGCTAGTGAGGTACATGGATGTTAAATAAAGTCAACATATGATGACCAGTTATGATAGCTTTCTTGAGGAAGTGACATTCAGGGTGAGACTTGGGTGAGCATTAGCCAGATGGAAAGCCCAGGGAAGAGCATGTGCAAAGATCATGAGGTATTGAAAGAGAGAACCCCATATTTGGGCCTCACTCAATATGTCAATATTGTATACCTTTCCTCCAAACATCTGTAAGTGCTTCTTCCTGGCAAGCATCTAAATAGTTTCTGGCTCCTTTTTATAGAATTGTACCTATGCCCACAGTTTGAAATATCCTCAGGGCTGCTGGCTCTGAAAACAAACCCAATGAACACAATGAAGTGTATATCAGTTAGGACTCTTGGCTGCAAGAATCCTTGGCTCTAAGTGTTTATGAAGCAAAAAGGGAGTTCACTGCAAGGTTCTTGGGGGCTTGAAGAATCCACAGGCAGCTGCAGGACCAGGCTCTGGGAATGGGCAGGAATGTGTGTTTGTTTGGGGGTGATGATGGTTGGAGCCAGCCAGCTGGAGCTATCTATTGGGATAGAACTGAACTCTGTCTTTGCAAATCTTTCTTAAGATTCAAAACCCTGGTAGCAAACATCATGGGTATTTGGGAAGGGGAATGGCAGTGGGAAATAGGTTTGAGATTTAACCCCTACTGAAGCTGTATATAATGAGGACTTCTCCCTAAAGACAGCTCAGGATGCTAATGGGGGTGTCAGCCACAGACTGACAAATGTCTACTATCACATTTTCCTTGGAATGCTTTTCATGGACAGTGAAAGGGTGGCTGTGTTCCCTGACCACCTTGGCTTCCTTGAGAGTAGTGACTCCAGAATTCATTTCTGCCTTTTCTCCACCTTCTTCTCCTGATGGTTGGCTCCATCAGGGTCTGAGAACTTTGTCTCACCAGGAGGTGAGCGACAGCCTCGTTGCAAGGCAATGATACTACATAAAGATGTTCTCACATGACATCACCACTTTGGACTCCTTCCTAATTCACTTGTGGCTTTTATAGCCTTGGTTTCCTGACATGAGTATATAGCATTTGTCATTTATGAGACTTGGTGCAGCTTCAGGGCTGGTCTTCCTTATTTCTCCTCTGCTCTGTACTTTCATTTTATTGGAAATAAGCCAAAGCATTCTCTCCTTTGTGCCCAGTGCACAGACTTTCACTCTGAACTTGAGATGGAAAATTGTGACCCTGTGTCATTATGTGAGTGGATTTGGCCATGAGGTATTCTGGACCTCCCTGGGGTGGGCTGATGGGGAAGGGCAGGGAGATTGAACAGAATGGGGTTGGGAAAACCAAGTTGGCTTTAATGAGGGGATGGTGAACCCCAGAATTCTCAATTACTGTGTACAAAGAGGCATGGAGAATGTGAGAAGGTTTGGGCTGGTGATACTGTCCAAGGATATCAAGCCCTGGGGGTAAAGCCAGCGATCACAGTTTCGAGCCAGTGCTGATCCTTGATCCAATTTTAGTGGTCTGAGAATTGGGAACAAGTGCTATCTGCTCTCTAAAGATGTGGATGTGGGCAATAGAGTCCAGTCTTTTGTAAGAGTCTGTTCAGGGGTGCACTCTGGCATTGTGGCTTTGGAGCTGGAAAGAATGCATTTGGACTAGCTGTGCCACTGACTTGGTGAAAGTGATTTAATTTCTCTGAATCTTATAGTCTCCTCACCTATAATATGGAATTATACCTCATAGGGTTATTGCAAGAATTAATTTATATAATGCCTGGTAAGCTCTTGTCATAGTTCTTGGCACTTAGAAGGTGCTCAAAACATATCAGTTATTTGTTAATAAAGACTGGGGAGGCTGTAGCTTGCTGGGCATGCAGGTGGGTCCCCCCACCACCTGCCCCCTGCCCGGCACATCTCAGGACCGCACAGATCATTTTACAGCAGCAAGATAGGTGACTTTTAGGAACCACAGCTGATGCACCTGAGCTTACCCAAGTGGGATTGACATCTTCAAAGCCTACGCCTGAGGCTGTGGGCATCCTCTTAGATGGCTGCAGCCATGACTTCATCTCAGTCCCCTCAGACTACCTCCACCTGTTCTTTGAAACTCCTTCCCCTGGGATCCTCAAATCCTTTCCTTCTGCCTAGACTCTTAGGCTACTCAGATGGGTTTCTTGCCTCTCAGGATGCTACTTCTCTTTAGGTAGCCAATTGGCTAATTGTACTCACCAAGTGCCAACACCATGTTCCCAGATCCCTAACCCCAGGCAGGCCAGGAGGAGTGATCAGGTGTCTCCGATTGCCTGATTTCCTGGGTAGGGGTTGCTTTACAGATAGGAGGAGTGGAGTTCTTCTGCTGTGCTTGCAAATGAGGAGGATGGAGGGGCAGAAGCCAATAGCTTTTGCTTTTGGCTGGTGAGATTTCTTGGCTTTTGGATTCTGTCAACTAAGTTTGGTGTCAAGGGTCAGATAAAATATGCAAACATTGACTTCAGTAAAGACCAGAGGTATGAGTATTTATCTTTATTACTTCATGGGTTCTGCATCTAACTCACTGAATCAGAAATGGGAAAGTATTGGTTGACATAACCAGACCATGGGGAGCTCTCTCTTGCCCATTTTCTCTCCCTTTCTCATCTCTGTATGTTGGTTTCTTTCCTCCTACTGTAAATGGAATTTTTGTATATGATGGGGATGTTGGCAGAAGTGTCTTGGCTATTCACCCTATGCCTTTGTTGCCAGGAAGAAAACTGACTGCACATTGGTGTAAACTCCCAGGAAAGGGTTGTAATGGACCCTCCTTGGCCACTTGCCAATCTGTAGAGCAAGGGTTTGAGATACTATGATTGGCCCAACTTGAGTCCAGAGTTAAGGCTAGGTGTACCTGTTACCAGAAGAAAGGTGGGGAGACACAGAGAAGGCTGCCAGGAGAAATCACTGTGGATTGGGTCTACCACAGTGAATGACTCTGACAAAGCCATTTTCTTAAAATTTTTTTTTTTTCAATGTTTATTTATTTTTGGGACAGAGAGAGACAGAGCATGAACGGGGAAGGGGCAGAGAGAGAGGGAGACACAGAATCGGAAGCAGGCTCCAGGCTCTGAGCCATCAGCCCAGAGCCTGACGCGGGGCTCGAACTCCCGGACCGCGAGATCGTGACCTGGCTGAAGTCGGACGCTTAACCGACTGCGCCACCCAGGCGCCCCTGACAAAGCCATTTTCAATGCATTGTTTTCTTAGCCACTTCAACTCCTCTTTGGAATAAAGCAGAGCACTGATACATTTATCAATAAAATATATGATTTTGTTATGGCAGAAATGAATGTGAAGTTAAAGCAAAGAAATCCACAAAAAAGTTACCAGTAACCAGGAAATAACAAATAAATCAGTTCAGCCTTATTGTTCTTGAGTATTTGTAGTTTTGAAGGTGTCAGTGAATATGAGATCAGGGGGAGGGTGATTTTGTAGGTTCTCAGCCTGGAGAGAGCTTGAAAATGGAAGCCCAGTACTTCAAATTACCATGGGAGTATCTTCGCAACCACGAATATTCAGAGACATGGGCTGCATGGCCACATGAGGAAATGATTCCAAGACTCGGGAAACTCTGTAGACCAAATGAGGCAGCTTCTATGGGAGGCCCCAAGTACAGCCAAAATGTTACATTTGAGGTCCCTGTGTACAAATATTTTGGAATTGTGTTTTTTCCTTGCCTATATAATTCTACATTGCCCTAGAGGGTGGCCTCCTTTGTTTTTAGCTTAATAATATACAGGGTGGGCAGTGTTTGCAGAGGGATGAGGTAACTATGGAGGCAGTGCCACATTTTTAATTAACTATTGATTTGTAGGATTTGTGTATTGAGGTTAATCAGGTACAACAAGAACAGATAACTTTACTTGGCTTCCTTTAAACTCAAGTATATAAATCTGATGTGGGGTGACTGTATATTAGAAATGGAACTCTTTTTTGTCTAAAAGTAATCAATGCAGCCTCGAAGCTGAGAATAACAAACACAATTCAACCTTCTTCTATTTGTGAGAATCTGTATTTTATTTTCTTCTGCGTTATGGAGCAAAGGGGACATATTTCTCTCTCTTGGGTTTGGAAAAACCTCACTACATATGGTGAGCAACAGCCCTTACTATGGAAGGGTCAGATGCAGTTTTTTTCCCGACCAGGAGTCCCATTGCATTCCTAGAGATAGCTGGAGCTGAAGTACAATGATTTGTCAGGAAAAAAATATTGTTGAGCTTCCTACTAACTCAGGAGTATCTTTAGGTTAACTTTGAAGTTCTAGTGACAAGGCTGAGATAAATACACCAAGTAAAATTTCAAACTTGCTGAAAGATTACTGTTTCTTGTTGCCAGATGTAGAAAGCCATGATTGCGATTGTTGTGAGTATGGGATCCAAGGGTGAATTTTAACCACATGGTCCTTTTAAAAAAATATTTATTTATTTTGAGGAGAGTGCAAGCAGGGGAGGGGCAGAGAGAGGGGGGTCAGAGGATCTGAAGCAGGCTCTGCACTGGCAGGCTGACATCAGCGAGCCCGATATGGAGCTCGATAGGGGGCTCATGAACTGCAAGATTATAACCTGAGCTGAAGTCGGATGCTCAACTGACTGAGCCACCCAGCTGCCCCTTAACTGCATGGTTCTTTATCTGGCAGCCTCCCAAGAGATCTGGAGCTCACATCTGTCTTTATTAAATCAAAACCAACTAACAAACAAGCAGATCACCTAGCTGTCCTTTTGAAACTTGGGAAGGGCTGTAGTTCTTTAAGCCTCGGTAGAGAAAATCTAAGGGGGAGGAAACTCAAGGCATCAAATAGTCTTTTCTTTGCCATTTCCCTAGAAGTTTTGGGATCCTAGAGCATCAGTGTTTGCCATCCTCTTAGAACCCTTTGTGATTTCCTGGATTTTTCAGACGTGCTTGTTGACCAGTATGTACAAAGGACCTTTTCCTTTGGTAAACTATTCCTTCCCACTTTCAGAGCAATCTTGTTTAGTTCACGTAGTTCAGGGTACTTATGTGACTCAAGCTTGTTCAATCAGAGGGCTCGATCCTGCTGGGTATTAATTTGTTCATAATGGGCATATTGTAAGAATGGGGCCAATCATGGTTTTCTACAAATCGTCTCTCACCATGTGGTTAGAGGTTTTGGGAAAGATGCTTTTTTGTAAGCTGGTACTGAGAGTTGTGTGTAGGAAGTAGCCTTGGGGCTGTGAACTGCCATGTTGTGTCCACTTGGGCTCGGCTTGTTGGAGAATAAAGTGGAGGTGAGCTGAGGGATAAAAATAGAGTCATACACAGAGCCCTGATGACATTATTTGAACCTGGATTCAGCTGAGCCTGAAGCTAGGACCATCCTTCAAACTTACTGGGTACATAAGTCAATAGCATTTTAATATAAGCTAGTTTGAGTTGTATTTCTGTAATTTGCTAGTCAGAGAATCTTAATGTATTTTTTGAGTCTGGAAAGTTATACATGGGTTGTTCCATCCAGAAAATGAGGGTGGTTTCAGTAAGCAAGGCAAAAACATAGTGCTGAATTGTTTTTATTGAAACAAGAATATGCAATAGCTCCATTTAGGATGTTTCTCACCAAACCCCTGCCCACTGAGACATGGGGTCTATGTTCCTTCCTGTGAATCTGGGCACATGACTATGCTGGGAAGGGCACTTTGTGTCTTCTGAGTCTGGGTCATAAAAAGGGCAGCTTTCTCCTGCCCCCTTGCTTTTGGAACTCTTGATCACGGAACATAGTCTCCATGTCACGAGGGAGCCCATGGAGAGGACCACAAGGAAAGGAAGTCCATTGTTCATAGCTTTGCTGAGCTTCCAGCCAACAGCACCGATTTACCATCCATGTGAATGAGCCATCTTGAAAGTAAATTTTCCATTAACCGGGTTGAGGTTTATGAAACAGAGATTAGTTGACCTGTTGAGCCTTGCCAAGACTGCAGATTTATGAACAAAATAAATTGTTGTTGTTGTTTTAAGTCACTAAGTTTTGGGAAGGTCTGATATGTAATTATAGGCAATGGATACAGGCCCTAAAGGAAAAGTGGGCTGACCATACCAAGAAGAAGGGGAACGGGTACTTGGTGAACAGTAGAATGAGATATCCACCACAGTGTCGCCACTTGGCTATTGGCTTGGCTACTCATTCCATAGCCTGTGTGCATCCTGCTACATCAGGCTGCTTAAACACACTTACTTACCTAATCTGGGGTGGGGAGAACTAAATGATATTCCTTGAAGTTTAAAAGGAGAGACACTAGAGCAAACAAAAGGAAATGATTTTTTTTACCCAGTGGGTGATAAATTAATAGTACTTTGTTAGTCTAAGAGGTAATATTGGCTAACAATAATAAACAGTCTGTGGTGGTCATTGGGCTTGACTGCCCAATATCCCTTATGCCCCATGTGACCAGTTAAGCCAGGGACCAGCAAACTTTTTCTGTGAAGGGCCAGACAGTAACTATTTTAGTCTTTGCAGGTTATTTGGTCTCTCTAGCAACTACTCAGCTGTCCAATTGTAGGGAGAGAGTAGCCATGAGCAATATATGAATGACTGGGCATATCTGTGTTCCAGTAAAACTTTATTTGCAAAACCGGATGTAGGCCAGATTTGACCTGTGGCATACAGTTTGGTGGCTCTTGAGTTAGGCTGACTGGTGTATGTCATTGCTCTGGTGACTATTATCTGTCTGGTCACTGGGTCCTAAAGTTTACCTGGTTGTGCTGAAGGGAATTTATATTTCTTGCATGGGAGAGAGGGGTTTTCCTCAACCTTCCTGGACTTGAAAGTGGAGCATGGAGCCTCAGATGCTGTCACAGCCATCCTGTGATCAGCAGGGGAAGTGGTCTTGGCATGCAGTGCAGATTGGGATTGGTAGAGGAGAGAGATGGAAAGAGCCTCAGATCTTGATGGAATTACCCAGATGCATAAGGCACCTGGGCCCTGCCCTACCTCTGACCTGTACTTGTGTGAGGAAATACATTTCCTTATTGGGTGAGTGAGCTTGAGTCCAGATTTTGTTACTTGACTCCAAGAGTGTCCAAACCAATACAAGGTTCAAACAGATTTGGATGAATCTTTGGATCACCAGTCACTGAGTCAACCCAAGTGGTATGGGGGACCCAGCCTTAAACTTTTGAAGGTGATATAGTGAGGGGAAACCATGTATCCTTCAAACCACCCCAAACCAGGACCATATGCCAGAGTGGAAATGTTTACTATGTGGAAATGTGCTTGGAGCAGGAGAGTGTGAATTTGGAACTCATGAGTGTTGTCATGAGGCCACTGTCTGGTCTGTTGCATAAATTTAAAAGTAATTTATAATTGTCATGGATACATTGATTTAGGATGAAATGTTTTCTCAAAGAAAATCAAAACAGAAGAGTTTCAACCAACCACTTTAGGTTGAAGGCAGGGGGCAGGGAAGGGTGAAAGGTGGGCAAGTAGTACCCATAACAGCCTTTTTTGTCTCCAACCCTGATCCCACACATCTCCCTCAGGTTCTTTTCTCATGGATTTCCATGGATTTCCCATGGGGTTTAGGAGACTAGAGCATAAAAAATTTTTTTTTGTGGTAAAGTACACATAACATAAGATGTACCATTTTAAACATTTTAAGTGTACAATTCAGTGGTATTTAAATATATTCACATTGTTATGCAAACATCACCACCACTCGTTTCCAGGACTTTTTCACCTTCTCAAACTGAAACTCCTTGCCCATTAAACACTAACTCCCATTCTCCCCTGTCCCAGCCACCATACTCCTTTCTGTCTCTATGAATTTGATGATGGTAGGTACCTCACATAAATGGATTTATGCAATATTTGTCTTCTTGTATCTGGCTTATTTCACTGAGTATAATGTCTCCAAGGTTCATCCCCATTATAGCATGCATCAGAACTTCCTTTTTTAAGACAGAAAAATGTAACATTGTATGCATATACTCCATTTTCATCATTATTTATCTTTTTATTTTATTTATCTCTTGGAAAATGGCACATTTTTAGAAAGTGTTATGTAAATACTGATTTCAGAAAGAGAGAGGCACAAGACATTAGAACGAGCCTAGAAAAAAGAGCCAGTACATACCCCCAGCCTCTGTCTGATGTCAGCACCTTTAACTGTTTCAGTTTTTCCTTATCTGTTACCAGAATTGCACCTTGAAAGTGCTCTGATCTTTTGTGTGTCTCTCTGTGCTGAGACCCTGTTACAAGGCAGAGTGGATAAGAGTAGACATAATCATTTCCTAGCCATGGGACCTTTGGGTTATCAGTCTCAGTGTTTTAATCTATAAAATGTGGATAATGACTATGGTGTGTGTGTGTGTGTGTGTGTGTGTGTGTGTGTGTGTGTGTAGGTGCGTGTGTTTAGAAGCACAAACGAAGTCATGCTCTATATGATACTCTGCAACATTTTTTTTCATAAACAGTATGTCTTGGAGATATTTCTATGTCAATGCACAAAACTTTGCTCCATTTTTTAGTAGCTGCATATATTCTGCTTTATGGCTATGCCATAAATTCATTTAGGCAATCTTCCATGCATGGACATGTAGGTTGTTTCCAGTTGTTTGCTTTTCCAAACGATGTTGCAATGAATTTCCTTGTACACCATCTTGACTCACTCATGTGAGAATATCTCTGGGATCAGTCCCTAGAAGTGAGATTTCTGGGGCAGAGGGTATGAGCTTTTAACATTTTGAAAGATATTACTAAATTAGACAGTTTAATTTGCAAGTGTGTCTTATTAGGGGAAAATCTGTTAGATTAAGTCCACCCTGTAAATGTTATATTTGAGTAGTTCATTTATTAAATTGATTTGTGTTCTGCCTCTTCCCCAAAAGGGCTCAAGGAAGCTTATAGCAAGAGGCAAGTCAAATAAGCCTGAAATAATACATGTGCCGAGAAAACCAGTATGGGAACAATAACAACTAAGGCTTATTTTGAGCATTTGCTGCATACCAGGCACTGTTCCAAGTGCTTTATGTGTATGAACTCATCTAAACCTGATAGTCTCATTAGGAAGGGATTATTAACACCCTCATTTTACAGATGGGCAAACGGAGGCACAGAGGGGGCTAGATAGCTTGTTCATTGTCACACAGTAAATGGTGGAGCTGGGATTTGAACTTGGGCAGTCTGTCTTCAGAGTCTTCCCTCTTAGCCCTTATGTTGCCCTACTTCCTTGAACTAGGAGTTAGAGAAAGGAAGGAAGGAGAAAGCTGCACAAATAAGAGTTATCACTGCTGCTGCATTTCATTCATCCACCCATCAGTGTAGTAATTCGCTCATTCAACAAAGACAGCACTTTGTCAAGAGCGTTGGGGAGAACAGTGAACAAACCGCTTCTTGAGAGGCATTCTGATCAATGTACCCATTTGAGAGTGAGGACCCTCAATCCCTGCATCCTCAGTCTCAGTATTACTTCCTTGGTCCCTGTCTTGTACCATCAGCTTGATCCCTTGGCCTGATTTTATAGCTCATCAGGATCCTGTGGGAGGGACTGGTGGGGCAAGCTTGCAGGCAGCCCTGTAAGCCTCATTCCCTGGGCCCTGAATTGTGCTCTGACATCATTATTTCTGAGGTGTGGTGACCTCAGGTCCCAGAGGGAGAAGGGGCAGCCCCAAGTTTCTCTGTCCTGTCTTCTAGTGGAAACAGTGCTGGCCACATGGGCTCTCACTTGCTTGGACACCTGATTGGCTAGTTTGGATAAATGAAGATTTCCAGCCTTAGTTTTTCCATCTATGAAATCATAAAACCAGTGCCATTTCTGTTTTGTCTTTTATTTATTTTTTAAATGTTATTTTATTTTATTTTATTTTATTTTTTTTCAACGTTTATTTATTTTTGGGACAGAGAGAGACAGAGCATGAACGGGGGAAGGGCAGAGAGAGAGGGAGACACAGAATCGGAAACAGGCTCCAGGCTCCGAGCCATCAGCCCAGAGCCCGACGCGGGGCTCGAACTCACAGACCGCGAGATCGTGACCTGGCTGAAGTCGGACGCTTAACCGACTGCGCCACCCAGGCGCCCCAAATGTTATTTTATTTTTGAGAGAAGGTTGGGAGGAACTGAGAGAAAAGGAGACAGGATTCAAAGCAGGCTCTGTGCTGACAGCAGAGAGCCTGATGTAAGGCTAGAACTCATGAACTGTGAGATCATGACCTGAGCCAAAGTCGGACACTTAACTGACTGAGCCATCCAGGTGCCCCTCTGCTTTATCTTTTAAAACTGTGTAGGGAATGCAATATAACAAACAAAACTTTCACCCATTCAGAAAGAATTTTTTTTAGTACTCAAGTATGCTAAGCTCTGAACTTGACCCTGAGCTATCATGAACAGAATGACCACACTCTATGTTCTTGGAGTTCACAGGTTCGGTGGTGGGGGGAGACAGACACAAATCAAACAGTCACAGTGCAGGTAGTAGCAAATGTTTATGGAGTACTTACTACATGCCAGGCACATTTCAAAGCACCTTAAAGATTTCAGCCCAGCTAATCTTTATAGCAGCTCTAAGAGGTAGGCATTTTTATAACCCTCACATTTCAGGTGAGGAAACTGAGGCACAGAGTGATTAAGTAACTTGCCCAAAGTCAACATCTATGAGAGGAGAAGTGAGGATTAATTCACAGATCCCAAACCTGCATCCTTAAGCAAGACACTGTCTTACTGCTATGTTCTAAAGTGATATGGAGAAAAAAGAACAAGGTGGTCCATTAGAGAATAATAGTGAAGACCTAATTTACACTGGGGTGTTTGGGGAAGACCCCTAGGAAGAAGTGGCATTGGAAAAGAGATATGAAGGAAGAGAAGGAGCCATCCTTACGGAGCTGAGTGTGGGCATGGAATTAGAAAGAGGCAGAGGGAATAGCACATACAAACGTCCTGAGGTAGGCAATACTTTGGGCGGGGGCGTTTGCAGAATAGAAAGAAAGCCTGGTCACTGGGATTGTTGAATGGAGATGCCTTTGAGAGTCTGCACAGTACCTTGCACATTGGCAAAACTCAATGGATGTTAATTTTTGCTATGCCCTTTTTGTGAGGTGAGAAATCAGAAGAACCAGGGAAACAGCATTTCAGGAAAAACTTGCTTCCTCAAGCCTCTGGGTGAACACAGCAGGTACCATCTCAAGGTAGGAGCAGATAAATCCCATTTAGTCACCTCTGGCTCCCTTCTCTGAGAGTGGGTCTTGCAGGGGACCCCTTTGCTGGGGAATCCTGAGAGGGCTTCAGGTTTCCACCTTTCGAGGAATCCTCTTTTGTCAAATTCACTGTGCATGCTTCTTTTTTCTTTTTTCTTTTTTTCCATCAGCCCTGGAATGGGAAAAAGTCAGCTCCAACCTGCTTTCAAAGCTGAGCAAATAAAGCTCTTTTACAATTGGTTCCATTGTAGAGAGAGCATTAGACTGATTTATTCAAATCAATTCTGGGTAAAAGCCATAAAAGAGAGCTTAAGAATGAGTTCTGTTTCCCCAGGAAATCCAGCTGATGGATTAACACCTGAAAGGGGGCAGATGTGTGACTGGCTTCAGAGGGGACTGGGGGATATTTGACACTTTGGACAGACTCATTGGGCATTTTCCATGGCCCCCATTGGTTGCTGGGGATGCTCTGCTCTTTAAGCTCCTGGGTAGGGAAAGAGGGTCCAACGCTTTTATCTATCTATCTATCTATCTATCTATCTATCTATCTATCTATCTATGGATCTTGAAGGGAAGAGGGGGTTTTCATGAAGCATCTTTTGGGAGCATAAACTTCTATAGCTGTAAGAAACATCAAATCATCAGATAACCTGGCCGGAGACTGCCCTTTTTGGCAGCTGGGGGGTGGGTGGAGTGGAGGGAGGCTAAGACCCAGAGAACTGAAGCAAGTTATCAAGAGTTCAAATCCAAATCTCCCAACTCCCTTGTCCAGGGCTGTTTGCATCACAGCATCAATGACCTGGCTTAAAATATGCACCCTGATGATAGGGTCTATCATTTATCCAACTAAAAACACTTATGCTTTGATTTTAAGTCACTTTCCTTTTTCTTGGTACTCTGTACAAATGAGGAAGAACTCATCAGCATTGTCCTTATGAAAATTTTTTGTTGAGATTGGAAGATAGGGGAAAAAAATCTCCAAGCTTGTTAAATAAACCCTAATTCATTGAACTTCTCTGCATAGGACTAGTTTCTGCTTTTTAAACCTGATTGCTCTTTCCTTTTTTTTTTTATGCTCATGCTTGTGTCTGTCACTTACTGGCTGTGTGACTGTGATGAAGTTATCCAATGTCTCTGAGGCTCAGTGTTTTCATATGTATAATGAGAATGGTGCCTACCTCATACAGTTGTCATGACTAGATGGCATGACACATATAAAGCAATTAGCAGTGCCTGGCTGTATCAATTGTTAAAAAGTGTTAGCTCTTTAAAAATTATTTGCACAGAATAATGAACCTCTTCCCAGGTGGGTAACATCTGTTGGTGTTTTTTTTTTTTTTTTTCTCTCAGACTAATCTGGCCTGCATCCCATCCTATTGCTAGGATTGTTCGCAGACACTTTGCTCTTCTAACCCTCCCTGCTCTGCCACCCCCCCCCCGCCATATATGTACACACAAAGCCTGTTACACACACACTTGGATACACACAACACAGGCTTTCCTTCTTAGTGACAAGTAATAGACGATAGTAAGTGTGGGTGGTGAGAAAGAATGTGAGTCCTTGCTTCTCAGCTCATTTATTCCCCAATATTTTCCCTGCTCTGAACTAGGATGGAAAATGTCGTGTTTGGAGTTAGTGCATCTTGGGAGTGGTAAGTGTAGTGTGGACTTCAGTATTAACCCTTTTGATCCCTTGTCCCTTCTAGAGGGCTCAGTGCCCAAATCAGTCAGATGTCAGAGCTGAGACAAGGTATCTCTAGGTGGTGCTTGTGCCTTGGACCCACACAAACTGTGTTTTCTTGGCCAGCTGGATTGTGTCCCTGTATCTGTCATAGAAACTTCCTTGGGCACAACTTTGACATTATTACAGGGGTGCTTAAACAGCATTAGGTAGAATGGTAGAGAAGGAGAGTGAAAGAGGGAGGGTGAGAGATGGAGGGAAGGAGGAGCAGAGAAAAGAGGAGCAAGAGGGAATGAGAGGGATGAACGGGGAGAGACAGTGAGTCAGAAACCCAGTCATCCACAGGTCTGAAGGAAAAAGCGAGTTTTGCTCTGGCCGTGGTGCTGAAACTTAAGTCCTGCTGCAGGGGATTGGAAATCAGTGACACAGCCAGTGAGGAAAGGGGTATGTGGCTCTGGTCATTGGGGATTATGCATTGATAAGAATAGAAGGAAGTCCAGCAGGAAGAAAGGAAATAGTAGTGCGCATGTGCAAGAGGGAGAGAGGGAGAGAATAGTATATGGAGAGGAACAAGTTGTTTACATACCAATAGCAGTGGAATGACCTAGGTGAAGGAAGGGTCAAAGGCTATGGTTGGTCCGTGATGGGGAGACAATGTATATCTTTTTTCAGAAGCATTTCCACTCACTTCCCCAGGATCCTTAAATTATATGTGTGTGTGTGTCTGTGTGTGTGGGGGTGGGGGTGGGGGTGTACATGTATGTAAGAACCGAGGTTATTATTTCCGATGGATTCTACTCAGCATTGGGGGCATTGCTTGGAGAATAATCTTACTCACGCCCATAGAATAGCATGGCAATAAAGTCAGGGCACAAACACAAGTGGCCTTGCCCACTGGGACTTTTGCTGAGGGTTGACAGCTCTGTGGAAGAAAAGATGAGAGTCACTTCTGTCTTAGGAGTCTTTGATCCTTGGTCAGCCCAAGGGATGGGGGAATTTCCTACTCTATTTGGATAATCAAGGGCATCTCCCAACCCATGTGGTTACTATTTGTTTTTTTCTTTCTAATCTTCTCAAGGTAGCAAGGGGCTTGCTGTTTACCCTCTGTGCTTCACAGGGACTTTCCAGGGACCTTGCAGCCCTCCACCAAGCCTCAGGACTTTCCATGTAGGAAGATAAGATACTGAACAGGCGGCTGCATTGTGTCTTGGAGTTCAGGGTCAGAAGGCAGATGTACTTGGGTTCAAACCTTATTTCCCTCAATTACTGTGGGATTGGGTGAACTCTCTTCACCTTTGTTTTGTTGGGAAAATGGGTGTGGCTGCTTCTGGGTGGTGCATGGTACTTGAATGTAAGAGAAAACTAAGGATGAGGCTCTTGCTAATGTTAACCCTGGAATTACTACTACAGGATACCTTGTGATATTTGCTGGTCCTAAACAGTCAAATCAGCCTAATCTTATAGTGGTCACCAGAAAATTCTGGGAGGTGATGTCACCGAGAGGTTAAGAGCATGGGCTCAAGACAGACAATTGAAATGGAAGTCCCAGCTCCATTTCTTACTAGTCGGGTGACCTTGGATCAGTTGTTTAACCGCTCAGAGCTTCAACTTCCTCATCTGTCAAATGGGGAAAATAATGGTAATGATGATAATATCCACCTCAATGGGCTATTGTGAAGATTTAATTAGCTAATATACCTGAAGTGTTTAGAACAGTGTCTGACACCCAGTTAGCTCTCAAAAACATCAGCTATTGTTATTTTGCTAATATTACTATGGCTTTTATCAACTGGATGGCATGTGGAAGTAACTTGTACTCTCTATCCTCAGTCTCCTTATCTGAAAAATGGGGCTGCTGCTAATAATTACTTCATACAGTTAGTATGAGAAAGAAATGAGATAATTTATATAAAGTGCCTCACATGATAGAGACATCCAAATAATGACATTTAACTCCCCCCTTTTTTTCTTGGTCATATTTAAGATCAAACTGTATTAAATATTAGAGCAAATGCATAGTTTGGTGGTTCTTGCCTTTTTTTTAGGGGATCATGGAACCCTTTGTAAATTTGAATGCAGAATTATATCTTCCTCTGAGAAAAATGGAAATAATGTACATGTAATTTCAGCAGGTTCAATAGTTCATGAGCTATTATGGGTTTTTATCCCATTGCCCACAAAACCTCCTTTTAATCTCCCCTTCACACAATGAATTGCATAGAGTTTTCTGGAAAAAAATGTGCTGCACAAAAATGAGCCCTTAAGCATCAAGCTCTGGTGATTCTGAGATGTTGAGAGTCTGAGGACCCTAGAGGGCTTGGCTGGGGATCTGTCCAGAAGCTTTTGAGCTCAAGAGCCCTGCCTACCCCAGAACTCATTGTACTCCCTCTCATCACTGTCCCGTGGCCCTCTCTGGGGCAGTCTCTTGGCTCAAGATGATGGTGTTCGGGAGTGGGGGCACTGCCATCCTCCCCTCCCAGTGCTGTCTCTTGTGCACACAGGCTGTGTGGGTGCTGCCTTTAATGCTGTCTTCTCTAAACTCTGCAAGTTATGGTGTGGTTGTGCCAAGGAGAAGGCAGGGATTTGTCTTTGTTGTAAGTGTTGTGTGTATATTAAAAGGCTCTTGCAACAATCGGCACTTCATGGCAGAAACAACGGGACATAGTGCGTACTCACTTAGTAAGAACACGAGGAGGGAAGATTTGGATAATCCAGACAAATATTCATATGCCTAAGATGCCTCTAGGAAGGGCTGGCAGGAATAGTTTAGATAAACACTGATGTCTGATGTTTGTGCTCCTCTCTTGGCAGATGTCTGCTCACTGATTTGGTTCAGAACTGAGGAGGGAAAAGTTGGGTGCTAGGGAGTGTGGCAGACACCCTCAGAAATGCTGTGTGTGGATTAAGTAGATGAAGAGCTGTATTGCAGTGATTCTTGGGAGAAGGAGAACTGCCCCCGCCCCCCTGCCCCAAGATTCTAGTCACATCGCAGAATTAGAGGATAGATGGGCAAAAAGTAACATTTTTGAACCTGGAATTTGGTGACTTGTTGGGATATCATTTGCATCTTGATAATGTAAAAAGAAAATTTAAAAGTAAGAATAAACCACCAGCAGGATTATGCCCTCATGGTGAGGCTGATGGAAAGCTTGTTAATGGCCCTGGTAGGAACTATATAGGTCCTTGCGTAACTTACAGGTGCAACATGTACAGATACATACCCATTCCAAGTGAAGTAGAAGCTGAGAGTCTATAAGCGAGGATACATGGCCACGTGGGGGTACTGTTTGGGAGGAGAAAGCTACCCTGTCCCAGGTGAGTACCAATGGAAGTAAGATAGCATTTATGGGCTTCTCAGTAATGGTGTGGAGCTGTACAAATCCTGACTCTTCAGTACAATGGGAGTCATGGCTGACACTGGGGGTCATGACTTATAGCCAATAGTGAATAGATGGGAAGCCTACTGAATTCTTACTGATCTGAATGAGAAGAGTTCTAGGTCAAGTGAACAAAAGTCTAACTTGAATTATAAAAGCAGTCATTACCCCTCAGTCAGCTCCCAGACTTGAGCCAGCTTACAGACCCAGAGAGATTTGGTCCCCTTGAGGAAGGATCCTGACCAATAGCTATAAGTGGTATGTAGGTGGTACAAAGAGTTACATGTCTTGTGGGACAGTTGTTTGAAGAAGTTATGGGTCTGGAGGGGTCGGTACCCTCTGTTGGGGTTTCTCATTGGAGAGAAGGCAGCAATGCCTTGGGACCAGGGGTCTGTCCTTATGGGGGTCAGTGCCTGGATAGCCTAACAAGATGCTTGTCTCATCTTGATGGAGTCCTGGCCCTCAGCTAACAACCCAAGATGGGCGTTAGTGGGAAGATGGTGGTCCTAACTGCTGAATTCCTCCCTACACCTCCCAAATGGTTAGAAGTTTACAAGAGGGATTTCGGCAGGGAAGCTATGGGGTTTACGTTCCTCATGGCCTCATTCATGACAAGCTTCAGATGTCAGACTCAGCTTCTTTGGCTGACCTGGCTCAAGCAGAGGAGGTGGCTGTCCAACCCCCTGCCCTTTGTCTTTGACTTCCTAACTTTGGCTGTTAGTCTCATCCTTATTCAGTCTCCCTCCTCTCAACCATCCCATCTAAAGTCTTAGGACCCTCCAACTTCAAGGCCAGACTTGCCTTCCCTCTAAGAAAAGCACATGAGTTAATGATAGTTAAAAGTAGATACACTTTCTTTTCTTTTCTTTAAGACTTTTTTAAAATTTGAGTGTAGTTGATACACAATGTTACATTAGTTTTAAGTGATACACTTTCTTTTTAAGCCCTTATTATGCATCATGCTAAGAGCTTTATATGCATACTTTTGTTCAATTCACAATAATCCTCATGAGGTACTGTTATACCCATTTTACAGATGAGAAAACTGAAGCTCCCGAAAGTCAGTCTCCCTGCATGAGGTTATGCGGTTAAGAGTGCAGCCAGAGCCCCAATTGAACTCTGTCCCCAGAGCCCCAGCTGAGCTAACCTGCCCTCTAAGTCCCACTGTAGAAGGGTGAGAATTTGGATGTCTTTGAGACCCACCAAAGGAACTTCCCCGTCACTACCCTGTTTACCTTTGTCTGGCTGAAGCTGGCTGACCACAGCTAGGCTAGGTTTCATAACCAGTGTCGTGGGTGCTCTTCTGCTCATCTCTTGCCCTCCTCACTTCTGCACATGCTGACTTGCCTTTGCCTGAGGCCAGCCACTTTCCCAGGTGAGGGTAAACGGGCTTACCTTTGTTCTGGCCTTTCCCTCGCCTTGACCATCAGATCTAGTCAAGCTGCTGGGAAGCTGCTTGGTAAACTCATGGCCTTTCTTTTGATGTCAGGTCTTGTGACCTTTTGATTGTCCCTAATTTTTCTGCCTAGTTTCAAATGCTGCAGAAAATGGCATTGACATTATGACCCTGGGCCAAGCTGGAAGTGTGGAAACCAGAGTCCTGAATTATATTTTCCTCCTAGAAATGTCAGACTGTTTTGTGGTTAAAAGCACAGTCTCTCAGTTGGACAACCTAGGTTTGAATCCAGCTCTGTCACTGTATAATAACCGCAATGGGTTTGGGGTCCCACCAGGTCCACTGTGAGACAGTAGAGCTAAAACTCTATTGGTCATCTGACCTACATAAGCCCTACTCTTGTGGATCCCAGTGATGTTTTGGATCTCCTAGAATTAGTGTTGGTTTAGAGCCTGTGTCCAGTGATCCTGGAAATGTCTGATTTTTTCCTTTTCCTCAAGCAGTCTCTCTGGGAAAGGGCCATAGGTACCTTTGGGGAAGGCTGTGAAAAAGATGAACATTATACAATTTTTGGCAATGTACCAAGATCCTTCCTCAAGGGGACCAAATCTCTCCGGGTCTGTAAGCTGGCTCAAGTCTGGGAGCTGACTGAGGGGTAATGACTGCTTTTACAATTCAAGTTAGACTTTTGTTCACTTGACATAGAACTCTTCTCATTCAGAGCAGTAAGAATTCAGTAGGCTTCCCATCTGTTCACTTCTAGGAGCACTATACCATGCCTGACTTCCCAATGCCATTCTTCTCTGCGTGTCACACTGTCTTGATTTCTGCTTTACTGTACTGTCCATGGTAACCATGCCCACTTTGCCTTTGGCCATTGAGTGCTGCCACTTGGCTTCTGCCGTCTGGAATCCAGTGACCTCAATGCATGTCAGTGGGAACAGTTCTCACTATCGTGTGCCTTGGGCATGTTACCCACCCTCTTTATACCTTGGTCTCCACCTCTGCACAGTGGGGATAATGACAGGGTTGTTGTGAGGTTTAGATGAATTAATATGTGACAAGATGAATTAATAAGAGGGTCTCAAAGCCCACCTGTGGTTATTAGAACTATTTGTGCCAGTGGGGAGAGAAGGGATGGAGGAGAGACAAAAGGGCCAGAGCAAGAGGGGGAAGGTGGAGAATGCAGAGAACCCTGGGTGGGAGAAGATCCCTACTTATGCAACAAATACTTCTTGGGCACCTACTATGGGCCACCCACTTTGACAGCTTTTCAGCATAAAAGCATGAACAAGGCAGAGGAAGTGATGCCTGAAGGAGCTTAGTGGGGCGAAAACTGAACAAGCAATTGCAGCATGGTCTCAGTGCTTGGTTGAGGAAGCTCAGGGAACGTAGGAGACTGACGTTCACTCAGCCTTCCTGGACACAGTGTTAACACTTACATGTCCAGAAAGTACCTCCTAGTTCAACTAACACAGCTGGGGAGGGAGTCCCACAATGACATTAAGGGCATGTTGGGGGCACACTTAGGTTTATCAATCCATCATTGCAAAATATTTCTCAAAGTCTCCTCCCTTTGTCCATCAGCACTGCTGATGTGCTGAGTCCCTGCAGTGTTCCTCTACCTGGTCTGGCCTTGCATGCCTGGTCCCTGGCAACCTCTCCATCCACTACACCTCTCTTCCCTCACCCACCCTGTTGCAGCCCCACTGGCTTCTTGCTGCCTTCATCCCAGCCTCTGGACTTTTGCACATGCTATTCCCTTTGCTGGAACACCCTTTACCTGGGAGAACTATTCATCTTGTACATCTCCATTCAGTGTTCATTTCCTCTGCCCCTTTCCCAGCCCCAGACCTGCTGAGGCTCTTTTGTTTTAGGTTCCCTTGTTCCCAGCAGTCCTCTGTTGCAGTCCTTCACCCGTTGACAATGTCAATTAACACTTTCCCCACCAGGCACCGGGCTCCACCTGGTCGGAGACAATGCCTGCCATGGTCACTGTTATAATTCCCTCTCACACGCAGTGCCTGGCCCATAGTGATGCTCAATAAACATCCTTGATAGGTAAGCACAGCTTTGCAAGGTGGTGTCTCTACATTAAACCCATCACTCTCTTGATCTGTTCAGAGCAGCCTGTTTTCCAGCCACCTCTAAATCATTCAAGATGCAGAATAGTATCAAAGACCAGGGTGTCTGTCCTCGCAGGGGATTCGAGAAGTGGATGTCTGTCTGTCCCTTCTCTCCTCCCTTCCTTGGTCAGGGAGACCATGGGGGTGCGATTTGGGGGCAGGGCTTTGCCAGAGCGGGCCTGGCCCCTGGCAGGTGAGAGGAGCGCAGGCCTCTTCCACGCGTGCCTGCGTTTTGCGTGAGCAGTCAGAAGGGGGCGGCAGAGAGACAGGAGTGGTCCACGGAGGAGCCCAGCTCGGAGCCGAGCCGCGCGAACCCACCGAGCCCGCGCTCAGAAGCCCGATCTCCCACCGACAGGCCGCTGGGTTCGGAAGGCTGCTGGGTCCTTTCTCTTCCCCAAGTGCAGGCAGAGCCCCCTGGAGCCATGGCCAGCCCTTCTGGCAGCCCCGAAGACTCGGGCAAGCTCAGAGGCAGGGATGGCTGGCAGAGGCGGGAGGAGGAGGATGCCCCTCCGGAGGAGAAGAGATTGAAGCTGGGGCTGGAGGGAGGAAGCGCAGCGCAGGAGGAAGGAGAAGACGCGCCACGTCTGGGCAGGGAAGAGACCGGCACCCAGACAGGTGGCGAAGGCAGAGGTGTAAGTGAGCGGGGGCTCAGGAGGGACGGGGGCTAGAGGTGGGGTGGGGTGGGCGGGGATGCTCCCCGTCGGCAGTCAGGTCCAAGTTGATAATTGGGCAGCAACTCCTGCAGGCAGGCGCGGTGTGACAGCTCGTGGGGACCTCCAGAGAAACTAGATGCTTGGTTGTTGGTCGCAACCCCCTTCTTGTTTTTGTAGCATCGACTTGCTGATTCTCCCACGCCGCCGTCGTCGTTGTATCTGGCTGGGAGACCCATGGGTTCTGCGGTTGGCCAAAGAGGGGAAGAGGAAGCCCTGTGTCCTGGGGGCCCCCTGAAGGGGAAGGAGGTGAAGGGAAGGAGGGCTCTGAGCAGCCCTCACCCTACACCTCCCTCCTAGACAGTGCTGCTTTAGGTGTCTTTTTGGGACTTTACTCCGGTGTGTGTTTCCCTCACCTGGTAAGGGGTTTGGGTGGGAAATGCCTCAGCATAGGTTCTGCCAGACCCTGTTCTGTCAGCATGTGGGCTGGCAGCAGCTCGCCCTGCCCCTCACCTGCCCTGTATCTTCCTGTCATTGTTCCCCATTCTGGTTGGGCAGTGAGAGTTGAGAGAGAAAGCAGGTGGCTTCCACCCCCAAGTCACTCTTCTCTCCTTATCCTTTCAGAGAGGGACAGTGAGGCAAAGTTCTGTGCATTCTCTTGGGTGCTACCTGGCTGTGGTCCCTGCTGCCTGAGGGTATGCGTGAGGGTGTTTTGTTGCATACGTGCATGGTTACGTGAGTCACTAGGCATGTGTGTGATGGAGGTCAGTGCCCCGCTTGACCCCTTGGTTCCTGCTTTCTGCTTCTTCTCTTGAATCTTCCAATTGTGACCTGGTTGACCTTACATTTGGGGAGCACATGAGTCTGGAGGACAGATGAGGGTTGGCTGGATAGCTGTCCCCATGGCAAGGGCTGCTACTTTGAGAGTTTTTAATGGATAACGGGGTTGACCTTTTTGTTTCTTACAAACGTTTTTATTCTCGACCATTTGCTTGGCTGAGCTTGTCTTAAAAATTTGATTAGTGGCTAGTGAGCCCTGTGAGAGAGTTCCTCTTCTTTCTCCCAAATCCACATAGCCAGCTGCTGCCTGCCTCCGTTCACCTGGCTGCATCAAAGCCCAGCCGACCCGGTGTGGGGCTGCTCCCAGGCACTGCTTCGGAGACCTTACCTCCCTATGATGGTGATTGTGTTCAGATTGTGGGCCACTTGGACACCAGAACCAGGTGAATTTCTGTCTCACATGCCAGAAGAAGGATAATCCTTATGGAAGGCTTATTGGGACACATCCCATGGAAAGAGTGAGAGGGATGTGTCGCAGTGTGGTGAGAGGAGAGGCCCTATCAGAAACATGATTATGGGGGCAGTGCGGTGCTGAAACTTTTACTGTTGGGAGCCCCTCTCTCTATCACTTCCCTTGTTACTTGGGACTTTGCCAAAGACCAGGATATGAGGGTGGGAGGAAGTGACCCAAGTGCAGTGGGATGCTTAGGAATGTGGGTTTGAATCCTGGCTCTGACCTTCCTTTGCTTGGTGACTCAGGGCGGGTCACTTAACCTCTCCGAGCCTTGGTGTCCTCACTGGCGAAATGGATATGTCAGCAGGCCTTGTTTCACGGGATTATTATCCCTGAGATTAAGTAAAGGTTATCCATAGAAAGCACTTAGCATTAAGCCTGACACATAGTATGTGCTCAGTAAATGTGGTTTAGTATTGAAATTCACTCCATGCAGCTTGCTTGCTGTCATCTTTAGTTCTGGGGGTGCATCACAGGAGATGAGGGTCTTAGGCCAGAATCTCCACATTAAGTGCTTTCTGAAGGTTAAGAAATTATGTGCAGGTGATGAAACTTTTAAAAGGCAGAAACCCTATTGAACTTTTTGTTTCACAAAGAGAAATGGGGATGCCATGTTTAAAGGATTATGTCATAACTGGACAGAAACTGTCCTTGTTTCCTGAGCCTGAATCCAATTTTCTCCTTTTGGGGCACCTGGATCTTCTGGAGGAAGTCACCCTTCACAGTGGTGGTGTCTTGGTTTTCAAGTTTAAAGGTTGGCCAAGCCCGTGCTTCCCAGAATGCCTGTCAGACAGATTTCTCCTCCCTTGTAGTTTCTACAGGAATATTCTCTTTAAAGAGCCCAGGAAGCAGTTTCGGGCTGGTGCCAGCGCAGCAGCTATTTTTTTGAGGAGGAGAGCCCATTTCTTCACTCACAGACCATGTCCAAATGGAGAAAGAAGGACAGAATGCTTTTTCATGAGATTTTTGTCTGTGTAGACCATTAGCTTGGCTAAAATGTCAAAAACATCCTTGTTCTTTAATAGCAGCTTATTTTTAGGTGCAGATCATTTTGGGCTTTTCTCTGCAGAAGCTGCATGGATATCACCTCCCTGTCCATGTTGTGTCTAGATGTTTCTAAAGAATAAAATACCCCTTCCCTTCACTGGGTCCGGAGCTTTGGATGGCTGAGGTTTACATGTGACTGGTTATCCTTCAAAGTGGCTCCCAGGCTTGGCTCTTGCCTTTAAGATAGGGGGGTTTCTTTCCTCTGGTGGTTGCTACGGAGTGCTTTGAGGAGATAAAATGGGGCCTCAGGAGCCATCTCAGTGCAGAGCTCTGCTGGAGGTGTGCCAGGAGGAGGGTGTGTGCCTAGTGAGGGCTGATCCCCCACCAGGGATCAGAAGTTTCACGGACTCCTTTTGCCCCCTCAGGACCAGTGCTGCTGAGAAGGTATCAAAGAACCAATCCTCCCAGAGCCTTTATTGACTCCTTTAAAGTGACCCCAGGGTGAGGCTGGCCTGCAGCTCTTCCTGGGGGTAGAGAAGGGTCTCCTCTAGGTAATTGGTTATCAACCTTAGTTGTCTGTTCAGCTTTTCTCAAGATCTGGAAACTTGGCATAGACTTCTGGGTTGTGCTGGGCAGAGCTGAAACCCCCTGTTGGAATCCCCATTCAAGAGTCCCCAGGATTGAGACCAGAGTGGGGAGGTTATCATCTGTAGGGGTCCCCCTACAGAGGAGAGTCCAGACTGCCGGTCTCTCCCAGCTCACTGGTGATAGTCTACACCTGAGTATCTCAACTTTGGCACTAGTGACATTTGAGGCCAGATCATTTTGTGTTGTGGGGAGCTGTCCTTAGCAGCATCCCTGGCCTGTAGCCACTGGATGGCATCAACACTGCCTCTCCATCACTAGTGTGACAACCAAACATGTCCCCAGACATTGCCAAATGTCTAGGGCTTGGAGAGGAGGCAGATGAAATACCTTGTCTGAAAGCCACGGGTCTACACTTGTAAAACTGTTTCAGAGAGTAGGTGTTAAGTTTGGGTCCTTGCTGTACCACTTATGAGCTATGTGGCCATGGGAAATTTATTCAATTTTTATGGGCCTCAGTTTCCTCATCTATAAAATGGAGAGAGTGAGATAGAACCTCAATGGGTTGTTATGTTGGCATTCAATATAATTAAAAGATAACAAACAGAAATGGTTTAGGAGAGCACAAAACAAATGGTCAATTCCATTTTAACTTATTTGGGTGAGTCAGACTCTGTCTCCCATCCCCTTATCCATTTGGTGAGGTGCGAGGGAGGAACATCATCTACCAAAACCTCAGATTGGATTTGTGTAGCATCTCAGCTTTCCACATGGAATTCACCAGTTTCTCTCCAATTTCCTCCTTGGTTTTCTGGGTCCAGGATTCCAGGAGGCAGGGGTGTGGGCAGTCAGAGCGGGTGGCACTCAGTTCACTCCCACACGGGAGAATTCCAAAGCTGGCTTGCCACGACGGGGCTTTTGGACCAACATCTGGGTTTCTGGATTCCCATTTGAGCACAGCTGGACTCCACAGGGCTGACGCTTTCTCTGCTGAAATATAGATATTTCCCTGGCAACAATCTCTCAAGCTGACATGAAGACATGGCCACCCACCGGAACACGGTGCTGCATGGGCTCTCCTATAATTTGTGAGGCAAGCTTCTGAGGACTGCAGTGTGGAAGTGGGAAATTGTAGGAGGTTCCCTCATTCTCCAAGGGCCAAAAGTGGGGTGCAGGTTGGTGGTGGAGGGTCCTCCAAGGAGGAAAAAGGCATGGAAGGCATTCCTTTCTGTTAGAACAGAGAGGTACAGGCCACACACTGGATGGCTCAGATTCTTCTGGGGAGGCAGGTGCCTCTGTGCCTGCATTTGTTTTGGATTGTGAGCTGTGTAGCCCTTAGCTATAATCATTTCAGAAACATTTAACCCCAGTGCTGGCAAACCAGGGCTTGTTTTGGACTTCTCAGCTAGAGAGATGCAGATTGCTGGGCGATATTCTCCTGATTCTTTTCATTTTGGTGAGATGTTTGTTGTCTTTTTTTGTTCTCTGGAACATGATTTGGAGCTGAAGGAGCAGGAGAGAGACAGTTTGGGCGCTGAGACAAGGGTCTATGTCAGGGATGTGGTGGCTGTGATGGTGGTGATGGTAGTGAGTGGAGTTGCGTGCCTGAACAGAGGAAAGCTTATGAGATACATTAAAGCCTTAAGCATGTATTTAGTGTGGCAATCAGAAAGAGTCAGGGTCAGATTGACTTCCAGAATGGCAGGGAAGACTATGAATTTGGTTTTGGACTTTGGCTAAGGTTGCTCTCAGACCCAGGTGACAATGTCTAACAGGATAGACAGGTCTGGGGCTGGACATTCAGACTTGAGAGTCATCAGTGTAGATGGTACTTGAGGCCGGGGGACACCCGAGGTTGACTGGGGAGAGAGTGGAGAGGCAAGAGGAGGGGATTTGGTATAAGCCTGAGGAAATCTTAATGATGAGGAGAAGAATCCATGAGAGGCATCAGAGGAACAGCAGGCAGAGGATATGTGGCTCCACAGACACGAGGAAAGGGTGAGGGCTGGTTGTGTTAAATAGAGCCTGTTGGATTTCATATATCATGCTCACGAGGTCTTAAGGGAATTTAAATGGAGGCTGGTTGTGTGTGTGTGTGTGTGGGGGGTGTGTACCAGGATTTACCCTAAGTCTGGGTATTCCAGCACCCAACCAGGGTGTGTGCCCCGAAGCAGGGAACACTCATGGTCTTGACTCTTGCAAAACTATAGTTTGTATTCATGAATTCTGTCCTCCTTGCAACACTCAGCTGTCACTTTTCCAGGACCCAGTCTTGGTGGACAGTCCTGCCCTGGCAGTGTTCCTTAGCATAAGATGGTGCCATTAGGAGAACTTCACTTCTCAATACTGAGGGCCGTTTTCATTCCTTCTTTTCATTCCTTCTCTAAGTATTTGAGCAGCTCCTATGTGCCAGGTGCTGGTCTAGGTGCTAGCCTTCAAGATGGTTCAGTTCCTTTTCTCTTGGAGACACTGCTCTAGTGGTGGGGACAGACTCTGGTCTATGGGCCAAAGGTGGCCCCTTCCTTGTGATTGTAAGTAAAGTTTTATTGGCACATAGCTGCACCTATTCATGTACATATTGTCTATGGCTGCTTTCCTGCTTCAATGGGAGAGTTGAATACTTGGGCTCACAGAGCCAAAAATATTTACTCTGAGAATCTCAGGTTAAGGGGCTTTGCACCCTCATGGTGTCCCATGCGGTTTATAAGTACTGCTGCCTTTGAAATCTGTGCAGCTCTGAGGAGGAGTTGCAAAAAAAGTGCTCAACGTGCAGGACTCCAATGGAGGGGGTACAGGTCTCCCACTCTCAACTTTATTGGTCTTTGGTGTCAGGGGCAGGACTGGGGTTTTGAGTGAGCTTTCCTCACCCCTGTGGCAGGGCAGCAGGCTAGCGTCATCCAGGTTTTGGATGGGGGAGACAAAGGTGGAGGTGGGGAATAGTGACTTGTTCTCCTCCTAAGCATTTTCCTTAGATGGGTCCTTAGCCAGTGTTTGGTGTCCCACTTTGCACAGCTGCCCAAATCCAGTGAGGTCAGCCATCTTGGTGCTGTGAGCCTGGGGTACAGAGCTTCCAAATCACCAAGAAGAGATAAAAAAGATGGTTTTTGCAAGCACAAGAACTCAGGTTATTGAAATTAACATTTCCCCCCCAAGTTTTATAATGTCTGGGCATGCATATTTAAGCGTCTGCCTCAAAAGCTCTCACTAATAAGCAGATGGTGCATTTAATTTCCTTTTTTTGTTCTCTGAGCAACAAACAGCTTCCTGCATGGTCCTCCTTGCAGGCAACTGTACATAGGGGTGACCAAGGACTGCTGACCATCAACACAGGTCTCTAGAGGCTGCTGAGAGCCCTGTATTCCTGGGGCTGTTCCATGGAGGGACTGGTCTTTTCCTTCCTTTTCAGCCCCAGCAGAAAGTTGTCATGTTACTCACAGCCCACAGGGCTCCTGTGTTTGCCTCTCCAAAGAATCTTGGCTGCGTCTGACCCCCTGTACCTCACCAGCTGGAGAGTAGGGGTTCCAAGGAGGCTGGGGGTCCGAGGGTGCAGCCCCAGAGCCTGAGAAAAGCTGCTGGGAAGAGGATCCAAAAGGATGGTAGAGGCAAAGAGGAGAGCTCGGGTGCAGAGCAAGGACCTTGAAGGCACAAAGGAGAAAGCTGGGATTTTTAAAAACAGGGAAGAGCAGACAGCTTTAGCATGGTCCAGGTATGGCTGGGCTTTATGAATTTTACTTGTTTTCTGTTTCCCTAGCTTCTCTCTCTGTGTTCCAAGGTGTCATAGAACACTTGCGGGGGCTCTGAGAAGCTCTGGGTTCCAATGGTCTTTGGGGAATGCAGGGACTGCGCCGAGGGTTTCCTTGGCTCTGTGCCTCTTCTGTCCAGGCCTCCATTCCCGACTATGTGCAGACCTACCTTGCATCTCAGACCTCCGTCCTGGAGAAACCTGGACAAGGCTTGTGCCTGTGCTGTGGGGCTTGTGTCTTGTGTGTATGGATAAGAAGACTTTGTGACTTGGAAACCTCTTGGCTTGAACTGGAAAACCTGGGAGGGAAAAATCTATGCCCTCTTAATTTTGCTTTTTGCTTCCGTATTCTGTTGACCTGATGGAGCTATAAGCCCTGGTGTGCAGGAATCAGGCTGGACAAAAGAGTCCACTTGGTCTGAGTATAATTTTGGGGGTTTTGTTCTGCTTATTAAAACTACAGATTATTATTTATTCATTGTAAAGAATTTAAACAATACCATTATATATAAAACAAAAAGCAGAACTCCTCCTTTGTTTCTCTTCAATCTTTAAAAAATTATTTTTAAAATGTTTATTTATTTTTGACAGAGAGAGAGAGAGAGAGAGAGCGAGCATGAGTGGGGGAGGGGCAGAGAGAGAGTGAGACACAGAATCTGAAGCAGGCTCCAGGCTCTGAGCTCTCAGCACAGAGCCCGACGTGGGACTCGAATTCACAGACCACAAGATCATGACCTGAGCCAAAGTCGGACACTCAACTGACTGAGCCATCCAGGCACCCCTGTTTCTCTTCAATCTTGCTTCTCAGAAGTAACACTGGGAGGGGTTGAGGTATATCCTTCCACACCTTTCTTTGTGTGTGTGCAAGCATGTATATCTGCACACAAATTGTTTAATTTTTTAAAAAGTTTATTTATTTTGAGGGAGAGGTGGGTAGGGAGGGGCCGAGGGGAAGGGAGAGAGAATTCCAAGCAGGCTCCGAGCTGTCAGTGCACAGTCTGACACGGGGCGTGATTCCATGAACCGTGAGATAATGACCTGGGCCAAAATCCAGAGTTGGACACTTAACTGACTGAACCACCCAGGTGCTCCTAAATTGTTTCATTTTAATCTTTTAAAAATACAAATGGGATAATGCTATAGTTATTGTTTGGAAAAGCCTCCTTTTAACTCAGTGATGTATATCTTTGACCTCATTTCATGTTGGAACCTGGATTCCACTGTCCTTTCCAGCCAGTTATTGTGCTGTGTGGATGCACCGTACTTTCTTTAGCCAGCTCTATACTGATAGGTCTCTGAATGGTTTCTGCTTCTTCCCTATTGCAAATGGTGTTGTGATGAATATTCCAACATACATCACTTGATTCTCTGTGCCTGTGTTTTTGTAAGATGTTCCTAGGAACAGGATATCCAGATTAGAGGGTGATCTGTGCTGAAATTTGTATCCTGGTTAAGTATGTTTCCCCGCTGCCAGCTCTCCAAGGCTCTACATGGTGCCATCCTCTACGGGGATCATTCTCCGAAGCCTGAGGGCATTGGTCAGAATGGCATTCTCTGCCTCACTTTCATCTAGGTCAGTCCACACCCTGGTACCACCCCTAGCAGGGACTCTGGCTTCCAACTCTAACAGGTGGCTTCACTCCAGAGGGAAAATTCCCTTTCCCAGACATTCTTGGTGATATTACTGCAAGTTCCAAAGTTGGCATTTGCCTCCTTCAGGCCTTGCCACTCCCTACCTGTGTGTGCTTGAGTAAGCTGATTTTGCTCTGGCCTCAGTTGCCTCAAAGGTAAATGGTGAAAATATATAATAATAATGGCTGCCTCCCTGGGCTGCAGGACTCAGTGAAGTAACCACCACTTCCACACACTTGGCTTGTTGTGCACACTCAGCAAGTGCTGGGAGGTCATTGCTGAATGGCAGCAGGCCAGGCTGTGACTTGACCACGGGCTGTGTCTTCAGTACCAAGTCTAGTGCCAGGGCCTTAGGAAATGCTCAGCCAGTGACTGAAAGGCAGGGACAGAGATTGGGGCAGAGGCAGTAGGAGCAGACCAAAGGAAATGAGGCTCCCACTAGATCCCCAGATGGAGGACTCCAAGATGACCCTGCCCCTTTCCCATCCTCGCCAAGGCCTATTGGAGTCTGCTGTGTCTTCCAGGCCAGGGCCCAGAAGCCTGAACTGGGCAGGTGCTGGTCAGCGTCCTGCTGTATCATGGCACCTCCACTCCCAACTTGGACCTGGATGCCAAGTGTCCCTGAGTTGGTAGGGACTCGGCTTGTTCTGAGCCCAGGGACAAAAAACGGGGAGATGTGGACGGATAGGGACCCCCATTTTGGCCCTTGCCTTTTCTCTTTGACTTTGGATACTGCAAGACTCACGTACACTCAAGTGTGTGTGCGTGTGTGTGTGTGTGTGTGTGTGTGTGTGTGTGTTTCTTTCTGTATGAGTTTCCAAGTCTTAGGTTGTATGGGACTAGGGTTGCCAGTTAAACTTGAGTTCCAATTCACAAATTTTTTAGTATAGGTATATCCCAGTGCAACATTTGGGACATAAAAGCAATTCATTGTGTATCTGAAATTCAAGTTTAACTGGCGTCCTGCCTTTTTACTTGCTACATCTGGCAATTCAGTGTGTGGGGTGACAGTGTGTGTTCGTGTGTCTCCATATGAAGGACTGTCTGTAAGCACAAGGATGGGGATCAATTGAGAAGACCCTTCTGGAGTGCTTTAGTGGCCTAGGGGCAGGTGGGTTGGATACTCCAGCCCCCACGCCTGGGCAGTGCTCCCTAGCATCTGCCTTCTGTCATCTCTGTTAGTTTCCCTCCCGTGTCTCTCCAAACACAGGGGCAAGAGCTGCCCCATCCACCCTTGTTTGGAGCACAGCTGCCCAGCCAGACGAGATGCAAACAGTTCGCAGATGGCTGCAAAGCTTTCCCCAGCTCCCTCTGCAAGGGGGCTGCAGATGAAACGGAAGTCCTGATCCTCACTGCCTCCCCCTTCCAGAAAACCTGGGCCAACAGCCACCGTGTTGCTGCTTTACACACTCCTCCCTCCTGGCGATTAAACCACATAGTGTTTTGCCAAACAAATAAAACCCTTCATTTCCACCATAAACTTGTTCACACGCGCAGGCTGATTGATCCACCAGTGTGCCTGATTCATCAGCCCTTTCTCTCAGGAGGCAAGAGGCTCTTCTCTCCGGCGCTGGTGAAGAGCTGCTTAATTTCCATCTGAAAGACTCTCGGTAGAAACCAACCACAGTTTTGAAAGCTGCTTCCTCCCGTTTTGCAGATTCCGTGTGGTTCTTGATATTTGATCTTGACTGAAATCATCCTGGGCCCTGCCCCAGGTATCACAAGCCTAAGGGTGCATTTGTGTCCAGTTGGCTGGAGGGGGGAGGGGGAGCTGTCAAGGAGAATGTTCAACGTGGCCTCTGAGTCCATAGCAGCCTTTCATGGGAAATACCACCAAGGAACTTTATCCCTCCTGTTTCAGAAGAAATTACAGTTTAGTCATTTACTGAATTTGTTATAGACAGGGTCTCAGTTTCCTTGCAACTTCTCTGTGAGGCTGGTGCTATGATTATTTGCATGTTTACTTGCTCTCTCTAGTCTCTTTAAAGCTCCTTTATTTGCAATACTGTTTTCTGCCACAGGGCCTTTGCACACCCTGCTCTCTCTGCCTAGAAAGCTCTTTCTCCCACTCCTTCACCTGGTAAACATCTCATCTGTAAGCTGACTTACCACTGTCTCAGGGAAACCTGGCCACACTGACTCAGTCACAGCAAATTCCTGATACCTGTTCTCATAGTATCAGGTGTCTTTCTGTTGTAGGTCGAAGCCCAACTATAGCCACCTATTTCTTTGGGCATGATATTTGATGAATAATTGACCCCTTTTACACTATAATCACAATGTGGGTAGGGGCCGTGCTTGTTCATGATTACCATTGTCTCTGGTGTTTAGCATATGCTCAGCTAGAATTTGATTAATGAATGAAGCATACCCATTTTATAGATGAGGAAATGGAGGACTAGGAATATTGCATAATTTGCCTGGTGTTATACAGTCACTTAAAGATGGGGCTGAATTAGAATGCACTGGGTTGGTCTCTGGGCACATACTATTAACCACTTCACTGTGGCAGCTTTCCAACAGCAGAAGTGAGAAAGAACACATAGAACACATATAACTAGAATCCTAAAAGTCCTCTAGTAGATGGTGTCAGGAATGTGCCTATGAGCCTTCTTAATGTATTGCATACAATGTCCCATGTTTCTGACTTGTCCTTAGCAAAGGCCTTAGTAATATTTGAAGCACAGTTATCAGTGTGGGAGGATGGATGTTTATAATTTTGAAAAAAAGAGTTTATATCATATTTAGCTTGTGTCTTCCATGGCCCCTTGATCTCTAGCTTCAGTTACACAAAATCCACACTGCCTCTCTTGATAGCTGTTCGACTTCTTTTCCCTCTTCAAGTTGGCTTAGAACTTAATCCCATAACTGAGGCCTGCTTCCTATACCTATTCCTTATACAGGTTGACGTGAATTTTGTCAATAACTGTTCTACTTTTTGGTGAAGGCCAGATTGAAGGAAAGCCTTGAAAGGTGAAGATACCTGATGGGCGGGTAGTCACTTGAGTTAATCCAAAGGTTGGAATAAGGGAAGGGGTGCCTGGGTGGCTTAGTCGGTTAAGCGTCCGACTTCAGCTCAGGTAATGATCTCATGGTCTGTGAGTTTGAGCTCCGCATTGGGCTCTGTGCTGACAGCTCACAGCCTACAGCCTGCTTTGGATTCTGTGTCTTCCTCTGTCTCTCTGCCCCTCCCCTATTTGCACTCTGTCTCTGTCTCTCTCTCTCTCGAAAATAAATAAACATTAAAAAAATAAGAAAGTAAAAAAAAGGCTGACCTGGAGGATTGGAGGAGTCTCAGAACTGAGGGTCAGGCCCAGATAGAGAAAGGGATTGAGCATGCCAGTGTGAACTGTGAGTATTGGATACCCATCCCCCTTCTCCTCATGGTTAGGGAAGACTTGATGAGCCTGCTTAATTTGATGGAGGGATTGAAAAATCTTTCAGTGGAACTGTCCTAGAATGACAGCAATGTGACATAGCCAAGTTATTGATTATTGATTGCCAATTTGTCATCAGCTCAACAGCTTTCAGTTATAGTTGTAATTTGCATTAATTATTAATGCAGGCTTTGACTTTCCTAATCAATAAAGGGGGTGTTCAGAGAGCAGTGACTAAGGCTGAGCACTGTCCAAAATGATGGGTATTTCATGGGCAAGTCTCCTCACCCACCCACCTGCAGGTGGGGAGAACTCCTTTGGTTTTTTAGAGGACCCTGAATAAATGGCAAATAATGCTGCTCAAGCCTTCCTCCCACCACCCATCTACCCACACATCTATCCATCTATCTATCTATCCACCATATACCCACCCATCCCCATCTACCCATTCATTCACCCAGCTACCCACCCATCCATCCACTCATCCATTCATCCATCCATCTATCCGTCCATCATCCGTCCATCCATCCATCCATCCATCCATCCATCCATCCATCTTCTTGAACCTTTGTTCATTTATTCAACAAAGACTTATTAACCAACTAATAGATTCTGGAAAGGAACTGACTCTAATGATTAAGAACACAGGCTCTGAAATCTGACTCCATGGGCTCAAACTGAGTTTCATCACCTCCTAGTTAGCTCTTTGGCAAGATATATAACTTCTGTGTGGTTCCATTTTCACATCTGATAACTGATTGTTAATTGTTCCTACTATTACTATTGCAGATATAGTGAGGGTTAAATAAGATGCCACATAAAAGTATATCATTCACACTCAACAGACATTAAGTTTCACCTTATTAATTTTTGTTGGTGCTGCAGGTAACATGGTGAGCATAAAGCAGATATGTATTTGAATACACTACAACCTATACTGTGGTAAGTTCTGTAGTAAGGGAAGGCCAGGCAGTTATAAGGGACCCTGGCACAATATTGGGGGTTCTAGGAAAATGTTCTCTGAGGATTTGCTGTGTCAGCTGAGTCTTGCAGGATAGGTAGGAGTTGGCCTCTTGCATGGCGATCCCAGCAAGTGTGTGACCAAGTAACCAGTCCTTGCAATGTTGGGTCCCGGTCCCCACTGGCAGAGGTGAGTGACCCAGTCTTCCTGTCCCCTCTGCTGGAAGTCCACAAGATCTGGGAGTGGCTATTAGGTAGGGGGAAAGGGCTGGCAATAACAGTGGCCTTCACCTATCACCGCACTCCCTTTGTGGCATCTGGAGGGCTGTGCCTAGTCTCCTGTCTGCAGAGTGAGGTCAGGCATACCAAGTCTGCTTCTCTCCTGGGACTGTCAGGAGGATAAGATTAGATGGCAAGAGAGGGCCCTTTGAAAATGAAAACATTCTATTTGAATGCAGAGTGTTCTGTGACTGTGATATTTTCTGTCCTGTGAAATCATCATTGACCCTGAAAGCATCTATTCAAAAAACCAATGGAGTTAACCCTTCCTCTGTGTCTGTGCTGGGGGAGGGAATTTGTCAACGATTGTTTTTGCTGTTTTTACACACAGAGAAAATGAAGGCAGGTGCAGAAACAGGACTAGGAGTCCTACCCAGGACTCCTGGCTCCCTGACTGTGTAGGGCCTTTTAGAAACAGCCCTTGTCTAAATATTTGCAGAGGTTCCTTAGACAATATCTAAAAACAAAAGTGGATGTCAGGCGGATTCTCCACAACCAGGATGGCTCCAGAGTTGAATCAAGTGGAAACATCTCTGGAGTCAGACAGATTTGGATTTGAACCCCACATTTTGACAGTTACAAGCTTTGGGAACTGAGCAGGTTATTTAACATTTCCAAGTGACCTTGGAAAATAGGAGACATTGTACTAAAACTCCGAAGATGACTCTTACCTGGCTCTTGTTTGGGGAGAGTGATCAGCGGGGCAGGATTCGAGCATCCTAGGTGCTCGGCTCTGATACCAACAAAGCCCACAGTCAGTCCCACAGATGTTTCCCTTGCAGGGTTACTCTAAGCATCGGAATCATGCACACAGGATGTTGACACAGTAGTCAACATTTATGGGTATGTTTTAGTGCCTTCTTTGGTGTTTTCCATAGTTGCATGTTTACCCAATCTTTAAGAGAATTTGAATCACGTGCAGAAGAGTATTTATTACTTCTACCAATTCCTGGGGCTGTCTTCCAGAAATATTGATGTTTAGTGGCTCTGCTGGGATCTGCATTTACAAAAGGTCCCAGGTGAGTCTCATTTGGCTGGCCTGGCTCTGGCTCAGGGACCCAGTCCTCAGTGCATACTTTGCTCAAATTTCAAGTTTGGCTCTTTTTCTCCATCTTGTATTACCCTCACTTGTGCTCAAGTTTCTTTCTTTCCCTTGGACTGTAAGCTCCTTGATGTCAGGGTCATTTCTTGCTTATGCTTACATCAGTGAAGCAAAGCAACATTTCTAGGTGCTCAGTGGAGTGGCACTGCTTGCTGAATGGGGTCAGCCTTGAGGGCGGTGTGTGTGTGTGCGTTTGTGTGTGTGTGTGTGTGTGTGTGTGTGTGATAGAGAGAGGGAGAGAGAGAGAGAGAGAGAGAGAGAGAGAGAGAGGGAGAGAGAGGTGAATCTTTGTCAGAAGAACCTTTTTGTCCTTCATCTGCATTTGCTGTGAGTCAATGTGATTTACTCTAATGGAAGCCAGTTCAGCTTATGCAGAGGCCCTGCCCTGGAATGGAACAAGGTTATGGATGGACAGAGCTTCCGAAAGCTTTCCTGGGAAATGCTTCAGTGTCATCCTCAGCTAATTGAACTCAAGTTTTCACTTCTGTTTAACACTTCCATGGAGGCCATTTTGATTTTTTCTGTGGAGTGGGTGCTATCAGATCCCCTGTAAAAGTGTATGGAAATAACTAGGATTGAGTTTGGGGATGAAGGTACTTCATCTACTAAACGAAAACCAGTGTATCACCTCGGGCCTGGAGAAATTAATTCCTAGTGCATGGTCTTCAGCACCATATTCCCTCTGCTGCCCGGACAGGTGATGGAACTTCCATTAGCTTAAGCCCTAGGGTAAGTTCAGTGTGGAAACAGAGCCCCCTCCACCCCTTGCTCCTTGACATGTAGTGCACATGCAGCATGAGTGAGGACAACAACTCCTTTGGAGTCGTTTGTTATTGCAGCAAAACCTCATCTAGCTTGACTGATTATGGTGAGATGTACATATATATATATATATATATATATATACATACAAACACACATACACATATATACATACATACATATATATACACACGCACGTGAAATATATATATATATTTCTTCATACATATATTTTTCATATATATATTTTGTCAACTACCAATTTCATATATATTTGAATTTGGTAGTTTTCAAAAGTCCTTTTTTATGCCCCTCCCCCACAAAAGGCAACCTTATGTTGGTTCACAAATTAAAAAACTATTTTACTGGTTTATGAAATTAAAAAATCTGGGAATCAGCAGCTTCGAGAATCACAGTGTGAGATATCTACAAGGCCAGGTTATTTCCCTTTATAGAAGTGTAGCCAAGACTTGGAGTATTTCAGTCTTTCCTATTCTATATTCCATGGGCTCTTGAAGAGACATTGATAAAACGTTAGGGCTTAAATGGTGCATGCAGCCACAAACCTGCCTGACTCAATTCCAGAGGTAGAATCCCTTCTTGGTTCAGAATGAGCTTCGTGCTGTTTTGATATTTCAACCCTTTAGGGGTATTCTGTACTAATTACATTAAAACACGACCAATGCTTCTGCTTCCTTGTCCCCAAATTAAACACCTCAATCATGCAAACACACTCTGTTGGATTTAGTGTGACTGATTTCCAACTGTCACTAAACACATAATTAGATTATATTTTTTTCCAGTTCAACTAAAAGAAAATTGACAATAAAATGCTGATCAATATGTGCAGCTTAGGAAGTAGAGCCTGCTTTGAGATGCAGAAGTGTTTGTTTTTTAAATCTATATTCTTGAGTAAAGAAAAAAATTATCCATCTCTCTTTCCTAGAGGGGGAAGACTGAGAGCTGGTCTTAGCAACAGCTTGACCATCGGAGTCTGAATTAAATAAATGCTTCCCTGGAATGAAGGATGTGCTTCTGCTTTTCATGGGACCGTGAAGCTTGCTGTCTGTCTTTGGTGGTGTGTACCTCTCCGGGTGTGTGTCTGTGGATGAGTGAATGTAAATGACATATGTACCTGTGTGAGTGTGTACAAAATTCCTGTGTGAACCTCAGCTTTCTGAGAATCTTAGGCTCTTGAGTCCAGTGGATGACATTTTTACAAAAATCAGTCAAAAATGAGAAAAGAAAGAATTGAAATCAGACTCACTTTTAAAGGCACCATGTTTGTGGGCAGCACTGAATTTGTTTTTTTTTTCATTTGGGATTCTACCTGCTTCCAAATGACATTTTTGCTTCCTGTTAAATGATTAGAATCAAAGGGTGATTGACCACAAGCACAAAGAGTAGATAGTCTATGACTCTGTTTACATCAGCATTTCTCAACTGAGACACTATTGACATTTTTGGCTGGACATTTTTCTTTTGGGGGACCACCCTGTGCACTGTAGCATGGTTAGCAGCATCACTGGACTCTACCCATTAGGGGCTAATAACATATACCTCACAAAAATTTTCTTCAGACACTGCCAAATGTTCTGGGGAGGACAAAATTGTCCCCAACTGAAAATCACTGCCTAACATATAGCACGGAATCAGGTGAGACAAGTTGAGGCAGTTGGCAGTCAGGGGTGAATAGTGACTAAAAGTGGGGTGGGGATCCTGGGAGGGGTCTTAATGATCTGTTTCTGGAGCTAGGTGTTGGTTATATGAGTATGTTCAGTTTGTAATAAATTTATTGAGTGCACTCTTGGCGTGCGTACTTCTATATGTATAACTCAATAAAGCATTAAAAAATCAGTCATAAGAGGAATGATTTGCAGAATCAAATGATTGGCACAAAGACTGATCACCTTAATTTGAACTGGTGTCAGATGACCATGAAAAGCACCCAAGGTGAGTCTTTTAGAGTGTTAGCCAAGGAGAGGAGTGTGTGTGCGCATGTATATACACACAGTAGGCTTTTCTAGTTACTTGGAATGAGGAGGCCTCATTCTGAAGGCAGGAAGGGTGACACAAGTGAAATACCCAAACATAGAGATTTCTAAATGGATTTGCTGAACTCTGCACAATCCACACAACTCATGCTTCTGGCACACACCTGTGTCCATATAAACATGAGTTTATAGCAAGGATTATACATAGGGTTTGAGATGAGCTGGAGAAATCATGGTGAGACTGAGAATTTGGCCACAGCGTCTTGGAGATAGCTACCCACAGTTTCTGGAATCCTGATTGCACTTCTGGAACTCCTGGTTGCCATCTGTCTCCTGTTCATTCAATAAACACGTATGGTACCACTGTGTGCCTAAAACTTGCCAAGAGAGGAGGATAAAAGGGTGATTATTACATGGAATCCATCGAAGATGAGTATTATAACACAAGTCAGATCAGAACCCAAGATCTTGCTGGGCAAGTGCCTTGATAGCCCTCATCCTGCAGTCTATGTAAGAATGAAGGACATTTTTTTCATTGCACATGAAAATGTATTGTGTTTCATATATACAAATACAGTTTGTGTTAACTCTGCAGTATAACTATGCTCATATTCTTAGCATTTTTTTGAGAGATTTGTTTCTCAGGAAATCGTCTCTAGAGTATGTTGAACTGGAAATTTACTTAGAAGCAATAAAAGGTACAGGAAAGTCAGGCCTTATGCAGGAAGTTCTAAAGTCAACATGGGAAAAACAAAAAATTCAGTAGAGTCGACATTACCCTTGAAAATCCCCTTCATATTTCATAAAATACAGAGATCAGACTTACCACAGCTCACCAAATCGAACCCAGCACATCTCCTCCACAGTTAGCACCAAGGGTAGTTTCTTTGGTACGTAGCTGATGAAGTCATTGAGGGGTCACATTTTATGAATAATTGTGTCCTAACACCAGAATAATTTATCAAAGTGAGATATTCTCACTAAGAAGAGTAAATAGCAATGAGCTCCTGTTGTGAAGACTGTTTGTAACTCCTCTTTCTCTCTCTTTCCCTCTCTTTGTTCTTGCTAAGTGCTAATAGTTCATTTTCTACAGATTAAAAGAGCCCAAGTTGGTCTATACCTATGAGTGGAATTGCTGGATGATACAGTAACTCAATATTTAGCTGCCAGGCTGTTTTCCACAGTGGCTGAACCACTTGATGTTCCTACCAGCAGTGTAATGAGTGTTCTACTTTCTCTGCATCCTCACCACCATTGTTATTGTGTAGTCACCCTAGTATGTATGATTCTAGTCATTCTAGTAAGTATGAAGTGGTACCTCATTGTGGTTATGATTTGCATTTTTCCAATGGCAAATGATGTTGAGCATCATTTCATGTATTGTTGGTCATTTGTATATCTTCCTTGGAGATATGTCTATGCAGAAATGAAAACAGGGGTCCATACAAAAACTTATGCATGAATGTTTAGAGTAGTATCATTTATGATGGCCAAAAGGGAGACATAATTCAAATGCCCTCAACAGATGAATAGATAACAAAATGTGGTATAGCCACACAGTGGAATATTATGTGGCCATAAAAAGGAGTGAAGTTCTGATACCTGCTATGTCATAGATGCACCATGAAAACATTATGCTGAAAGAAACAATACACAATAAGGTCACATATTATATGATTCCATTAATATAAAAGTCTAGAATAGGGAAATCTATAGAGACAGTAAGTAGATTAGTGGTTGCTTATGCCTGGGGTGGGGGGAATGGTATGGGGTGATAGCTAAAGGGTATGGGACTTTTTAAAAATGTGTATTTATTTTTGAGAGAGAGAGAGAGAGAGAGAGAGAGAGAAGGGGTGGGGCATAGAGAGAGGGAGACACAGAATCTGAAGCAGGCTCCAGGCTCTGAGCTGTCAGCACAGAGCCTGACGTGAGATCATGACCTGAGCTGAAGTCAGACGCTTAACTGACTGAGCCACCCAGGTGCTGGGATCTAGGACTTCTTTTTGAGGTGATGAAATGTTCTAAAATTGACTCTGGTGATGGTTGTACATATCTGTGAACATATAAAAAATGATTGAAATGTAAAAAAAAATGTAAAAGAAATGTAGACAACAAGTGCAAGTTGCAGTTGTATTGATCACTTGATGGACTTTAAAAATACAGATTCCAGAGTTCTGCCTTCAGTGATTCTGACTCAGTAGGTCTTGGGCAGGACTTGATTATCCCTAAGGGAGTCTGCTCCTCAGCTTGATTTTGGGGCCAAGTTTGTCCATGGGGATCCTTCTGTCTTCTGAGATCTAGAGGTGTAGGTGGAGATGGCTCATATTTATGGAGAGCTTTCCATATTCTAGGTGCTGTGCTGAACACCTTTACTCTCATCATCTCTTAATCTCACCATAACTTCCTGATATGTAATATGACCTCTGCTTTAGAGTTGAGGAACTGAGGTTTTAGGGAAGTATCTTTTTGAAAACCTAGTAGGAAGGGGTGACTCCGGGAGATGTCCCAGGGGCATTGGCTCAGGAACTATTGCACTCAGCCCACAGATTTGTGGTGCACGGATGTCTCAATCCCTACCCTACATTTCTGTTGAGATTGGGGTGAGGGCTCAGTATCTCAGGGCCACCCAAGCCTCCTGGGCACTTGAATACGTGTTTGCTGCCTCTATCCACCCCCCTCTGCTGGCAAGAAACTTGGTTCCTGCTTTGATTTCCACAAGTGTAAACCGTTCACACAAAGCTTTGATGGGTTTTGTTGACTTTGTTTGATATTTGGGGACATGGAGAGGGCCACATCACTTCCTACTTGGTCTTGGCCAACTCATTGACCTCTCTCACTTTGCTTTACCACTACATTTTTCTGTTTACCTCCTCCTTCCTGGATAACTCTGGGGACTCTGAGTTCTTGTCCCTTTATTTTGTTCTCGTTGTGCAAAAGTTTCCACAAATGGGATCTGGCTTCTATAAAGTGATGATAGCTATGGATTGATGTGGATGTTATTTTGTTTTTTCTACTAAAAGATAATAATTAAACATCAGACCTTGGGCAATTGGCTGCAGTCGTCGGCTGGTGGTAGCGGGGTGGATACTCCTTTGCAGCCCTGGGGAGGAATGCTGCATACTTAAAGAAACTGGCTCTCTTTAAGAGGCAGAAGGAGGCTTCTGGAGCTGATGCCAATTTGTTTGGAGGCAAAATGACTATTGTATTAAAATTGCCTAAACTTGGGCTGGTGCCCTATGTGTTCAGAGCCCAAAGCTATGATTGCTTGAATTTTGTTGTTGCTATTGGTTGGTTTTCCATCCTGTTGCTTGGCAGGTTTCTGTTGATGGCTTCAACTTCAAGAGTTCAGTTCAACAGACACTAATAGCACCTACTATGTGCCAGCCTTAATAGCACCTACTCTGTGCCAGGCACCGAGGTTATAGTGGTGAGCAAGATAAACATAGCACTTGAACAAGAGAGTGTAGTTCCTACTCTCAGAACTCCCCCTCCCCTAAATGAGTGAACATGATTGGGCTTCTGAAGATCTCAGATATCCCTGCATTGTCTCATTGAAGGGGTAAGGTGAAGAGCTTTGGTGCCTGGGGTCCATTGAGGAGGATTTAGCTGAATCATTGCTAAAGTTTGGAGTGTTGGAGAGGAGCTGGCATTTGTGTTTAGGGGTGAAAAGTAAGAGTGGCTTGGTCTTAGGGGAAGCTGAGATTAAGAGAAGGCATTTTGGAGTTTGCATATATAGTGGAGACCTACTATAGCAAGCGTCCTGGGGCCAAGCCTGTGATCAGTAGAATGACCATATGAGGGTCCTCTTTTAGCATATGGCCCCCAAACGGTTAACAGACTGGGAGCAGCTGCAATAATGGAGAACTCCAGGGACCTAGTTCCTGTCTGGCTTTCCAACAATGTGTAAGGTTATGTTCTTATGTAAACTCATGGAGAAGGGAAAGAGCCCCAGTAATGACAAGATTGAATTCCCCACCTGTCAGGCACACAGGGACTCAGACAAGATTTAACTGGAATTACAGAAATAGGAATGTGACATTTCTTACACTCAGGCGTGGTAGAGCAACATTTATTCCCTCTGGTTTGGAGGGAAGGAGAATGCTAGCAGACATGACTCCAAGTTTCCATTCTTAAACCTAATGTCTAGGAATGCAGTTTCAATTATGTTCACAGACCAAAGCCCCATAAATAACAGTTCCGTTGCTGCCTCTCTCCTGCCTGGCACTGTCCTCGATTTCTTCTCTTTGGCCCATAGAGGAAGGAAGGTCCAGTGTCACCTCTGACTCTGCAGGCATGAGCAGAGACAGGACCTTCCATGCTTCTCCCCACCCCTTTTGTGAGAGGACAAGTTGATCTGGTTGGCAAGACCAAGGAAATGCTGACTCTATCAGGTGAAGTTCATGTATTAGTGGATGGGTTACTTTGCCTAAATCGTGGTGGCGGGGTTTTACCTCCTTGGTCCCTTGCACAGACTCTAGGCTTTTTGGGGCCAGGAGGACCTGCCTCTGGCAGTGCCGGCTGGCAAGTGACCAGCCACACATCTTGAGCAGCAGGGGTTCACTGTCTCACGTACTAAGACCAGAGACAACCAATTCCACGGTTTGCTAAATGAAGAGCTTGAGACAACGAGTCTTGTTGACTTTCCTGTGATGCTCTTGCCTTTCTCCTTATGGTCATGGAGGCTGCCACAATCCAAATATGAAGTCCTTACCTGACAACACACAAAGGCAAGAATGAAGGGGCAGAGTCTCCTTGCACTTTTCTATACTAAAATCTCTGCCAGCAAATTCCAGCAGAGTTCCTGCATCTCAGCCACCTCAGTCCTGGGCTGACAGGAAGTGGAGGAGGGAAATACCTCAATACAACAGTCAGCATGGAGTCTCAGGACCAGTCCTAAAAAAACCAGGGCAAAGGGGGATTTGAGTAACATGATTAACTTAGAATCTAAGCCTTAGACTAGGTAATGGAAAACACTTTTTTAAAAATAAAAAATGGTAATATTTCAGGCTTCTTCGTCCAGACGGTCTCTGTTATAGCTATTCAGTTCTGCCATTGTAGCTTGAAAACAGTCATAGAAAATGCATAAACAAAGGGGTATGGCTTTGTTCCAGTAAAACTTTACTTACAAGAACAGTCAGTGGGCCAGATTTGGTCCTTGGGCTATAGTTTGCCAAACCCTGCTTAAACCATTTCCTGGGGCCAGGCCAACACTTTCTAAGAGACAAGGCAGCTCAGTACCTGAGTAAAATAGGGGCTCTGTTGATGCAGAAGAAGAAAAGAATAACCAGTTTCTGGGCAGGTAACTGATAAGTGTCAGGGCCAAACTAGTTCTCCAATTCACTTTGTTGTAAGTAATGACGGTTGTAGGATCCCCACAGAGTTATTTGTTCATATTTGTTAAAACCTATAGAGATAAGGGACAGTGACTCTTGTATCAGTTAGCTATTGCCACAGAAGTACTGTGTAACAAGCCACCCCAAATTAGTGGCTTAATACAACAACTGTCTATTTTCTGTGGATATGTGTCAGCTCAGGGTGGGTTGATCTAGGCAGGGTACATTTGGGAAGCTCTGCTCTGCTTCTGGGATCAGGAGCTCTTGTCTTCTCCTGGGACCAATAGGCTCACCTGAGTATGTTCTCATCCTGCTGATATGAGCAGAAGAAAACAAGAAGGATTGAGCAGCCAGTTTTCAAGTTTTTGGTCTCATATTGCAGACCAACATTCCATTGGCTAAAGCAAGACACATGACTAAACCCAACGTCAAGGGTTGGAGAAGTCCATTCTGACTCTTTAGTGGGAAGAACTGCGAAGTCATATGGCAAAGAGCCTGGATGGAGAGCATGTGAAGAAGTAGGTCCGTTAATGCACTGGAATTGACTACAACCCTCTAACCACCGATAAAATTCAGCAATACTTGCTTAGTGCACCTGTGCCTGAATGCTTCTGGCTGCAGCCCAGGCAATGGGCACCTGGCTGGGGAAGGACCATGGGAGGGCATTGCTGTCCCACAGGTCTAGGTGTGGTCACGTGTGGCCAGCTCTGTGCTGACTGTGGCTGGCTTGCCTTGTCCTGTGTCCTTAAGGGGCAATGCTTGACCTCATTCCATTCCTGAGTAATTTTTACAAACCTGGTTTCAGGAGCCCAGGAAGTAAATCAGTTGTAGATTTGAACTTTGCAGAGTGGGCATGGTTGAATATATACAGACATATACATGCTTGTTATTATTTCCTCACCACAAAGAGGGCTGACTGTTAGGAAGCTGCTCTTAGATTCATTTGCCCCACGGACTCATGAGGTGTGTGTGTGTGTGTGTGTGTGTGTGTGTGTGTGTGTGTGTGTGTTTACCTGTGTGTACGTGTGTGCACCCACTTGTTGGAGCTACCTCCCTTTATAATAATATTAGCCAACATTCTTAATAAAGGGAAGAAACAGGCACTTCATACTTTCAAAAAATTTTTTTTCAACGTTTTTTATTTATTTTTGGGACAGAGAGAGACAGAGCATGAACGGGGGAGGGGCAGAGAGAGAGGGAGACACAGAATCGGAAACAGGCTCCAGGTTCTGAGCCATCAGCCCAGAGCCCGACGCGGGGCTCGAACTCACGGACCGCGAGATCGTGACCTGGCTGAAGTCGGACGCTTAACCGACTGCGCCACCCAGGCGCCCCAGGCACTTCATACTTTCAAAGTGGATCACGCATCATAAAATAAAACATAGCCACCCTTAAAAATCTCTGTGTGAAATTGGTTCTGATTTCAACAAAGACACTATTTGCCTGAAGAGTAGAAAGTCCTTGTAACCCACAGTATTGCATACAGGAGTCCCACATTTCATTCCCTTTTTTAAAACAAATTCAAGTTGCTGAAGATACCAGGTGGACCGGTATGCCTGTTGAATTTTTTAAAGTACTTTTGGAGGAGTGGAAGTTGGGTTGGATTCATTTGTTCAGTATTCAGTAGATATTCATGGGATAGCTGTTACATCCTAGCCACTGTACCAGGGGCTGAGAATCCAATAATTGGCAAGAGCTGGCAGAGTTCCTGCCCTCAGGGAGTGAACAGTTTAGAGCTGCACCTTCCAGGAAGGTAGCCACTAGCCATGTGTGGTTTTGAGCCCTTGAAACGTGGGGAGTACAAACTGAGATGTGCAGGAAGTGTAAAAATATACACACTAGGTTTTGAAGACCTAATATAAAAAATAATGTAAAGTGTCTCATTAATATTTAAAAAATATTTAATACATGCTGAAATGTTATTTTGGATAAATTTGATTACGTAAATGATATTATTAAAATTACCTTCACCTGTTCTGTTTTACTCTTTAAAAAATGTAACCTCTACTGAAATATAAAAGTAAATGTGTGGCTGCGTTGTATTTCTATTGGACATTGACGGTCTAGAGGGAGTTATGGGCTTTAAGCTGAGAGTTACCAGGGTCGTTGATAGATTTGTCAGAACTGCTCTGAAAGAGAAGTAAAGGTTGTGAAGAGAATACACAAATGAGGAGAGGGAACCTCAGTCTTGGAGGGCAAGGAAACGCTTCCTTAAATAGAAGCTCCTCAAAAGGTTAAATACAGAGTTATCATATGACCCAAACACTGCTCCTAAGTATACTACAGAGGAACAAAAACATGCCTACACAAAATGTGCACACACATGGTATATCAGGACTGTTCTTAATAGTCAAAAAGTGGGAAAAACCCAAATGTTTATCAACTGATAAATGGATAGATAGAATGTGGCCTGTCCATATGATGGACTCTTATTTGTTCATAAAAAGGAATGACACATTGATACAGGCTGCAACATGGAGGGATTTGAGAACATTGTATTGAGTGAAAGAGACCAGACACAAAAGGCCACATATTGTGCTTCCGTTTATATGTAGTGTCCAAAATAAGCATATCCATAGAGACAGAAAGATTAGTTATTGCCAGGGGCTGGGAGAGAGGGGATTGAAACATGACTGCTAGTGAATACAGGGTTTCTTTTAGGCGGTGATAAGTTCTAAAATTGATTGTGGTGCTTGTTACCCAACTCTGTGTATATATTAAAAACCATTGAATTTTACACACTAAGTGGGTGAATTGTCTGGGATGTGCATTATATTTCAATAAAAATAGTAAATTCTTCCTTTGTGAGAAGACGCTTAAGGGGAGACCTGGAGGGTGGATATGTGTTAACCAGATAAAGAAGCGTGGGAACGGCATTTCAGGGTGAGGAAGAGCACATGTGAAGGCTCTGAGGTCAAAAGGAATGCAGCTAATTAGCAGGGCTTCAAAGAGGTTAGTGTGGCTAGAGTCTGGAAGGCTAGTGACAGCATGAAGTGGTGAGGTTGGAGAAGGGAGGGGCTGGATCACAATAGGTCTCGTGTTAAGGCATTGGAGTTTTACACTAGCTAGCTGTGTCACCTTGGGCATCCCACTTTAACCTCTCATTTGTGAGAAAAAGGCCATCATAAGGATGAAATGAGATAATCCATGCTCACTAAAGATGAGCTCTTTTAATTGTTAATCCATAGAGCAATAGGGAGTCACTGAAAGAGCATGATCTGTTTGATGTGCATTCTGAAAATATTACTTTGGTTACTGTGTGGAGTAAATATGGTAACAAGGAACAGGAGAAATGGGGAGCCCCCTTAGGATGTGCCTTGGTTTATGATGATGTCAGAGGGTTGGCAGAGCAATGAATGGATTCCAGAGAGATTTACTTGGTAAAATCTACAAGACATGCCCTTTGAATGTGGGTGGGTGGCTGGAGGTCTGGAGAGGAAGGGTGGGAGCAAAAAGCTTGAGACAAATCTCCCAGTGGATCCTCCAGTCTGAGATTGTCTGAGGTCTCTTTGCGAACAGGAGTGTTGGCGTTTATTATGGAGATGTCTAGACTTTGAAATACCATCTGCAGTGTGTTCTTGTACAGTCAGCAACTCTCACCCCCCCACTCATATCTTGAACTTATTAATTCTTTGTTTTAATTCATTGCAGGGGCATGTTCATTTGCTTTTGTGAGAAGTACACTATGCCACCGAGAATGCATATTAAAATAATCTGGATTGCTGTGGGGGAGTTCAGTCTATTCAGATTTGTGCCAGTGTTATTATTTTGGTCTAAATCTACTTCTGACCTGGGGCTGAAGGACAGTTGATGCTCAGCTTGCTTCAATTTGAAAGACCCCAGCAGTAAGCACATTTGGCATTGCCAGCTGAACCCCTTTGTTCAGAGAAGGCAGAGTTAAGGGGCACCTCTGTTGGTTTTCCCCCAAATCATTTGGCTGAAATGTCACTGGGATTTTCACTGCTGATTTTCGTGGGTTTAATCTAGCTGTGAAAAGCGTGTACTAATAGTCATGTTATTAAGCCATAGCTCCAGTGTGGGGTGTGTGACATGACCATATTTTCCATTAAAACGTGATGCAAGTAGACTTGAGTGCCAACACTGTCGCTTCCCTTGATTGGGAAGAGGTCAGCAGGGATGATTCTAGTTTGGTATGCACATCAGAGTAGTTTTTGGAAGCTTATTCCTCTTAAGTGAATTCTGGAGGGGTGTCCCACTTTGACTTTGGGACAGAGCTTTGGGTTTTCTGGAAGTGGCAAGTCAAATTTCAGGTGGAATTTGGAAAGTTAAGTTGGGCCCATGGCTGCATCAAGGCTGGTCTCTATGTACATCCAAACGACCACTCATGGGGTTCCTTGGCCTCCGGTGTCTTAGAACTGGAGAACCCAGGAAACGTATCGACTGGCTGAGGATCGAGAGGAGCCAAATTGTGTAACCATATGCTAAGACTGGGGTGCTGCAGTCACGCCTCACCCCCATCCCTGCAGTTGCTGGGGCACCCACAAATGGTCATCTTCAGTGAAATGTCCCTCCCTCCCCTGTCTGATTTAACTCAGCCTGAACTATATCTATTGCTTAGACCAGTGGGTGTCAACCTTGGCTGCACCTTGGAATCCCCTGGGAACATTAAAAAATGCTGCCACTTTCTTTCACTCAGTGCGATATTTTCACAGTTCATCTGCATGGTAGCATGTATCAGTACCTCATTCCTTTTTATGGCTTAATAATATTCCATTGTATGGATATGTCACATTTAGTTTATCCTTTCATCTGCCGAGGGACATTTAGGTTGTTTCCACCCTTTGTCTGTTTATTGTGTATATTGTGATTCCATTCATATGAAATTTCTAGAATAGGCAAACCCATTGGGACAGAAAACAGAAAGCAGGTTGCCAGGGCTGAGGGGAGGGTGGTGTGGACTGACTGTCATATGGGTATGAGGTTTCCTTTTGGCATGGTGGAAATGATTTGGAACTAGGATATAGGTGGTGATTGCACACAGCAGTGTAAATATACTAGATGACGCTGAATTGTATATACACTTTAACATGGTGACTTTTTGTTATATAAATTTTACTTCAATTAAAAAAAAAACCTGATACCCATATTCTTCTACCCATAAAGGTTCAGAAATGAGTGGTCTGGGGAGTGGAGCTTGGATTTTCATTTTAAAAGTTCCCAAGTGGGGTGCTTGGGTGGCTTAGTTTGTTAAGCATCTGACTCTTGATTTCAGCTCAGGTCTTGATCTCAGGGTTGTGAGTTCAAGCCCCACGTTGGGCTCCATGCTGGGTGTGAAGCCTACTTAAAAAAAAAAAAAGGTTCCTGAGTGATTCTAATGTGCAGTCAGGACTGAGAACTTCTGCTTAAGACTCTCCTTTTGGAATTGGCCCTTTCATGTCTTGTGTTCACTTCTAGCTTCTAGCATGGCTCTGCCTTTCCATTTTCCTTAACATTTTGTTTTTTGTTTTTGTTTTTTCACAATGCAGTCTAAAGATGAGCTGCATCAGATGCCCTGGGATCCTTGTTAACTGTAGCTTTTTCATCTCCAAGTCCGGCCTATCAAGTCAGAATCTTAGGGATAGGGCCTAAGACTGTACATATCTAATAAGCACCCCAGGTGACTATTATGTGCATGATGATCCGAGAACAGTTTCTGCAAACTCTTAGGTTTTCCGCTGTTTGCCCTGTCTTTCATTTCACAATAAAGCCCCTCTGTGTATCAGCTACTAGGCTGTTGCTCTGTGGCTATAGCATGAACAAGACGCAAGCTGTCCTTCTTTTGTGGAACTCTCAGTGAAGCAGGGGAGGACACAATGTTCCCTCACTCATCACAGACACATTTGGCATGGGTAGCAGGGCTCACAGGTTTGACATGTGTATCAGAAACTCTTAGGCAGAAAGAGGAGAGTGATCACAGCCCTGCATAACTTTCTCTCAGGGCAGGTCTCCCTGGGGAGGCTGAGAGCACAACTCTGAAATCAGGTTTAAATCCAAGTTGTACATCTTCCTAGTTCTGCAAATTATGGACGCCTCGGTTTTTGTATTAGTTGCCTATTATTGTGTAACAATATTACCACACACTTAAAAACAACATACATTTATTCGGGCACAGCTTCTGTGGGTCAGGAGTGAAGGTGCAGTTTGACCAGGTCCTCTGCTCAGGATCTCACAAAGCTGCAATTCAAGATATTGACCAGGCTCCATTCTCATCTTGAAGCTCAAGTGATGATGGGTCTGGTTCTGAGCTCATGTGTTCGTTGGCAGTGTTCAGTTCCTTGCATGCTCCCAGACTCAGGGCCTCAGTTTTTTGTGGGTTATTGACTGGAGGCTTCCCCCAACTCCTTGCCACATGGGTCTCTCAGGATGATAGCTCACAGCATGGCATCATGCTTCTCCAAAGTCAGCCAAACAGTCTGTTAGCAAGACAGGTTTATAATCACAAACACGCCATCCCCCTTTGCCATATTCTGTTGGTTAGAAGCAAGTCACAGCTCCTACCTACACTCATGGAAAGGATTACAGAAATGTATGATACCAGGAGGTGAGAGTCTGTTAGAGTTTTCCATATGTAAAGTGGGAATAATTATGCTTCCTATTTCATAGGATTAGAGTGAAGATTAGATGAGAGGATGCATGAAAATCACTTGGTGCAGATAAAGGCTTGCTAAATATTAATGTCATTGTTACTTACCATTGCTAATATTATTATTAGGTCATTACTGGTCATTGGTATCCTGGCTATGAAAGGCACCTCCCTCTGTGCCCCAGAGTTCTCCTGAGGTGTTTCTATGCTGTTCTCACAGGTAGCTCCTTCATTCCACCTTGGCGATCTAGCCCTGGGCCCCAAATCCTTTAACCAGTTAGACCTGTCTGAAGCATGCACTAAATTATAAATTAGATGGATGTTTAAGTTGGGTGTAGCATTTTATAAAAAGTGATGTCTTTACCTCAGTTCAAGATATCTTAGAAAGACTATGTTCCTGGTGGCCTCTGCAACTTTGGTCTTTTCTGCACTTGAAGTTCTCCATTAGCAGAGTAGAAGACCGCTCCCATGCTGTTTTAAAAGTCTGCATCTCCACTGCATTCCAGTTTCCCTTTTGACAGAAGTTTATATAACCAGTACCCAATGAGTCCATTTAATGAAAAATTATGTTAATTTTCTAAGCCAGATATTGTGTTTGGTTCCAGAGATGTAAAAATCACTAAGACACATCATCCCTGGTCCTCAGGGAGCTTACAGTTCAATAGAGGAATTTGGACTTGAGGCCAGTATTTCTCACTTCAGGATAAATGTTACTGGTTGCATGCAGGGTGATTTTAGGTAGACCAGGAGCTGCTTGTAGGTGCTACACACACTTGGCATTAAATAATAGTTACGTTGCAGTGTGATAAAATTACTCCCTTTTTAATTTTCTCTCAAGTCTTTATCAAGAACGGACTCTATTAGTTACTAATATGTCATCAACACTTTGTATTCTCTCTTTTAAACATAAAGCAGAGTGCAGCCTGGACTTTTCTGTAGCTGACAAGTTCCAGCTAGAAAAAAATACTGTTATGTTACTATTGAATATATTTTTTTTGTAGGCATAACAGGAAATGAGTTCTTTAAAAAGAAATACATTTAAATAAAAGAATGATCAACTGCCTTTTGAAAAGAGGGCTGCCATATTTTAGCACCCCAGTTGATTATTGCTGGATCTACTGATGGTTTAAGAAAATCTGGAAGTTGGGTTTCTAATTATCTGGCTCAAATTAAAAAAATGCTGTGTGGTTCAAACAAAACACACTGTAGGTGGCTGGTTTTGTAACTTCAGTAGTGAGAGGTATAACACAGGCAGTATGTTTAATTTTGAAGCAATAGTAAGATAAAATCTTGGGGAGGACTGTTAGTGTCTCTAAGTCTCAAAATGACGGGGTTTGGTTTTCTAGAGTGCTGGAAAGTAAAGACCTTTGTTACCACTTGTGACAATCTGGTCCTACATAATTGGCTGGAAACGTTCACGAAGACTACAGGGTATGCCAGGGACTGGCTTGTTGGGAAAAACTCAGAAAGTGAGTGTTGGAAAATTCAGTATTCTGCAGAGTGCAGATTGGACTGAGTTTGAGAAATCTGGAGTCATGTGTACTATGTGATTTTTAAAAAAACATACAGGAAAACATGCACAGATCCCAAGAGTTCAATCTGATGAATTTTGACAATTGTATATATCCATGTAACCATCATTGCAAACAAGATGTAGAATGTTTCCATCACCCTAGAAAGTCCTCTTGTGACTCTGTCCACACACTCTTATCACATCTTGGGGCAATCACTGTTCTCGTTTTCATCACCATAGATTAAGTTTGTGAGTTCTTGGGCTCCATAGAAATGAACTCATACAATATGTTCTCCTCCTGCACCCTCGCCCTGACCCGGCTCTTTTCACACAACAAAATGTTTTAGTGACTGATCTCTGTTGTGCATATCAACAGTTCTTCCCTTTTTATATTTTATTGATGAGGAGTAGTCTATTGTATGAGTAGTCCATAATTTTTTTATCCATCGACAAGTAAATGGGAATTTGTTTCCAATTTTTGGTTATTCTGAATAAAACTTCTATGAACAATTATTTTCAAATCTTTGTGTGGACACATACTTGCGTTCTCTTCAGTAAATACCCAGGAGTAGAATTGGTGGGTCATAGGGTAGATGTGTGTTTAACTTTATAAGAAGTTGCCAGACAATTTTCCAAAGTGGTTATACTATTTTCATTCCCATAGCAATGTAGGATAGTGAGTTGTTCCACAACCTCACCAATATCTGTATTGTCATTATTTTTTATCACAGTCATTTCAGACAAGGTGAAATGGTGTTTCATTATGGTTTCACTTTGCATTTCCCTGATGATGAAATAATGTTGAACAGTTTTTCAGGGGCTTATTGGCCACTTATCTTCTAGTGGAAAGTTTATGTCAATGTCCATTTTTAAATTGGATTGTTTATTGTTTTATTATTGATTTGTAGGGGTTCTTTACATATTCTGGTTAATGGTCCACTGTCAGATACATGTATTGAAAATTTTTCTTTTTTCTTTTCTTACTGGTGAGCAGCCATTTTTGGTAAGCAGCCATTTTAAAATTTTAATGAAGCCCAACTTATCATTTCCCCCCCTTTTTTGGTAGTGTTTTTTGGGTTCTAAAAAACTTTGCTTACCCCAAGGTTTGAGGATATTCCCTTGTGTGTGTGTGTGTGTGTGTGTGTGTGTGTTTCATAGCAGCTTTATGATTTCAAGCTTGTGTTTAGGTCTCTGATCCATCTCAAATTAATTTTTCTGTATGGAGTGAAGTCGAGGTCAGAGTTTCTTTTATTTCCTTATGGATATGTACTTGTTCCACCACCAGTTGTTAAGAAGGCTTTCCTTTCCTCATTGAATTGACTTGTCAAAAATCAATTGATCATATTTGTGTGGGCCTTCTTCTGAACTCTTTAATTTGTTCCATTGATCTGTTGTCCATCTTTATGAATACCACACTATCTTGGTTACTATGGCTTCATATTAAGTCTTGAAATCAGGAAGTGTAAGTGTCCCAACTTTGTTCTCGTTTTTCAAGATTGTTTTAGCTCTTCCAGGTGGCTTGCATGTCCATATACATTTTAAAAATTAATTAATCTATTTATTTTTAAATTTTTATTCATTTTTGAGAGAGAGAGTGAGTAGGGGAGGGGCAGAGAGAGTGGGGGACAGAGGATCTGAAGCAGGCTCCATGCTGACAGCAGCAAGCCTGATATGGGGATCGACCTCATGGAACCTCGAAACCATGATCCATGCTGAGGTCAAATGCTCAACTGAGCCACCCCGATACCCCTTTATTTTATTTTAAGTTTATTAATTTTGAGAGAGAGAGTGTGTGTGAGCAGGGGAGGGGCAGAGAGAGAGGATCCCAAGTAGACTCTGCACTGCCAGCATGGAGCCTGATGTGGGGCTCGAACCCACGAACAATGAGATGATGACTTGAGCCTAAATCAAGAATTGGATGCTTAACTGATTAGCTACCCAGGCACCCCCTCCATACATGTTTTAGAACGAGATGCTTGAGTTTCACCAGAAACTCTTTTGAGATTGTATCTGGGAATGCATTGAATCTATAAATCAATGGGGGAAGACTGTTAAAACGTGACAAACATGTTATATCTAAGCATTTATTCAGGTCTTCTTTAAGTAGTTTTCAGTGTAGAGGTTTTATAAATCTTTCTTCTTCCTACTAATCTGATGTCTTTTGATAGTATTTTAAATTTTAAAAGTTTATTTCCACTTGTTCATTGCTAGTATATAAAAATTTAATTGACTTATTGATTAACCTTATACATAGAAATAGGCTAAACTCATTACTTCTGGTGAGCTGTTTGTAGATTTAGTAGGTTTTTCTATGTAGAAAGTAATGTCATTTGCACATAATTACAGTTTTACTTCTTTCCCTTATAATCTTTATGCCTTTTATTTATTTGTATTTTTTTGCCTTATTGCACTAACTAGGACTTTCAGTAAGATGTTGAATAGAAGTGTTGATAATGGAAATCCTTGCTTTATTCCTGACCTTAAGAGAAAAATATTCATTATTTTATCATTAAATATGATGTTATCTATAGGTTTAAATATTTTTTAATGTTTATTTTTGAGAGAGAGAAAGAGGGAGAGAAACAAAGTGTAAGCAGGAGAGGGGCAGAGAGAGTGAGACACAGGATCTGAAGCAGGCTCCAGGCTCTGAGCTGTCAGCACAAAAGCTGATGTGGGGCTCGTTCTCATGAACTGCCAAATCATGACCTGAGCTGAAGTCAGATGCTTAACTGACTGAGTCACCCAGGCGCCTCTCTTTAGGTTTTTTAAATAGACATTTAAAAAAATCAGATTGAGGAAGCTTCCTTCTATTTTTGGTTTGATGAAGATTTTTTTTTTTTTTTTTTTTTTTAAATTTTTTTTTCAACGTTTATTTATTTTTGGGACAGAGAGAGACAGAGCATGAACGGGGGAGGGGCAGAGAGAGAGGGAGACACAGAGGGAAACAGGCTCTAGGCTCTGAGCCATCAGCCCAGAGCCTGACGCGGGGCTCGAACTCCCGGACCGCGAGATCGTGACCTGGCTGAAGTCGGACGCTTAACCGACTGCGCCACCCAGGCGCCCCTGATGAAGATTTTTAAAAAAAAATTTACGTTTATTTATTTTGAGAGAGAGAGACAGAGCATGAGTGGGGGACAGGGAGAGAGGAAGAGGGAGACACAGAATCAGAAGCAGGCAAAACTAAAAGGCAACCGACAGAATGGGAAAAGATATTTGCAAATGATATATTGGACAAAGGGCTAGTATCCAAAAGCTATACAGAACTCACCAAACTCCACACCCGAAAAACAAATAATCCAGTGAAGAAATGGGCAGAAGACATGAATAGACACTTCTCTAAAGAAGACATCCACATGGCCAACAGGCACATGAAAAGATGCTCAATGTCACTCCTCATCAGGGAAATACAAATCAAAACCACACTGAGATATCACCTCACACCAGAGTGGCTAAAATGAACAAATCAGGAGACTATAGATGCTGGTGAGGATGTGGAGAAACGGGAACCCTCTTGCACTGTTGGTGGGAATGCAAACTGGTGCAGCCGCTCTGGAAAACAGTGTGGAGTTTCCTCAAAAAATTAAAAATAGATCTACCCTATGACCTAGTGATAGCATTGCTAGGAATTGACCCAAGGGATACAGCAGTGCTGATGCATAGGGGCACTTGTACCCCAATGTTAACAGCAGCACTTTCAACAATAGCCAAATTATGGAAAGCCTAAATGTCCATCAACTGATGAATGGATGAAGAAGTTGTGGTTTATGTATACAATGGAATACTACTTGGCAATGAGAAAGAATGAAATCTGGCCATTTGTAGCAATGTGGATGGAACTGGAGAGTGTTATGCTAAGTGCAATAAGTCATACAGAGAAAGACAGATACCATATGTTTTCACTCATATGTGGATCCTGAGAAACTTAACAGAAGACCATGGGGGAGGGGAAGGGGGAAAAAAGTTACAGAGAGGGAAGGAGGCAAACCATAAGAGACTCTTAAAAGCTAGGAATAAACTGTGGGTTGATGGGGGGGAAAATGGTTGATGGGCATTGAGGTGGGCACCTGCTGGGATGAGCACTGGGAGTTGTATGGAAACCAATTTGACAATAAATTTCATATTAAAGAAATAAAAATAAAAAAAAATTTGTGTTTACTTATTTTGAGAGAGGGACAGAGCGTGAACAGGGGAAAGGAGAGAGACAGAGGGAGACACAGAATCGGAAGCAGGCTCCAGGCTCTGAGCCATCAGCACAGAGCCTGACTTGGGGCTCAAACCCACAAACAGTAAGGTCATGACCTGAGCTGAAGTCAGATGCATAACTTACTAAGCCACCAAGCACCCCAAGTTTGATGAAGATTTTTTTTTTTAAAGAATGGGTGTTAAATTTTATCAAATGTTTTCCCTGCATCTATTGAGAAAAATCATATGATTTGTTCTCCTTTTTCTTCTTCTTTTTTTAATGTTTATTTATTTATTTATTTTTGAGAGAGAGAGGGAGAGAGAGAGAGAGAGAGAGAGAGAGGAAGCAGGAGAAGGGCAGAGAGAAAGGGAGACACAGAATCCAAAGCAGGTTCCAGGCTCTGAGCTGTCAGTATAGAGCCTGACCTGGGGCTTGAACCCACAAAGCATGAGATCATGACTTGAACCGAAGTTGGACACTTAACCGACTGAGCCACCCAGGCGCCCCTATCCTTTTTTATCTTAATGAGATGAATTAAACTAATTGCTTTTTGAATATTGAACCAATGCTTTCCTGAGGTAAATCTCAGTATCACTTTTATATATCGTTGGATTCAATATACAAATATTTTATTAAGGATTTTTGCATCAAAGTTCATGAATGATATTGGTGTATGATTTTTTGTTGTTGTTTGTATGTGACTGGATTCATAAAATGAGTTGGATGTGTTCTCTTTTATTTTCTGTAAGAAATGTTTTGAAAGTGTGGGAAATATTTATGTTATTTCTTAAATGTTTGATAGAAATTACTAGTGAAGACACTGGGTTTTTCTTTGGGGGGAAATAATTAAATTATGGATTCAATTTGTTTAATAGATATAGGGCTATTATTATTTTCTATTTATTCTTTCTTTTGTTAGCTTTGGCACTTGTGTCTTTCAAGGAATTTATCCATTTCATCCAGGTTGTTGTACTCACTGACATACTGTTGTTCATTTTATCTCCTTACTATCCTTTGAATATTTGTATGATCTATAATGATACTGCCTCTTCAATTCCTGATACTGGTAATTTGTGTTGCCTCTACTTTTTCCCTGATCATTCTTGCTAGATTTGTTTAGATAGCTTCTAAAATGGCTTCCAATTGTCTCTGACTCTTGGTGTTCACACTTTTTAAAAATCTCCTCCACTTGAGTGTGAGCTAAGCTTATGAATCACCTTCGATGAATAAAATATGGAAAAAGTGATGGGATGTTACTGTGGAGATAAATTTATATAATGACTGTAGCTTGTGTCTTGCACGTCCTTTCTTGCTCTCTTGCTTGTATTTTTTTATAAATAGCATACAGTTAATCCTGCTTTCTGATTCAATCTATGAAACTATACCTTTCATATGAAGTGTTTAGGCCATTTACATTTAATGGTATTACAGATAGAGTTGTGTTGAAGTCTACCATTTGTGTTTTATTTTCTATTTGTATCTTTCATCCATTGTTTCTCCATTTCTCTTTTCTCATCTTATTTTGGGTTAATAATTTTTTTTTCAGTATTCTGTGTGTGATTTTTTTTAACTGTCCTTTTGGTTGATATAGAAAACTTAAAGTTAGAAAATAATATTTATTATTTTTGGTTCCAGAAAAAGCTGCCTTAACTTAGACTCAGAGAGGCTGCTGGTCTCAACTAGAGAGGATGCTTCACTAGTTTCATTAATATGATCATCATGGTGTTGACGGATCGTTACAGCACAAGGCACATTGGGTATCATCCCTCTTCCCTCTGGGATTTGCTGTCATGCTGTAGCACATGAGCCACATTGGCAGAGGATTATATGCAGACAGGCCACAGAGGGCTCAGTCTCTGGTAAATGCTAGTCTTTTTGGAGTCTGCATTTCAGTTCCACGGTCAAGCTGTGTCTCTCTCCAGGGGCTTCCAGACTTCTGCTTGCTGTCACCTCTCTCTCCATCACAGCTGCTTCTCTCGGTTTGATAAGTAGCAGGGAACATTCTGAAACCCTGGAGAAAAGCTGTTTGTGGGAGTCACAGACACCCGTGTTTTAGATAAACTTCAGGTGTGCTTCTGACTTTGAGGGGCTTGATTCCAAATAGTACTTTGGTCCCCTCTCCTATCCCACACCATACTGCATATTTTAGGAAAAAGGAGCCATGCCTTATAGGCATTAAATTATCATTCACTCCATTCCTCCCCATTTTTGCTTTGTTTATGACTTAGATTAATTCTGAATCTCTTGTACCTGGACTCCTATGAAAATTCCAATAAAGCAAAAATGATTAAAATTGGATTGCCCATAGAAACTGAGATGCTGTTTTTCCCCTGGAGCTAGGTTCAGAATCTAAATAAGGGGTGGGGGGAGGCCCAAACCCTGCATATCAGCCTTTTAAACAAGGCACAGTGGGAATACCTTAGTTTGGATCCATAAATACAAAACAAGAAATCTTAAATGGGACTTTCCTCTACAGTTTTTTTTAAATCCAGTATGAGATTATAGCTTTGATCATACCTTAATTTTTCATTTCCATTTGAACTTTAATTTTACTTAAATTTTCTCCTGACAAATCTCCAAAGTAATATTTAAGTGACACAGCATAATGCTGGCAGATTATTCATATATCAGCCCTTAGGCTACCAAGAAAGTCTTCATCATCTCAGAGTGAGTTTTATTGGAATCTGTAGCTCACAAAATATTGCTTTCTGACAGCCCCCGTGCAGTAGAATTTAAAGGCTTAAGTTTCCGGAGAATCTACACGTCGGTAGCATCCTCTGCTACACCTTTTAGGAACATTAAATCAGCAGGCTCCCCAGTGATACCCCCATGCAAAGGTGTTAGGTAATTCTCCTGCATTCATCTCCAGATAGGTGTGTGGGGTTTGGAACAGTTATTGTTCCTCTTGCTCTTTGAACTTGATCGGGGCAGTACGAGTGTCAGGCAGCAACTGTGCCCATTAATCCAATGTACTTTCCAAAGAGAGATTGGTCTGTCTTGGTGTTGTGAACATGGAGGTGAAATCCTATGCTAGGCTCCTGAAAAGAACTAATTGTGCTTCCTTCATTCATTCACTGAACAAATATTCATTCAGCATCTACTGTTGCCAGCCACTCTTCTAAGTCTTGGGGACAGAGCGGTGAAAAAAAAAAAAAAAAGAAAACCAGACATTGTTACTCCCTTCATGGAGCCCATGGGCTTACATGGAAGACAGAAATTAAACTCACAAATGCATCTATAAATCCATCATATCCAGTAATAAGAGCTACAAAGAAAATAACATCTCTGTGGAAGAGGAATTTCAGCTGAGATCTGGAGGATGGGTGGGAGTTAGCCAGGTGAAGGAATCTTCTCAACAGTATAGAGAAATATTTTCCTTCACATTTCTCCTGTTCCCAGTGAGTCTGAACCTCTTCATGAGTTATTGGCAACTTGGATATGGTTTCATGAAGTTTGCGTCTTCATATTCTTTCCGTTTTTTGGTGAATTGTCTTTGGTTATTGATTTGGAGGAGTTTTTCACAGATAGGTTTTAATCTACCTGCAGTTTGTGTGGTGTTCTCTAGGTGGGCTTCCAAGTGGGCTGGGCCTGAGTGACGATTGCCCTGAGTGGAGAGGTCTGAATTGGTGGCCTCACAGAATGCTGGTTTGGTCAGATCAGTCTGGGATGAGTGGGTGCTGCATGTTTTGGAGTCTGTATGGGGCCTGTTTTACCGGTGACACTCAATTACAAAAGTTGAGACTCATATTGGAGAGAAATCAAGCTTTTCTTTTCTTAGTCCCACACTGCATGGGTTTCTGTTGTGATCAGAAAAATCCTGGTGGGGTTCTTTGCATGGAATCTTTAAAACAACTGCTTTCTGGGGCATCTGAATGGCTCAGTCTGTTAAGTGTCCAACCTTGGCTCAGGTCATGATCTCACGGTTTGTGGATTCAAGCCCTGCATCAGGCTCTGTGCTGACAGCTCATAGCCTGGAGCCTGCTTCACATTCTGTGTCTCCCTCTTTCTCTGCCCCTCCCTTGCTCATGCTCTGTGTCTCTCTCTCTCAGAAATAAATAAACATTAAAAAATAATAAAACAACTGCTCTCTGTCTTTCATGGAGGATGGAGGAGAAGGTGCCTACTTCTATGGAGGGTAACTGATGGGGGAGCTGGTGATAAACATTGGGGTGCTAGTTTCTCCATCTGTATCTCTAGATATTTCCCATGAGCTTTTTTTTCCTTTCTTTTTCTTTTTCTTTTTTTTTTTTTTTAAGGACCATGCTTTACTGACAATGCTTTACTCCACTGATTAGCAAAACAAAGCAGCTTTCAGCAGTCTTGAATTGGGACCTGTGAGATTTTATTGAAAGTTTCTTCTCCATATTTCTTGCCCTTGCAATTTTTTGCTCTTGAAATTTCTTGTCAAATTCATTTCTTATGAAAATAAAGGCTGTAGAAGAGTAAGTGGGACATCCCATTTCATTGATCCTTCTGGATTTGTGAGCAAAGTCTATGTGCAGGGAAGGCAAGAGCCTGTGATGCCATTCCCTCCTTTGTGCACTGTGCAAAATCACTAATGGATCGCAGTCCCTGTTCTCGTCAAATCCTCAGGATCCTTATCCATGTGCCACTCTAGGAAATTCTTGTCAGTGAGTTTGAGCTGGCGTATAAACAGAAATGTTTTTTCCTTTGCTCACCAGACTTCTCCTTTCACTACTGCCTACTCTATTTGGTACACCTGCCTAGAATTTTCCAAGAAACACTAATGTGACAAAGGAGTTTGGAGGTCAAATAAATCTATACACTCAAATCGTTAAAGGATCTCTGTATTACTTGTATGAAGAAATGTGCATAATTTAGTTAAATTTCTTTTGCTTGCACCTATCAACATCCTAAAAAATTAAATTATGTGATCAGAAATTGTGCTCTTCATCAACGGGAGACATATTTATTGGGCATCTAATCTGCATCAGGTGCTATTCTAGGAGATAGGTGCACTATGGAAAAATAAAGCAGAGAAGGTGGAAAGTAGGTTGCAGGGTTGAGGGTTTCAATGTCAATAGGGTGGTCAGGGATGAAAGGATGATATTCTAACATGGAGGACATGAGGGGGTGAGACATGCTGATGTTCAGGGAAAGGCACTGTGGGCAGAGGATCAGTAGGTGTAAAGGCCCTGGGGTGGGAGCCTGTGGGTTGTGTTCAAGGAGAGCAACAGTGCTGGTGTGGCTGCAGTAGAAAAAATAAGGGGCAAATATTAAGTTAGGAGGATAGGAAGGCTGCAGCGGAACTTGTAACCCATTGAGACAACTTCAGTTTGGGGGGTTTGAACAGAAGAGTGGCATGATTTTATTTCCACTTTGGGGTTAAGGAAAATGTATGATAGCAGGGTTGACAGGGAAATCAATGAAGAAGCTCTTGCAGAAACTCAGGAGAGAGATGATGGCGGCTTAGGCCAGTGAAGATGGTGTGCAGCGGTAAGATTCTGAAGCAGCAAAATGTATTTTGAAGGTAGATTTTGGAGGTGGGATTTCCTGACAGTTTGGCTGTGGAATGGCATTGGTAATAAAGAAAGAGTCAAGGATGCCTAGAAGGTTATGGGCTTGAGCAGTTAAGGATGGAGTTCATTTTTTTAAAATCTTTTTTCAATGTTTATTATTTATTTTTGAGAGAGAGACAGAGACAGAGTGTGGGCAGGGGAGGTGCAGAGAGAGAGGGAGACACAGAATCCGAAGCAGGCTCCAGGCTCTGAGCTGTCAGCACAGAGCTCGCAGCTGGGCTTCAATCCATGGACCACGAGATCATGACCTGAGCTGAAGTTGGATGCTTAACCAACTAAGCCCCAGGTGCCCCAAGGATGGAGTTCGTATTACCTGAGATAAGGAAGATTTAGGGAGAAACAAGTTTTTTCTTTTTGGGGAGGGGAGAGAGAGGATAGGATGGGCAGGATGTTAAGAGTTCATATAGGACATACTGAGTCTCAGATACCTATTAAACTTGCAAGTGGAGGTGTTGAGAGACAGAACACAGACTGTGGAATCAAACTACTTAGTTTCAAATCACAGTTCTGCTACTTCTTAGCTGTGTGACCTTGGCAGGCTCTTTGTGTCTTATTTTTCTCATGTATAAAATGAGACAATTATATTCCCTGCTTCAGAGGATTATTATGAGGTATAATTGAGTTAGGATACGTAGGGTGCCTGAAACAATGCCTGGCATGCAGTAAGTGCTGAATGTTTGCTGTTGTTAATTGTATATACACATTTATTTGCTTCATGCTCTATCTCTTAGTGAGGGGCAGCCATTTAAGGTTTTAAAGAGGGAGTTACCCTTAAGTTGTAGCATGATGAGTAAAGAAGATTTAGAACCTTTGCTGATTTGGATACTAGCTCCTATCAGTATTCCACATACATCTCTTTCAAATGGAGGTATCTTGTAGAATTCTGGTGGTCAGAGATTTATCATAACAGATTATGTTAGATGCATAGCAATGATTCGCAGAGGATGGTAAGAGTTGTTTTCTAGAGACCATGCCTTTTCTTCCCTGCCCCATATCTGGATTCGTTTATGCTCTGTATCTTCTGCAGCCCCTGTCTGCTGTGCTCTCTGCAAGACTTCAGTGCAAAGTATCAGATCACTGCTGGGCCAGAACAGGCTTTAACCTCCTCCGTATTCTCCACTATCATCAGGTTTTGCAAGAATAATTTGGTGTAGAGCAAGAGGAATCATTTCTAGAACCAACAGCCATTGGGGGTGAGGCTTATTTTGCCTCTCTCAAGCCTGGCATCTTCACAAAACTTTGGCAATCTCAGTTGACTAGTTGGAGGAGAAATATGAAATTAGTATTTTCCCTTCCACTTAAGCTTCTCAGTGGAAAAGAAAAAAAAAAAACTGGCTGTTCCTGGGGCTTGGCAATGGAATCGGTTACTTGCTTATTAAATTTCAGTTGGTGGTCCCCAGGCTAGTCACTGTCATTATTCTGCTTGCATTTCATGCCTGGCAGGGTTGAGGGTGGCATTTGACAAGTCCTGTTTCTGTGCTCAGATCAGGAGCTGGGCACTCAGGTGTGCAGACTTTTTCTTTCCTCTCTTAAATCTGTCTCACATCCATCTGCCCAGTATCTTCTACACTCCTGATTCTCTCTCTGCCCTCCTTCCACCCAGCACTTAAAACATCACAAAAGTAACACACACATGCTTGTGGTAAAACAAATTAAAAGAGCCGAGAAGTATATAGAAGAAAGAGGAATGCTCTGTTATCTCCTTATCTCACCCTTTCTATCCCCATCCCTGTTAATAGTATGGGATGTTTTATACCAGAATTTTTGATGTATTTAACAACACATACCTAATCTCAGACACAGAGAATTAAGCATACATGTGCACATACACATGTGCCTAAGCATTGTAAAATACATGTAATTTAAAATGATTATTCTTGTGCTTAAAAAAAAATCTTGTAGTACTGAAAGGGTTATAATTAAAAAAAATTACTTTCTACCTTTGTTTACTCCCTAGAGGCAATAACTGAACTTTTTTAGTTTCAAGCCCACAGTGATCTTACCACCATGGCTCAGAAAATGTGTATATATCACTCGTTCTTGATTGATGAGTTTCAGTCATTATCAGCTCAAATTTCTGACTGTGATAGGTGAAGTTTAACTTCATTTCCACCTCATACCTTCCCTTCCCCCAACCATGACAGACTGTTAATATTACTCTATTTAGTAAAATTAACAAAGAGCTTACGTTTTTTTTTGGCTATGTAAATATTATTCTTTTCAAAGCCAATAGTACTAAGATGATATTTTATTTCTTGTTTGTTTCTGGAGTTTACACTCTCCCCTATTCCCCAAACTATTTGCCTTCTTTGTGTCTTAAATTATTTTTTCAAGATTTTTCTTATAATAAATATGTGGTCAAAGTCTTTTTCATTTCTTTTCCCCTTCCTTCCTCCCTTCCTTCCTTCCTTCCTTCCTTCCTTCCTTCCTTCCTTCCTTCCTTCCTTCCTTCCTTCCTTTTTTTAGGACACCCTTCTTAGATCTCCCTTCTATATGGCTGTACTCCTGGGTCTTCCCTGTTGTTTACTGGGGGTTGTTTCTCTGGGCTTGGCATTTTCAGAGTTTAAAGCTCTGGGTTTCTTGAATGCCGACTGGCTTCCACCTTGGCTGTTCCCTCTCATTTCTCATCTTGTCTTGGCTGGTTTCCTCCACCTTGTTTCCTGGTACCACTTCCTCAAACAAGCTCTAGGAATGTATTAAAACCTGTCTTTAACAGGGGATTCTCCTCTCTTTCTTCTAATTCTTGCAAGTCTCTGGCTTTTAAAATTCCTCTTGTTTTTGGGGTGCCTGGGTGGCTCAGTCAGTTAAGCATCCAACTTCGGCTGAGATCGTGATCTCACACTCTGAGTTCGAGCCCTGCATTGGGCTCTGTGCTGACGGCTTGGAGCCTGGAGCCTGCTTCAGATTCTGTCTCCCTGTCTCTCTGCCCCTCCCCTGCTCACTCTCTGTCTCTTTTCTCTCCCTCTCTCAAAAATAAATAAACGTTAAAAAAATAGTACAATTCCCCTGGTTTAAAGAGTTTTTAGGAGATAAATACATGTACTTAATCTGCCACTTTGAACCAGAGGTCCCACTTAGGGTTAAGATTTCTGTATTTCTTTCTCAGTTTCTGTATTTCTTTGTCTCTCTGTATTATTATTTTTCACTTAGGCTCATCTAGTGATTGATGGCAGCCCTCTCAGTCAAAACTAGATAGAACTTAGTGTGTGCACGCCACAGTGAATAACATCAGAGTTAATGCATCCTGAGGTTTACGTAGGGGTTCGTAATGCTTTGTCATGCTTTCTTAGGTGTCTGAGCCATCTCAAATTTGGTAATGTTTGTTAATTATTATATATGGGGATGTGACTTTACAAAATGATGAAACATAAAAAAAGCAATTCTATTAGATTATGCCATATGTGCATAGATGTGCACAGACAGATAAAACCACATTTCACCTGATTCCTAAAGCTTCTGTTTACCTGCTGCCTTTTTTTTTTTAGATGTATCATGGACATCTTTGAGCCATTTTCAGATTTAAACTAGAGCTGGAACTTCTTCCAGCCCTGTGATTTTGAGTGAGCTGCTGGTTCCCCTCTGCTTACTTTGAGCAGAAAATGATGATTTGTTGTTCCTATTTTTCCCTTTGGGTTTGGCTCTAATGTCACCTCCTCCACAGACTCTTTTCCAGTCTTCCCAGGGATGGGCGGCAGAGTGTAGAGATGAAAAGTGTGTACTCTGGGATTAGGCAGACCTGTTTTAGAATTTCAGCTTCACCATTTTCTAGGTACAGAGATATGAGTATGCTATGCAGCATCTTTGAGTCTGCTTCCTCACCAGTGAGGCAGGAAACTGTACCTGTCAGGGTCACTTTGTCTGGGCTAGGGATATGTGGGCAGAGACCACACCACATACTGCTGTAAGGTTGGAATTAATCCTCAACTTATGAGAACCATGAACAGGAGAGGTGGTGCTCACCTGGGATGATGGTGTCTGTGACTAATATGATCTTGCTAGACTTGAGAAATTAATTTCTTGTTGTGCCATCATCTGTTGTTTCTTTTTGTTTAGTTAATTTATTAAAAAAATTTTAAAAAATATTTTTTAATGTTTATTTGTTTTTGAGAGACAGAGCATGAGTGGGTGAGGGGCAGAGAGAGAGGGAAACACAGAATTTGAAGCAGGCTTCAGACTCTGAGCTGTCGAACCCATGAACCGTGAGATCATGACCTGAGCCAAAGTTGGACGCTTAACTGACTGAGCCACCCAGGCGCCCCTATTGTTTCTTTTTAAATATCTGCAGTTTGCATTATTATTTTTTCCCATACATGCAGACTTTTTTATATCAAAAATTTGCTATGGAACAGCAGGAGAGAGCACTTGTCAGTAAATGACCCCAGGTCCACTGATAGTTTCTATGGGAAAAGGATCCATTTCGACTCTTACTTCTCATAAACCATAAACCCAAAATCAATTCCAGGTGGATTTTAGATCTAAATGTGAAAGCTTAAAAAATAACATTTTTAATAGATAACACAGAATATTTTCATGAACTTGGAGTGTGGGCAAAGATTTCTTAGAACAAACACACTAACCTTAAGAACAATTGATAATTGGGTCTTAAGGAAATTAAGAACTTCTTTTCATCAAAGGACAGCTTTAAAAAAAATGTTTATTTATTTTGAGAGAGAGAGAGGGAGAGTGTGCATGCAGGAGTGGCAGAGAGAGAGAGAGAGAGAGGGAGAGAGAGAATCCCAAGCAGGCCCCATGCTGTCATCACAGAGCCTGACATGGGGCTCAATCCCATGAACCCTGAGATCATGACCTGAGCTGAAATCAAGAGTCAGATGCTTAACTGACTGAGTCACCCAGGCACCCCCAAAGGACACCATTAAGAGAGTAAAAGGGCATCTGACAGGTGACTTGTATCTAAGATATGAAACTGACTCCCATAAATCACTTAGAAAAAGACTGATAATCCACAGCAAAAAAGTAGGCACAGACTTGACTAGGCAGTTTGCAAAAAAGATAGCCAAGTCATAGTAAGTATATATGAAAAGATGCCCCACGTGATTACTTATTAGGAAAATTCAAATTATTTTGTTTTAATTTTTATTTTTTAACTTTATGAGAGAGAGAGAGAGAGAGAGAGAACAAGCACAGGTGGGATAGGAATAGAGAGAGGAGAGAGAATTCCATGCAGGATCCCCACCTTCAGTGCAGAGCCCAATGTGGGGCTCAAACCCACGAACTGTGAGATCATGACCAGAGCCAAGATTCAGAGTTGGACGCTTAACTGAGTGAGCCACCCAGGCGCCTCAGGAAAATTCAAATTAAAACCACTACACATATATACAATGGTTAAAATGAAAAACACTGACAAGACCGAGTGCTGGTAAGGATGTAGAGCAGTTGGAACTCTCATTCATGACTGTGTTGCTGTTAAAACCTTTCGTAAAGTCTTTGGTGGTTGGCACTGTTTTTCAGAAGGAACTCACATAGACACACTACACCCATAATAGGGAATAGTTATGGAGGCATTGGTCCCTCTTTGTTATTGATCCAGACACAGCTTTAGCAAGCCCCAGTTCATGGGAAGTAGCTCTGATATTGTTCCCCCTCTGGACTCCCATGGTCACGTGCTCCTGACCCCAGCACTGTAATAACTTGTGGAAACATCTGTCCTTCCTGACAACCATGAGAGCTGCCAAGGCAGGGAACGTGTTGTTACCTTCTGGATTTTCTGGTGCTTAGGATGGTGTCATCACCTAGAAGATGCTCACTAAGCATCTTCTAGTAGTGAGCATACCTAGAAGATGCTCACTAAGTGTTAGGGTGCTACATGAATGAAACCCCACATGAATTACACAAAGGGCCAGTTTGTGATTTTATTACATAAAAATATCCCAGTAGATATAACCAACAAGGAAAGCATGTTTAGGAGATTCTGATTAAATATGGGCCGTATGTTGTGATCGGAACTTATGTAGGGTGGGAGGAGAAGGTCTTTGAGGCATATCTTAAAACGTATAGGCAATTGTCTTCCAGGGCTGCTGAAAGTACGAACAGAGTTTCTTCAAATGGGAAGACCTGGCTTAAATTTTAGGTGACATGGGGGTACATTGGATTCACCTGTGGGGCTCTTGGGCCAGAGAGGGACCTGTCATCCTTTATAGGGGCCAACACTGAGCTCTGAGGAGGGGCCCATGAGTCTGGCAGATACTGTGTTGAACTTCATAAGATTGCTTGGACAGAGAAATCCAGTGTAAGCCTGGCACGGAGAAGCACAAGGGCAGACACTGAAAACGGCAGGATTGGATCCAATCTTGCCACTTCTCACATGGCTGACTCCGTTTAGCATGCTCCGGCGTGCGGAGCAGCAGGCGTTTATTTGTTTCCTGGCGTTTAGTGACTTTTTCCACAAGTGTGTCAGGGAGCATGGCTGGCCCAGCGAGGAGACTTGCTTCCATTTTGTGCCAGGCACCCGGTCGGCTGGTTGCTTTCTGTAAGTGGTTTAATTTTGTCTTCACAGCCACCCTGAAGGATAGATACCATGTCTCTGCTTTAGACATGAGGGAATGAAAGCTGCTGGTGATGCTTGTTGTTCAAAGTCATGCACAGCCACGGGGTGTGATTTGAATGCATGCCTGTTGCTTCATTCACTGCAGTGCATGGGGCCCCCCTCCTTCTCCCTGCAGCCTTCTGAGGTGGCCCCAAGCCATGTCAGTTGAGAAGGGGAGCACGGATCAGTTAACAAAGCTGCCCTAGGCATGGCTGTCCCCACAGTACTGAGACTCTTTGCATTAGTGCCATTCTTGTTTTAGGGGAGATTAGACTGGAAACAAGTCTCATCTGGGCTCCCCTTGTTCATCAGGCCCTTTCCTACAGAACCAGCAAGGTTGTCTGAATATGGGCTTTTTTACCTGGACCCCACAGGGCCCAAGGCTGTCCGTAGGTTGGTGAGTTTTAGAGACAGGATAGCGGGTAGAGTGGAATTGATGGTCTAGTCACCACTGGAGTGTATGGGACATTTTGGGCATCCTTTCTTTGTGTGAAGTTGTAGATCCCATCACATTCTCAAGATGGGTCCATGATCTAAGAGCACCAGACCACCACTAATTACGCAAAGCCATTTTTCATTCAGGGAGTGCTTTCCATGTCTTATCTTATTAAACCCTCCTGGCAATATTGTGAGGCAGGTGCCTTATTCTTCCCACTCAAATGTGAGGACACCACGGCCTGGAGAGAGAGGTAGAGTCACTTGGCTGAGGTCACACAATTGGTAGTTGATGGAGCTGGGGTCTAGACTTAGACACTCTGACTTCAGAGCATGTGCTGCTGGCCCAAGAGGAAACCTGCCCTTGGGTAGATATGTAGCTGCTGTTTGTTAGGGAAATTCAGGGTGCCACAACTCAGGGTGCTCCAGGGGGAGTGTGGGGAGGCAGAGTGCAGAGCCCCCACCCATGGCGTGTGCTGGCTTTGCCTCTGGAGCACTTGAGGCATCTCTCTTCCACCTTCTGGAGCATCTGGAGGAAGGAAGCACCAGGGCGGGCTTTTCCACTAGGCACAGCAGGCCCTGGGCCTAGGGCCACTGAAAATACTCTAATTTCTTTTGAAATCAGAAGAAGAAAAATGAACTTTTAGATTGAAGAAACAATTTAAACATATAATAGTGACATATCTGTCTTTATATCATTAGGTCAAAAAATCTAATATATGTATATAATACATATACACACACACATATATATGTGTGTGTGTATATATGTGTGTGTGTGTGTGTGTGTGTGTGTGTGTATGTTTTCTTTTGATTTGATGGAGGAACAGAGTCCATGAAGGCAAAAATGGCTCAGGCCCACAAAAGTCATGACATGGCCCTGGAAAGGGCACTGTGGGCCTCTGCAAGATGCCCTCTCCCATGCCAGCCATTCCGAGGAGTGAGCCACTTGCATCACAAACTGGTTTACCTGCCTGGGAAATTTATTTAGGTTCTTGAGCCTCATGAATCATGATGGAATTACTGGGAAAATGTATGAAAAGAAATGTACAGACAGAATTGTTTGCAATTCTGATGGGCTGATGGGGCAAATGGCCCTGACGTAGGGGTGGGAGACACTGTGTAGGAACTCTCAGTGAGGCCGGTTTGCAGCAGAATGAGGGAGAGGCCACCCATCTGTCCAGGTGAAACGTCTTAAGTCAGAATTAGCATTCCCATGTTTAATTCCACCATTATTGCCCCAGAGGCTATGTAATCACTGGTGATTAAATGGAGACAGAGGGATGTGCTTAGAATTCCTCTCTGCCAGGATCTAAATAAACAGTGTTAAAGGGCACTGCTGTGATTTTTCTCAGTTCCCATGAGTTGAAATGACTGAATTTTTTGGAGCAGCTCCCAGGGAGTGGTCTCTGTGTAGCTGGACCCTGAGTTGCCCTGCAGGTGTTTTGTGCTGGGATGACTCCCTTCGAAATCAGGGGCCTGGCAGTGGCAGGGGACAAGAGTCCCAATTATCCCTGACATTTGTTTAGCAGGGACTCCGCTTGTTAAATGCAGTGAGTACTTTTTCAGGCAATTAATTTAAGGCTTTTAAAATTTGCTTTGCTGGTGAGCATGTTCATCAAGAGCACCAGGAAGGTAATTGCATAAGCTGCAGTCCTACATTGTTCATTTTGGTAGTTGGATAGAGAAGTGGGACCTCCTTTCTCCTGAGACCACATAGGATGGTCACACTGGGATGTCCAACACTGTGCTCTCACATCATGTGACAAGACCATCATACACACTCATGCTCTTGAATTTGGAGAATGACCTGTTGGTGGAGTTTTGTGACAGATGCTTCCTGGCCCCTGTGGTCTCTAGTCCTACCCTCCTCTAGCCATCAGAGATCTCATCTGTCCCACTCTTCCCTTTGCTCTCTCTGTGCAGCCATAGTGGCTGACTGAATCATACTTGCCCCACCACAAGGCCTTTGCACATGTCGCTCTTTGCCAGGAATGCTCCTTCTACCCAGTTTACTCCTCTTTTTTTTTTTTTTTTTAAGATTTTATTTTTAAGTAATCTCTACACTGAATATGGGGCTCAAACCTATGACTGCAAGGTCAAGAGTCGCACACTCTACTGACTGAGCCAGCCAGGTGCTCCCCCTTTTTTTAAACTTTAAAAAATTGTGATAGGATATATGTAACATAAAATTTGCCATTTAAACTATTTTTGAGTGTAAAGTACATTCATATTCCTGTGCATCCATTAGCACTATATGTTTCCAAAATTTTTCATCATCCTAAATAAAATCTCCATACCTATGAGGCAATAACTTTCCTTTCATCCTTCTTCTCAGTGTTCAGTATCTCTTATTCTACTTTCTGTCTCTAAATATTGCTTTATAAGAGATGGGGGAGCACTGGTCTATGAAGGCAGCCCTAGGCCTTCAACACTTATAAAATAGAGCAGAGTCATGTTCTGGGAAATTCACATGGATATCTGTAGGTTTGGATTCCAGCTAAGACACTTTAACCAGGTTATTTTCACCTACTGATATTAAATCTGGTCAGCACTACTCAGTTTGCTTCTCACATTCCCACTCAGGGTAGCAAGCCCTGCCCCCATCCTTCACTCTGTGGATTTGTTGGAATTATTTATTTGGAAATAATAGAAACCTATTTGTGTTGGCTTAGGCCAAAAAAGAGACTTTGTCAAAGGGAGATTGAGGTTCCCCATTATGGTAGACAGAGTTCTCCCAGTTATTCAAACATGAATCTAGCTACTGTAGTAAAGGGATTTTGTAGATGTAATTAAGGTCCTGAATCAATTGACCTTAGGATAGGGATATTATCCAGGTGGGCCTGATCTCCTGAACCTTTTAAAAGTAGCAAGTCTTTTCTGGTTGCAGAAGGGCAAGTCAGAGATTTGAAGCACGAGAAGGACTGGATTCACTGTTGCTGGCTTTAGTTGGAGGTGTTCTCATGGCAAGGAGGGCAAGTGACCTGTAAGAGCTGCAAGTGGCCCCTGAAACTCTCAAGGAATCAAATTTTTCCAAGTCTACACAAGACTTCACCCTGCCTGACACTTTGTTTTCAGCCTTGAGCAGAGGGTCCTATCATGCCAGCCTCCTGCCTTGCCCGATTGGGAGCAAATAAATGGGTCTCATTTTGAGCCACTGCATTTATGGTAACTTGTCATGCAGCAATAAAAGTATACACTCCTAGAATCCAGGAGAGGAATGCAGCTGGGCCTCTAGAAGGGATTAGAACTGGGGATTACAAAATGCTCAGGGACCTGGCATCTTCCCCCACCTTTCATCTCTGCCTCTGTCTACATTTATTGTTTATCTCTCTCCTCTGCAGATTGGCCGATCAGTTCCCTGTCTATGTGAAGGAATGTGGTGTCCATGGCTTCCAAGTTTGCAGGTCATAGTCTTCAGTGCCCTGCAGAGATGTTATGGCTATTTCTTTTTAGCCCGGTTCTGGATTCCCAAGGAGAGAGATTGGTCCAGTTTTGGTTAATTGTTCACTACAGGCATAATTAGCTGTGAGAACAGAGGATCATAAATATATATATGTATATGTATAAATATATATATATATAAATATATATACATAAATATACAGTATAAATATGACTTAATAGAGGCCAACCTCTGTAGAATGGGGGTATTGTTTCTAGAGAAAGAGGGTCATTGTGAACCTGGAAGCCACTCCCAAATAATCCATGGCCCTCAGAGTTTGCTCTTGATTTGTCTTTGGTTTAAAGCTCTGTCCAAATGGGCTCTAACCATCTGCTTTCCCACTGGCCTTTTCATTTCCTTCTTTTCAAACAATAACCTCCTAGAGGCTCTTTTTATCCCTCGAGTATGATCTTCCATCTGGGAGTCCTGGGAACCCTCTTGGAGACATTCTTATTGGGCATCAGTTCTGCATCAAGCTCTTTGCTGGGGGCAGAGGCACTGTTGAAACTACATAGAACGTGCCCTTGATGAATTTCTAGCCTAGTTGGGGAGATGCACCATTTCAGTGTTTCATATTATGTTCGAAGACAGAGGTGCTGTATTAGATGGGGAAAGTCACACTAACTGCTATAATCATGACGACTCCAGAATCTCTGTAAGTTATGCATTAGAAGTTTGTCGCCCACCTGACAGTTCATGGAGAATATTGGTTGGATACTTTTCCATGTAGTCTTTCAGGGATCCAGGCTCCTTCTGTTCTGTGCCAACATCATCCTCTGGGCCTTGGTATTCACTGCTGCATTCTCTGTATCTGTCCAGCTGACAGAGGAAGAAAGCCTGGAAGATAGCGTGGGAGTTTCCATGGGTCATCATCTTTCAACAAGAACTGTGTATCACTACTTCCTATTTTCCACTGGCCCAAATGCAGTCATATGACCTCACTGCAAGGGAGCCTGGGAAATGTAGTTTAGCTGTGTATCCAGGAGGAAAAGGGGTTTGGTGAACAAATGACAGTGTTCTCTCTTCCACAGGTGTGAACAGGGCTTTTGGGGGCACACAGGAAAATCATTTAGCCCATTCTGAGGGTTCACAGAAGGATTCTGGAGGAGATGATACCTGCACTGATTTTTTTTATTTTAGTGTTTATTTATTTTGAGAGAGAGAGAGAACAACATGTGTGTGCACATGAGTGAGGGAGAGAGAGAATCCCAAACAGGCTCCATTCTTTCAGTGCAGAGCCTGATGCACGGGACTTGATCCCAGGAAACAAGAGATGACCTGAGCCAAAATCAAGAGTCAGACGCTTAACCAACTGAGCCACCCAGTCGCCCCTGCACTGCGTTTTGAGGGATAAGTAAGACTTAATGAGCTAAGATTGTCTGGGGATGTTATTCTAGGCAAAGACACAGAGTTGGGAAGTGCATTCCTGTGGGTGTAGAGGTTTCTGGTATTTAGGCGGAGAGTAGGAACAAGTGTGCTAAGCAAGTTTAGTGCTTTGCTGGAGTTTATAAAAGCCCAGAATAGAAAACAGTGGGTCCAAAAAACAAGACCCTCCAAAGACTATTTTCTTTTTCTTAGAAGTCTTTTAGAGGACTCAAGAGTCTCCATAAAACTCATCACATCTCGTAGACACCAGACTTGCTGTCCTTTTTGCTGTAGAGTCTTGAGAGAGAGGTGCCCCTAAGACACCTTAGTTCTGAATCTATCTGCAGAGGATGTAGAAATGATGTTTCTGGGCAGATATAGTCATGAGCTCTCCTTGTGTGACTGTCAGAAAGTGGCCTGGAGTCTGCAGGTTGGCTTTTGGCCTCTGTGTTAGGACCACAGCCTGATGCTATAGGCTTTGGATAGAAGGATTTGGGGGCCCAAGGGGGTCTCCAGGAAGCCTCAGCCATGATGGAGCTCTGCGATGTGTGTATACAGCTGAGTCCATTGTTGTGTTATTCTCCCTGGCTCAGTGCTGGCTCAGTGGCTGCCCTCCCTCTGGCTTATCATAACTGCAAGCTGCCCTCTGCTATGGCAGAGTCAGATGGCTTCTGGGGCCTTCTGTCTGTGGGCAGGGGTTTTGATTTTTAGATGCTGCTACTGCCATTGGCCCCGTGTCTTTCTTGAGTCTCAGAGAAACTGTACTAGACTGTGTGCATTCAAGCACCGGAGACTGTATGTATTGTGGTAGGCACTGTTTCTCAACCTCAGCCCTGTTGTCAGATCATCCTTATTGTGGGGGGATGGGGGCTGTTCTGTGCACTGTAAGCTGTTGAGCAGCATTTCTGGCCCCTACCCACTGGATGCCAGTAACAACCTCAATCAAAAATGTCTCTAGGCATTGCCAAATGTCCCCAGGCTTGGGTGGGGTGGGGGGCAAAATTACCAGGAATTGCTAATCACTGGGTTAAAGGCATGAGAAATAATAGTTCACATTTTTTAAACCACTAGGTTCTGGGGTGGTTCATTATTTTGTAATAGATAATGGAAGCAGTGGCTGTCCTCCTGCTCCACGTGGGACCACTGGGAGGATTTGGGGTAAATGGAAATGTGGATCACTGGCAATAGGAGAGAATGTGTACGACATGCTGCTTTTGTGGTTCCCTGTGATGAGTCACATGCAGGGAAGGAGGGACCTCACACTTTGTTATGCTTTCTTACACCAATGGTAACCGTCCTCTGAGTATTCCCTGTGTCCAGCCATCCTGCTAGGTTGTTGCACCTTCACCTGTGCTATGATGGGTCCTGGGCTATCCCCACTGTACAGCTGAAGACACTGAGGCTTAGGTGGGTGACACATGTTGCCCATGGCCATAAATGGGACCTGAACCCCAGCATGTCAGATTCCAAAGCTCAAGCTCTTCACTGTATTTTTCAGGTCTGATTTTGGTCGTAACAAAGAGAGCACTTTGGGTTCTTTCCACCTCTGGGAGATTCTGAGAAAAAGTACAATAAAAACAAAGCCAGAAGCAGTAGGAAGTGCCCTAGAAGGGTAGGTAGGTAAAAGGTCTTTCAGATTGCCCATCAGGTATAATTCTAACTCAACTGCGTACGCGTGGGTTGGGAACAGTTGAGGTGTACTAGTTTGCACATGTGTGCACACACTTGGGGTTTGGGAGGAGGATGTGCCCTAAGTCTGGGTGCTGGGCTGGGCCCCCTGGCAGGGGGGAGAAGCCCACTTTCAGTGTGTAGGTCGAGTGTTTCTTGCTGCGGCATTACTCCTGTCTTTGGAGGCATCCTTTAGGTCCCCAGCGAGGCTAGTCTCTAAGACAGCTTGAACTGATCCGTCCCTCTCAAGCAAAGACGCGCCTAGTGCATCAAAAATGTTCTTGCTCAAACGTCTTTGTTCTCCTAGAGTTTATGTGCAACGGAGACACTTGAGCCCCCAAGTGCCCTTCATGGATCAGCTCAGATCATGGGTGCCCATGACACTTGCTAGGTCTGTGACCTTGGGTGAATCTTTTTCTTTCTCCAACCTCACGTTATGAACTGAAAAAGGAAGACAATAGTGCCTGTCTTGTTTTATTTATTTTGAGGGTTAGCTGTAGTAATGCACGTAGAACACTTAGAGTGGGAATCACACACTCGTGGTAGCGATTGTTGTTAGCTGTTACTATTCCAGCTTGCACAGGTGGCTCTCTCCTCTCAATATTTGCCCTTGGAGTCTGAGGTCTTTGGGACCTGGAGTTTTGTTGAAGATTTTAGGCTCTGAAATCAGACAGACCTGAATCCCCATTTTGTAGTCATGTGTCCTTGTGTAAGGCATTCTACTTTTCTGTGCTTCAGTTTCCTCAACCATAAAATGCATGAGGAATATCTATGATATAAGGATCAAATGGTTTAATGTTCTCAAAACACTTAGAGCAATCTTGGCAAACGACAAACTGCTATATATGTATGTGTTATAAGAAAGGCATTTTCTTGGTGACTCAGTCCATACATATGTGTGAAATTATATATATATATATATATATATATATATACACACACACACACACACGCATACAGTGTATGACTTAACACAGTACTTACCTTTACTATATGCAATTCACATTCTTCCCTTTCATTCTTTTCCCCTTCCTATTATTTCATTTGATTAAAAAGAGTTGCTGGTCATGACCCACTGAATTGATTTCATGATCCATGAATGGGTCATGGCCTGCAGTTTGAAAAACACTGCTGGAACGGACCTTTCTTCCCTGCCTTGCTCATGTTAATCGTCTGGGTCCCCTGGCATCCGAAACATCTGGCCCCGCATCAGCAGCCTTGCCTCATTCTCTCTGCCCCGCTGGGCTCGGCAGACGCATTGTTCTGTGCACCTTCACGAGCATCAGATTAATTAGACATTTCAGAGGAGATGGACTTTTAAAGCAATAGCTTCATTAGCATGGCTGTGCTGGAAGCTCTGAAAAGTAAAACTCAGTTATTTGTATGTTAATAAGCCAGCCTGGGCCTCAGAAGCCAGCTGATGAGCTTTAGCATTTCTCCATAAAACCTGATCCTGCACAGCTACTCATGCTCAGTCTTGCTGATGGATCTGTGAAAATCTGCCCATCACCACCGTCCCTGTGACACAGACAAGGGATAAATGGGTGGGGGGTGTCAGGCACAATGGGATCTGAGCTTGGACTGGGTTCAGTCTGAACCCCTTCATTAGGCACTGAGCTTTGCGATGTTGATAGACACTGTATTGTGTTTTGTTGACCCCGTCACATTGCATTTGTACAGCACTCAAGGGCTTTCAAAATTTTTTTTTTTTTCAACGTTTATTTATTTTTGGGACAGAGAGAGACAGAGCATGAACGGGGGAGGGGCAGAGAGAGAGGGAGACACAGAATCGGAAACAGGCTCCAGGCTCCGAGCCATCAGCCCAGAGCCTGACGCGGGGCTCGAACTCACGGACCGTGAGATGGTGACCTGGCTGAAGTCGGACGCTTAACCGACTGCGCCACCCAGGCGCCCCTCAAGGGCTTTCAAAATGTTCTTACAAACACTGACTCAGGCAAGACTTACCAGCCAGCCCAGGCAGATGTGCATACACATATCTCTTTGTTGTTGAATCTCTTTACTAAGTGCAAAGTCTTCCTGCACAGCACCTGGCTTCTCCCTCTGGGGTCCTGGACCAATGGCAACAGTATCAAATGCAGACTCTCAACCCTACCCCAGACCTCCTTGTCAGAACCTGTATGTTAATAAGACCAGCAGGTGATTTGCATGTCCACTGAGGTTTGAGAAGCACTGGTCTTCTAGGACACCTTCTCTTTTTCTCTGTCTTCTCTCCTTCTTCTCTCCCTCCTTTTTCTCCTTCCCCTGCCTTTTCCCAACCACTTATAAAAGGTACAGTTGGGGCCCTGGCTCTAAGTGGGAACATGAGACTCACTTGATTCTTTGTATCTACACTGACTTATTTGAGAAGCTCCTACTCCTGCACAGTAGTGTGAAAACTAAATTTAGTCCAATCCAGTAAATTTTCTGCCACATTCATTTTAAATTTAATTTTAGAATTAACATGCAGTAAAATTGACTTTTTTTGGGGATGTGCAGTTCTATGAATGATTCTGTGAACACATGTATAGATGTATGTACCTACCATTGCAATTGGATACAGAACAGCTCTATCACCCACCAAAACTCCCTAGTGCCGCCACACTTTTGTAGTCACACTCTCCCTTCACCCCTAATCCTTGGCAACCACCTGTTTTCTGTCCCTGTAGTTTTGTCTTTTCCAGAGTGCGCTATAAATGAAATCATACAATATGTAAACTTTTCAGCCTAGCTTCTTTCCCTTAGCAAAATGACTTCGAGAATCCTATGAGTTGTTGTGTATCATTACTTCCTTTTTTTTTTTTTTTTTTAACGTTTATTTATTTTTGGGACAGAGAGAGACAGAGCATGAACGGGGGAGGGGCAGAGAGAGAGAGAGACACAGATTCGGAAACAGGCTCCAGGCTCTGAGCCATCAGCCCAGAGCCTGACGCGGGGCTCGAACTCACGGACCGCGAGATCGTGACCTGGCTGAAGTCGGATGCTTAACCGACTGCGCCACCCAGGCGCCCCCATTACTTCCTTTTTATTGCTGACTCTGTTCCATTGTATGGATGTACCACAGTTTACTTGCTGAAGGTCATTTGGATTTGTTTCTGGTTTTGGGTAATTATGCACAGAGCTGCTTTAAACTTTCCCATTCTGGTCTATATAAACATAAAGTTTCATTTCTCTAGGGTGAATACCTATGAGTGGAATTGCTGGACACATTATAAGTGTCTGTTTATAAGAAATGTCAAACTTTTCCAGAATGGCTGTATCCTTTTACATTCCCATCAGCCACACACGAGACTTGTCAGTGCTTGGTATTGTCAGTATTTAGTATTTTACCCATTCTAATCGTGTATACTATCACCTCCGAACCCGTTTAACCTTTTCTATTTCCCAGGACTCACCCTGCTCCTGTAGCTGGGGCCCAAGGGTCCTGGGGTAATGTCGATTCTAGCAGAGTATAAAAATGTCGTATACACAGGAGTCAGGTTGTTTTCCCAGTAGACTCAGAGAAGTCTTATTACACAAAGTTCTGATTAGCACCAAAAATAACAAAATAATTTTCCAAGTCCCTTCCAACCACAATAAGTCCCATGCACACACTTGAGGATACGGAAAAGTTATAGGAGCCCTAGAAGGACAGTGCTCCTGTTGTATTTATTTGTCCAGTAAGGTCTTTCCTTGTCTCTGGCATTCCACATCGGCCATGACCAAACAGACCCTCTGACGTCCATGCCCTCCATCCCCACTCTCGAGTCTAGCTCACAGAAAATGGAAAGCAGGCGGTCTTCACTTTTTAGCTAGATTTCAGAGGCCTGGGACTCCCCCCAGGTCTGTAGGCAGGTTTCTTTGGCAGAGGTCATCCATCTCTGTTAAAAAGAGAAACATTTTATAACAGTCTGTTAATTTAAAGCTGGGCTGCCTTGATGATGATGGTGTCTGGCAGGGAATGGGCGAGGGAAAATACAAGAAAGTTTTTTGCCTGTAAGGCATATCTGCTAATTCCATGTTAATGTCATGTATCCAAATGATTAATATTCTATCTCAGGTAAAAGCACAGCACAGACTCCGAGGTTTTCATTCATTCATTCATTCATTCATTCATTCATTCAGTAATATCAAGCAAATACTGTGCACCAGGCACTGTGCTAGGAACTGGGATGCAGCATGAAAAAACACAAAAAGCCCTGCTGTGGAGAGCAAATGTTTTGGTTTAGAGAGTTATTGATTGTTGAGATATGTTAGAAAGCAATTGTGTGCTATGGGAAAAGTAGAATAGGGCAAGGAGTCAGAAGTGCGGAGGGTGGGGGCCTGATCCAGGAGAAGAATGTTTATGTTGCTTGCACAAGAACTCTTCTGGGAACAGCAGTTCTGCACAATCTGCATGGGTAGTGGGGCCTCCCAGGTGATTCCAAGGTACTCTAAGGTTTGAGGGTCAATCTCTTAAGAATCCAAGTTTAAAATAGGACATAGGCTTTCAGTCCCAGGAAATGATCAGAATTGTCTCAAGCTGGGCCCAATTAAAAGAGCATTCACTGGTTTAATTCAAGTCTTGACACTGCCTGGCTTTGAAACTTGCAAATGTTAACGTTGCAGCTGCCACTGCTTAATTTTAGCCTTCGGAGAGAAATGCCCCAGCCTTCTCAATCGGTTCCTAGGATCCTGATTGGCACACACCCTCCCCTGCTCCCCACCTCTCCACTATATGCCAAGGGCCGAGCTTCCTAACTTTGGAAACAGCACAGCAACATCCCCCTACCCAAATCCCTGGTCTCAGCAGCGAGCTGCCCTACTTTGAAAAACGAAAGTCTCTTACCTCATTAAACCAAAATGAAAATGAAATCCAAGAAGATCATTTTCTTCTTAGCACCCTTCATAAAGCCACTGCAGCCTCATCCATAGTTAAAACATCTCCTTGTAAACTGCCGTGGTCTGTGGTCTGGGAATGCTCGGAAGTACAGCCCAGAAATGGTTTTATCCTTCTGTGGTTTTACGTTTTTCTGATTGTGGTTGTTTCTGAGAATGGGGAGAATCCTCGGGGAAAGGGAGAGAGAGATTTTAGAGGGTAGAAGGGCCTGTGTGGGGACCAGAAAGGTCTAAACCAAATGCAGCCCTTGTTGATTAGGAGCCAGGCGCCAGGGGCTAAATCAAAGCCCTTTGTCCCTATTAAGAGCTGAACTGAACCTCCCCCCACCTTAATTTACACACCAAACTTTAACCGCTGGTACCTCCAGTGTGACTGTAGAGCCTTTAAAGAGGTAATTAAGTTAAAATGAGGTGCTAATCCAATCTGACTGGTGTCCTTATAAGAAGAGGAGATTTGGACACAGGGACACCAGGGATGCACACAGAGGGAAATGATTTGAGGATACTGTGAGAAGGCATCCAAGTGCAAGCCAAGGAGAGAGACCTCACCAGAAACCATCCCTGCTGGCACCGGGGTCTGACTTCCAACATCCAGGGCGGTGAGGAATAAATTTCTGCTGTTTAAGCTGCCCGGTCTGTGGTGTTTTGTTATGGCAGCCCTAGCCAACAAATACAATGCCTTCAAGGAAAAACTCACTTTTAGTGGCGAAGAATTAATAAGGCACACAGACACATCGCCACAGCTTTTTCTAGGCTATGCAATTAAATTAAACACACAATTTTTGAAGGCCACCAAGCCTCAAGTCCTCACATGGCAGATATAATAAGGAAATGTCCAACTCTGTTCATTTTTGGCTGAGCTCCTGCTGAGCTGTGGACTGGCCACCAAAGCCCACCCCCTCGCCATAGCTGATTGGCCCGAGTGGTCACTGAATCCAAGCTGGGCCAATGAGATCCTCACATCCGGGAATCGGGGGCGAAGATGTGAAATCCACAGAGATGAAATCACAGTGGCCCCAGAGAGAGAAAGAGCCAGGCCTTGCTTTGATTCCAGGTCCCACCCCGTTCCTCTTACTTGTGTCTGAGCGTTGAGTGGAGTTGGGATAATTCAGATGGGGCTTGGCTTGGGGATTTGTTTTGTTCCACACCTTTTGTCTGCCTCCCTGTTTATTCTGGAACCAATGGGCTAGACTGGGCATATTCTGCTCATGATAATGACAGAGCCCAATCACATAAACTCTTTTCAAGCCTTTGGGAATATCAAATCTGTTGACCTGCCGTTGGCCAAAGCCAGTCACATAGCCATGCACAAGTCAAAGGGTGGGGAAGAAACTACAAAGTCTCAGAGCCAAAGTCTATGGCTGTAGATTGGGGTGAAGAGTGGGGGCCATTATTGCAACTGCCTCAGGCTGTCAGTATCTTAGGTGATGACCTTTTAGGAGCCACTGAAGAGACGTCCATCTGAAGGGGAGCAGTTATTGACCCACAGGCAGATAACCAAGGCTACTTTCGGTGCCTTCCCATCCCCCAGTGGGGTCTGCAAATTCCTCCTTTCTATAAAAAAGCCTCTTAAGCCTTCTAGTGGGAATTTTTCCTTCCCCTCAAGGTGCCAGATGCTAAGACAGGAAGGGTTTTAAAATCTGAACCTATTTCTAGGTTTCTGATTACAAAATAAAGACTCAAATTAGCCTCAAATCAGAGCCAGTCTTAATCAAAATGACTTAGGAACAGTGTATCTATGGGATTCCCTTTATCATTCCTGTGTCTGACTTCCACAAACCTTGTCCACTTTTCTTCTGGACTTCTTTTGAGCAAAACAAGTTTTAGGTGTTAAATGACAACAGGTAAGTTGTTACCCACCCAGAGGCATTTCCTGTTAAACAGGGCATTTTTAAAAGGCAGAAAAGCGTTTTAGATTAAAAGAAATATATATACTTAACACTGCATATATTGTAATTAATGATTGTACAATATATAATAATATGTACAGTTATATATTACTACCTATTTAAAAAAAATTTTTTTTAACGCTTATTTATTTTTGAGACAGAGAGAGACAGAGCGTGAACGGGGGAGAGTCAGAGAGAGGGAGACACAGAATCTGAAATAGGCTCCAGGCTCTGAGCTGTCAGCACAGAGCCCGACGCGGCCCGAACTCACGGACCGCGAGATCATGACCTGAGCCGAAGTGGGCCGCTTAACCGGCTGAGCCACCCAGGCGCCCCTATTACTACCTATTTAATATGTATTATATATTAATAATATATCACATGTAACACATATAATTATATAATATAAATAATTAATAATATTAATATAACACATAGTAAATAAAAAGCTTTTTAGATATATATTTCAAAGAAATATACTTACATTTTATATATTACAATTAATGATTGTATAATACAAATATATACAATTATAATTATATGTACAATTACAAACGTACAATTATATATTACCACCTATTTAATATGTATTATATATTTAATATATATGTATATATTATTTGTATAATATGTTACATATAATGTTACATATGTTACATTATATATATAATACATATTAAATAGAATACATTTGAATATACACATATTTTCTTTTGTTACAGAAACAGTACCCACATATAGTAATAAAAATTCAAATGACATGGAGGAGGGAAAAATGAAAAGTAAAATGCCCTTCTCAATGCCTTCTTTATTCTCCAACCTGCATCTTAAACCTCAGTAACCACTTTTAACCACTCCTGGTTTTACTTGTTCTGGAGGTCCCCTCCAGGGTCTAAACCATGTTCATACTTCTGTTTCTTTATCATCTTAAAAAATTCTATTGACCCTCTGCCCCTTGTGCCTCCAAGTCAGTATAAATATGTGTGGAATGAATGAAATGAATAGGAACAAGTGAATGAAAGGTGTAGACTTAGCTCACACTCTGTGCTCCTACACCTCTCCTCCCATCCCCATTTTCATCTCTCTCTCTCCTGATGATTAATATCATAGCTTTACACAACACACTCTGTTTCTTTATTAATCAGCACTAGGCAGTATTTTTGACTATTTGAGGCAAGACACGGAAATTAGAATCTCTACATTTCCTTCCACCTCTCCTGCAATACCCCTCCCACCCCCACCATCTGCTTACTATTACTCTCACTTGGTTAGCTTTTTGTAACATCTATCTTCTTGTCTCTGTCTAGAGATTGATTCTGAACATCGAACACCAGCAACTGGCATATGTGATATTATGAGTCTATAACTGTTACTCACTGCAGAATCTAGTTGGGATTGGGTCCACAAAAAAGGAAATGCCTTCTGGACATGTCATATGAATGGGATCACACAGTATGTGGCTTTTGGTGTCTGGCTTCTTTCACTCATCATCATGTTGTCAAGGTTCATCCATGTTGTAGCATGTGTCCTTGTTGAATAATACTCCGTTGTCTTGATATACCACCATTTATCAGTTGGTGGAGAGGAAGTACATTACTGGTTGCAGAGGGTGGGGATATGGGAAGATTGGAGGGTGATGGCTAAGGGATGTGGGGTTTCTTTTTGGGATGATGAAAACATCCTAAAATTAATTATGGTGTTGGTTGCATAAATCTGTGACTATACTAAAAACCATTGAATTGTACATTTTAAATGCATGAATTGTAAGTTAAGTGAATTTTATTTCAGTAAAGTTGTTTAAAAAAGGAGATATAATCCTAGGTCATCAAATTTGTGCTAGTCAAGGGAGAACATGCTATATTTCACAGGTTCTAAGACATTCCCCCCCCCCCCCCCTTTTGATATATATATCTCAAATCAGGTGACATGCCATAGTTTGTCAGTGCTTTATCTTTTTTAAGTGGTTCCTAAAGTAATACTGCATTTTAAACTGATGGTGTCTTAGATGCAGTGAAATAATAGCAATTAAGAATATCAGGGGGAGAGGAGCATTAAACTCTAATTTTTTAATCAAATGAATATAGGATGCTTTTACTTTACTTAAATGTAATCTAATTTCTCTCTATAATTATAGGATTCGTAAGAATAAATCAATTCATAGTTTATGATGGGCAGTGTGTGGTCTGACAATGGGACACAAACCTAAGGTTGGGTGATGGAATCCTTTTTCTCCCAGTACTATCCATGGATCTTTCTGGTTCCATATAATCTAGCTCGGAGATAATATCAAAAGTCTAAATGTGAGGCCCTTTATGCGTTTTGGATCAGGACAGATGTCCTTTTCCATTCCCTCTGGGAAAGACCCCTCTCAGCCCCTGACCCCCCCCTTCTTTGTGGCTTCTTGGGGCTCTCCCATCCATGGTGACCTTTCTGAGGCTACTTTCTGGGCCACATACTTGGCATTTCACCATATGGTGCCTGGTGACATCTAATTGGAACATAATTTTATTCTTATCTCAGCTGCATACCTTTGATGCATTTGTCTCCTTAGTTGTGAGCAGGGGTGATACCTTATTGTCTTCTTGTTGAGTTAGGGGATGGATAGGAAACCATCTGGAAACCTAGAAATGCTTTTCAGGGGTAAGATACTGCTATTATCTTTGTGTCTTCTTATGTCCTGGTATGCTAAGTGTGGTAATATGCTTAAGATATATATATTTATTTATTTCCCATTGTGTATCTTATGTATCTGAGACTACAAATAAAATAAAATATTCTTAAAAAAGGTAGTTTTAATACAGCAAAAAGTCTCCTAGTAGAATATAAGCTTCCTGAGGCTCTGGATTATGTTATCTTTTCTATTATTCTTTCCCCAAAGTCTTGAAGAATGGCTAACACATAGTAGTTGCTTAATAAATGTTGAATGTTGAACAGTTTATGTAACTTACTCTTCTTTTGTACAACTTTATTGAGGCATAATTTATCTACCATAAAATTCATCCATTTTAAGTGTATAATCCAATGATTTTTAAAAGCAAATTTACCACATCATTTTTTTTAAATTGTAAGAGTGCTGTGTGTTAATTTATAATAATTAAAAAAAAAACCTCTCAGCAATGTAGAAGGTAAAAACAGAGAAGTAACTATTTCTAACAATTTGGTAGGGATTTTCTAGATTTTTTTCCTTTCCTAACATAATGCCCATATGCACAATTACAAAAACATGTTAATATCATCCATGTTGTCCTGACATTTGCTTTTTCCACTTAGCAGTATATTACAGATCTCTTTATCTGCAGAGGTAACTCAATTTTTGAAACAGGTGCATAGCATTGTATCGTGTGAACGAGTGTATTAAGCTTTTTAAAAAAACACTTCTCCATTGATGAATACTTAGCTTGTTTCCTATTTTATTTTTGCTATTATAAATGAGGCTCTAATGAATAGCATTGAAAAAGTAGTTTTGTTCACTTTCTTTGAATGTTCCTATAGGATAGATGCTTGGTGGACTTCCTTTGCTAGGTCAAAGCTGTGAATAATTTCAGTTTTAATAAACTCTGCCAAAATGCCCTCCAAAAATTATTTTAATTTCTGTTCTCACCAACAGTGTTTGGGATGATCTTTTCCCTCACAACCTTGCCAATACCAAGTATTACCAAGTTTTTTACCTCTTTTGTGATTTTCCCCACTAAACTGCCAGGTCACCCCTTTTGCAATTTTAAAATTTGGGTTCTTTCCCTTTTTTTTTTAAAATATTTTTTTTTTTCAACGTTTATTTATTTTTGGGACAGAGAGAGACAGAGCATGAACGGGGGAGGGGCAGAGAGAGAGGGAGACACAGAATCGGAAACAGGCTCCAGGCTCTGAGCCATCAGCCCAGAGCCTGACGCGGGGCTCGAACCCACGGACCGTGAGATCGTGACCTGGCTGAAGTCGGACGCTTAACCGACTGCGCCACCCAGGCGCCCCGGTTCTTTCCCTTTTTTAACAGGTTGAAAGGAATTCACAATATATCACAGATATTAGCCTTTTAGTTTATTTGTTGGGTTAATTATTGAATGGATTGGAGCCTGAGGCTTGCTGATATGGGACAGAGGTGAAGATCTGGGGGTTTCTGAGTTTTCCAGGGGATTAGATTGAAGAGGGAGAAAAGTAGAAGCTGGTTTTCCCCATCATTTGGGGGCCTTGGAGGGCAGTGGTTCTGTCATCTTCTTTATTTTTTCCATTACACATGAGCAACCAGATTAGAAGACAAAATGAAAAAAGTTAGTTAGTTAGCTAGTTAGTTACTCAGTTTTATTTGTTTCTCTTACCAGGTGGTAAGCCTGGTGAGGGCAGGGACTGCATCTGTCTGTCTTTACTTACTAGATGCAGCATGACTGCCTGGCACTTAGCGGGTGTTCACTAAATACTTGTTGCGTGGAAGAATGAATGGATCCTATCATAGGGTGTTCTGAGACCATGGAAACTTTGGGGTGTTGATCATAGTGATGATGATATTATCTACCATTTATGGACTCTTTGACTCAGGCATTCTACCAAGTCCTTGGCGTTCCTTGTTTCATCTAATTCTCCCAGCTAGGCTGAGATGTACAGGTGATCATTAGCACCATTCCACAGGTAAGAAAACCAAGGCTCAGACTTTCCCAAGGCACCATAATGAAGATTTAACCTCAGGAGGTGTGGCCTTAGAATCTGAACTCCCTACTACTGTGCTTTCTGCGCTGGGGCTGATCTGTTCTTTAAGATGCTTAAAAATTTATCTTGGGGGTCTGCATAATCAAGGACAGGATGCCTATCCTGCTGCTCTCTGACAGAGGGGGACAGCACTGAAACCCTAAAAATGGGCAAGGACTAGGGAAGCTGGAGGCTGGTTCTTTTCCTGGGCATTTCACTCACTTGTGAGACAGTGGTTCTGGGCATACGTTCTCAGTTCAGACAGCCCCTGGAGTGTGTTCCTTATTATAGGTGTGATACTGGACAAGCCAGTGCCCTCTCTGAGTCCCTAGTGTTCTCATCTATAAACCAGGGATGATACTGGACTTCTCTTATGGGCTTGTTCTGAGGATTTGATGAGATCATGCATGGCAGTGCTGTCCCTTCTACAGGTTCAGAGATGGCTCTGGCATGTGTGGGTCGTTAGGGTCAAGACTGTGGACAGCTTGACTCCTGCTTCTGCAGCCTTTCTGGTATGGACAGGGGGCAGTTTGCCTTGCTACCTCTGTGCACACTTGAACTTCCTTCCTGGCCCGTGCCAGGCCATTTCTGTCTTTGCCTTTCTCTATAAAGCAAGTGTGCTTGGCTGCCTGTGGAGATTCGTAGTGATGGTTCATTCATGAGGCTGGAAGAGGAGCATAACCCTCCTATGGGTAATAGCTGTTTGCAGACCCGACAGGACTTGGAGGAGCTGGCCCTCTCTCCTTTAGGCATAAGCTCCTGGGCCAGCCTTGCCTTCAAATCACAGCTTTCAGTTGGACTTTAAATGGTGCTCATGGCTTTTGAAAGATTTCTTTATCTTCTCAGATGCCAGAACTAATAGATTTATACATTCCCTTCTCCACTGGGCCACAGGAGATGCCCTCTGTTCTCTCACTGGCTGTGTCCTACAGCCATAAGTACCTTCCTAGCTGGAACACAGGGAGATTTAAGAGGTGCCAAATTAATTGCTTTCCAAATGCAGCTGGAGGAAGGCAGCCAAAATCTTGGTATTTACTCTCTTAGTGGGTGGGGAGCAGAGGAGGACTCTGCAGAGCTGGGGAGATGGCTTGACCTGGGAACAGCTGTGTGGAGCAGTCTGGGGTTTAGACATTGCACATGGTCCCGGTGATGAAAAAACTTCCTCTAACTGGGCTTTGGCCTGCGGGGCTGTCGACTAGGTCTATGAGAAACTATTTTTACCATGCAGGGATGGTGGCCTGGGATATGTTAAGGTATTTTTGATTTTGTAGAAGTGTAATGGTGAGTTTTCCCAAAGACTACTTACTCTCCTTTTCTTCCGGGTGTTGCCTGGGTTTTGGTGAGCATAGTCAGATTTAACCAGTCTGTTCTGTTTTCATAAAATATATTCAGACAAGGTGATTTGCTAAGTGCATGAATTAATTTATAGATGCTTTAAAGGCTTTTTTGCACAAGTAAGTGCAGAAATAGCCCCTCATTAGAATATGTAACCTAATATTTCCGTCAGTTTTGCTGTATCCTAGTTCCCAGAACAATAGTTGATATAGAGCATGTGCTCAATAAATATATGCTTAATAAATATTGTTGAATGTCTTGTTTGGAAACCATGATCATTTTGCCTCTAGGTTTTGTGAGTCAATGGAGTGAATTGATAATGTAACTCTGGAAGAGATGAATTCTTCTTTAGGGTCATGAGCTCTAACTATGGCTGACCAAGTAGTTGAGAGCTAGAAATGGCTTGCTGACTGAAGATAGAAACTTTGAGAAGGTAAGGAGGGGGCTGGATTTTTGGAATATAAATAACTTATAAACTTCTTCTAAGGACCGAGGGTGACACAAGGCAGGAAAGCTTCTGGAATGATAGTGCTGGCCACTATGGTTGTTGCTAATTTTTTGAAGAATCTTCTCAAGCGACAGTTCCTTTTCTATGAGACCATAACCTCCTATGATATGCCTTGGTAGCCATGATTTTATTCCATGGCCATAACTGATTAGACCAGAGATGGGCACATGGCCTCAGTTGGACCAATAAGATGATTTCTCCTGGGAATTTGTAATTGAGAAGTAGAAATGCTGGTTAATTTCTGTCTTCATGTTTGTGTGAACTTGAGAGCTGAGAGTTGACCATTTCTTGCCAAGGAGAAGAGGGGACGGCTGATTTGCAGAAAGAAAATGAAAGAGACCTGGAGAGGAGAAGCAGAAACTTAAGATCATTTCATTTCAGAGAAATGGTGAAAGAAACCTTTGTGATAGCTTTCCAGCTTTACCTTCCAGTTCCTCCTGGAATCTGCCTCTCCTATCATTGAGTTGCCTGAGTTATTACTGTTACATAATGTTTAGTGTGTTATAACTGCTGTTAGCATAAGTGCTAATTTAAACCAGTTCAGGTGGATTTCTGTCACTTTCAACCAAATGGTCTTAACAAAGGCAATAATTATTGCCTTTGACCAGAGTCATGTTAGTTTATGGTAAAGAACTCGGATTTCATCAAAGGCTGGAGCTGGCCTTGACAGTGAGTCCTTGGAGAAAAATGTGTAGTGTAAATGGTTCAAAGGTGAATGTGAACTTTCCAGTATGGGGCATTGAAACTTAGACAAGGGTGCCCAGGGAGCTAAGTGGGAGGGCTTTCCTCGCCTGGGGGGCTGAGAAGGGGCCATAGGACCCAAGGTGGCTGCAGGATGATGGGAGGCTAAGGAGAGGACCCACATACAAAATTTCATGTGACCCTGGGAATCCCATTAGACTTTGGAGTGGTGCTAAGTTTAAATTCCAAGCTGTTCATAAATGAGCTGGGAAAGGTGAGTGGTCTGTTTTCCCAGTAAGCAATGCTGGTAAAATCAATATGGAACTAGATTTGAATTACCTTAGGATAAGGAATCTGAGCTTTGTAATCCGTCCATTTAATTTTTCTGGCATTATATTTAAGCAAAGTTCTTCATCAGAAGTCTAACTTACTGTGGGTTGAATTATGACAAAAGGTGATTTTCCACATCTAAGGCTTATTGTACTTGTTTGTCCTTAAATCCAGAGCATACTGCATGCTGCCTTAATGTACTGCTGTCTTCTGTAAGAAGACCAGGTATTAAAAACTGGAGTGAGGGGAGACAGACCAGATTAGTGATTTTCAGATCTGTTTCCTCATATTGTCAGTTAGAATAGAGGTGCCAAAACAATATTGCCTTAAGCATAAACTTGTATCATTAGTCAAGATTTCTTAGAAGGCTGTTTTGAGAAGGATTTCTGAGGCTATGTCCTGTGTTAATGGGAAAAAATTCTATGATCTATTAGTGATGCCTGCCATGGGTGTATCATTGGGAGTGATGAAATCTGTTATTCCTGAACAAGGAGAATAAGAGTTTTTGATAAGAGTTAATGAACGCATTTATGAAGCATCTAATTTATAGGTGGAATTGAGTTCATTGTTTTGAAGGTTTTAGAAATGTGAACTGGCCCTAGTTCCCCTAGTTTAACTTCCATTAAAGTTGATATAAATTAAGGCAACCAATAACTTAATGTAGCACATAATTAATTTAATTAATTCATTTATAAAATATTCACCATATGCCAAGCACTGTCCAAGGTTCTGGAGCCACAGTGATGAATAAATAACACAAGACAGGGGCGCCTGGATGTCTCAGTCGATTAAGCATCTGACTTTGGCTCTGGTCGTGACCTTACAGTTTGTGAGTTCAAGCCCCACATAGGGCTCTTTGCTCTCAGTGCCGAACCCGCTTTGGATCCTCTGTCTCAGCTTCTCTTTCTGCCCCTCCCTGCTCACTTTCTGTTTCTCAAAAATAAATAAACACTAAAAAAAGTACACAAGACAGGTCAAATTCCTACTTTAGTATGGGTGACAAAAATGACAAGCAAGCGCAACAAACAAATCAGACAATTCTGGGTGGTAATAAGTACCCAGGAGAAAAATAAAGCTGGTTAAATGGGAAGAGAGAGAAAGATCTTAAGGCAGTCTTCTCTGAAGAGATGGCAGTTGTGCAGAGAACAACATGGTATAAAGCAGCTAAACAACCTTAATGTGCGTGACTATCTGGGGAGAGTGTTCCAGGTTGAGGCAACAGCAAGTGTAAAAGTCAGCAGGTAGAAATAAGCTTGGTGTGTTTAAGGTCCAGTGAGGAGGCCAGTGCAGCTGGAGCAGGGGGAGTGAAAGAGGCATAGCGGAAGGTGAGGTTGGAGAAAGTGTTGAGGAGCAGATCGTGCAGGGCCTCTTAGATCATGGTAAGGAGTTGAGATTTGCTTTAAGCCCCATGGGAAGCCATTGGAGAGTCTTGGGTAGAAAATGACATAGTCTGATTCATGTTGAACAGTTACACTGGCTGCTGTTTGAAGAGTAGGCTTTTGGGAGCAAGAGATAACCAAGGAGCCTGCTTAGAAGGTTATTGCAGTACAATCCAGGAGATCCTGGTGGCTATAGTGAGACAGTCATGACAGAACTAGTGGAAAAGTGGTTGGATTTGGGATACATATTTTTTATTTTTGTATTTAAAAATGTTTATTTATTTATTTTGAGAGAGAGTGAGAGACAGAGAGAGAGACAGACAGACAGACAGAGAGAATCCCAAGCAGTCTCCATGCTCAGTGTAGAGCCAATGTGGGGCTTGATCCCATGACCCTGGGATCATGACCTGAGCTGCAATCAAGAGTCATACGCTCAACTGACTGAGTCACCCAGGCATCGCTGGGATATATGTAGAGTTGGAGCTTGCTGATGAGACTTGCTGATCGATTGGATGTGGGGTGGGGAAAGAAATGGACATATCTCATAGGTTTTTGACTTGAGCCCAGGGCCAGCTTCATGGGCATAAAAACTATAGTGGCATGGGGCCCAAATCTCAGAAGGGCCCAGTGCTTGGTTTAATGCTCTGCTGTTGATAATTCTTGAAATTCTTAATAGTTTTTTAAACAGGGGGTCTCGAACTTCATTTTACACTCGGTCCTGCACATTATACATCTGGTCTTGCTTGAGCCAGTGGGCAAATGGTGGCTCCATTTATGGAGATGGAGGAGGCTGGAACAGGGACATTTTGGGGAGATGATATGGAGTTCTTTTTGGGTTGTATTCAGATTGTGGGGCTGGTTAGACTCCCCAGTAGAGCTGCTGGGTAAATTGTCTAATAGAGTTTTCAAAAGGGGAAGGCTCTCTACCCAGACTGTGGTCATGGAGGACATTCTGAAGGAAGTGAGATTTGAACTGGTCTTTTGGTAAGAGAACATGCCAAGTCTTGTCCCCTCCCTTTGCATGGGAAATGAGTTGTTGGTAGGCACAGTCCTGGTTGTGTCCTTTAGTGCAGCCCTTGTCTGAATTTTTATTTCAAAGCTTGGGGCGGGTGGTACAAGTTGATTTACTGGGCAGGCATAATTTTTCACCTTCTGATTGCTTTGTTTTTATCTGCCTTTTCCCCTCATACAGTTGTTTTGCTGATGCCCAGGGTCACCACCAGCTCCAAAGGTGGTCTCTGTAGCTGAGATTTGAGAAGACTCAAGCAGCCTTGGCTTTAGAAACTTGGATCTACTATGGTGATAAGTCCTAGGCTTTGGATGACTCTGTTGAAGGCAAATAGCTACGACAGCCTTTCGCAGAGGAGGGTCCCTGCAGGTAGTGGGGTTTGTCGTTAATGTCTCAGTCTCTAGATACAGAAGGCTTAGACTCCAACCCTTCGTATTCTGAGACTTTGGGAACTTCATCTAACCTGCATGGACCTTGGTATATTTGTAAAAGGAGGATGGTAACATTTCCTACTTTACAGTGTTCTTTTGCAACGTGTAAATGAGGCAATGCCTATAGACCTTTTCACTCAAGCTCTGGGACAGGGAAAGGATTTAAAAATGCTAAGTGTTCCTACTTACCCTTGAAAAGAGGTCTCCCTTCTGCCCTGGGGAAGCAGAGCTGGTCCTAGACTGCTTCGTGAAAAAAGACTTGAGCAGTCACCTATCTGCCTCCCAAAGCTCATTTCATGTCTGTTGGCCTCCTTGATGTACACTCAGATCCTAAATAGGATTGGTAAAGCAACCTCCAGCATAGGGACTGTTAGTTGATTTTTCTTATTATGGACATGTGGCTGTTTCTCTAACACCTACTACTCCCCTATCATACAGGAGAGCCATGCAATTTGTGTGTGTGTGTGTGTGTGTGTGTGTGTGTGTGAGTGTATGTGTGTGTAGGGGGGGACCCAAACCCCATATCTAGGGAAGAGTTCTGATTAGACCAAGAAATCTGGGTAATTCCCTTTTCCTGTACCCCAATGATTGGTTCAAGGGTGGGCATGGTAATCAATGGCATTCCATAACTACATTTATTGATAAGGAGTGGACACACAACTTAGAATGGCCCAATCAGAACGAGGCTCAGGACTTTGTTCTTCCTCTGCCAGGCATAAGTAAGGGAGCATGTGGTTCTAGTTGCTTTTATATCCATCTGGTCCCCAAGAAGTGGAGTAGAGAGAGGAAAGAGAGTGTGGTGATATTGTTGCTTGATCAAATCAGACCTGCAGTCCTACCACCATACTTTTCAGTTAAAGAGTCATTAAATTCTCTTTAATATTTTAATTTTTTCTGAGATTTAAAAAATTACTTTCATGCAAATGCATCCTACTGATACAAATACACTCTTGGTACCACTTCCTCAAATAAATAGTGAAATAAGGTTTACATGGTTCCTATATTTGTATCTAATAATATTTGGAGGATTATTCAACTCAGGACTTCTTGGAATGGCAAAAGCGTTATTTGATAATTATGGCACTCATATCCTGGAGTGATAACCTATACATTTTACTAAATAGTTCACATAGGGATACTTATTTTTGTAATGTATATTCTATGCAGTGGATTTCTGTTACAAATGTATGCTTGTTTCTCTTTAGGAAAATGGTAAAAATTCTTGAACATATGTAACTGAGAGATCAGTATTTCTTCAGGCCTGGTCTGGCATGTCCTGCTGATGCCTTCTGCAGTACAACCTTCTTTCCCATGCTTGTCTATGCTGGAGTGTGGTGGAAATGTTTATGTCAGGATCCCATTGCTGTTTTTGGAGAAGTAAAGATACCTGTATCAGTCACTTATTCAAGGGTGCACCTTAAGAACTGAGTCTTGGGGCGCCTGGGTGGCGCAGTCGGTTAAGCGTCCGACTTCAGCCAGGTCACGATCTCTCAGTCTGTGAGTTCGAGCCCCGCGTCGGGCTCTGGGCTGATGGCTCAGAGCCTGGAGCCTGTTTCCGATTCTGTGTCTCCCTCTCTCTCTGCCCCTCCCCCGTTCATGCTCTGTCTCTCTCTGTCCCAAAAATAAATAAACATTGAAAAAAAAAATTAAAAAAAAAAAAAAAAAAAAGAACTGAGTCTTTATCTTCAGTATTTCTGTGGACTTTTGTTTTCCCCTGGCCCCCCTCTGCAGACACCTGCTGCTGTTTACCCATCACTAGGCTTGGGATTTCTGTGTCCATGGCCTGCAGCTTCCCTCTTCACTAACCCAAGTGCCCATGTCCTTTGGACAGCTCTGTGTTCTACAACACCTGTGTCATTGTAAGGTTCATTCCTTTTGGCTTCCAAAATCACCTGGTTGGAGATCAAGCTAAAAAAAAAAATTCTTCCCATGCAATAAAAGTGTGGTGTGCCCAACTAAATTACCTTCATTGGACGTTTCTTATCTTGTTCTTCCTTAAATATCTCCACCCCTTTACCAATTAAAAACTTACCAGTTCAGTGTCCTATGATATTTTTGTCTCATTTAGGTTTACAGATTTCATACTAAAAGGCCATTTTCCCTTGTAGAGACTTTATCTCCATCATGAGGACATCTTGACAGCAGGTCATGTTGGGAAAACTTGCTTGGAGTCTCCAGCTTCAACATGGATTTTATCTGCATTCCAAATTACAGCCTTTGAGATTTTGCACAGTTTTTGTTGGCAAAATATAACTTTATTGAAAAAAGGAAGCAAAAATCTCCAACTTTATTTAAAAAACATTTGCAGTACATAAGCTTCTAAGGAAATAGGAGTATTATACAAAATCTCCAGATTTTATCACTGGTGATACGGATGGAGACATGTTAATATCAGTAACCCCAAGTTCGTATTTTTGCCTCAGTCTGTATACATGGAACATCCAGGTGCCTCTTTGTAAAATTTCTCTTCCTCCCAGTATTTGGGCTTTACAAATGCCCATTTGCCTACTTGCTCATTGCAGTCACCATCATGAGGATGTCCCTGTCCATGCCCAAGGAGGTTGCCTCTTGCTACTCCTCAAACTGCCTGTCCCTGAATGAGAGGCAGGGCTGTTCTCTGTACTGAGAGGGGACCAGTATCTCCTCAGTTTTCACTGTACTTTGTTACCTAAGCCCCATAGCAGCTCCACTGGGGCCCAGAGTCTTGCCAAATCCAAGACAGGCCAAGGAGCTCCTCGAGAAAAAGGCACCAGGCCCTCCCCTCTATCCTCCTCATTTCTCTCCTCCCCACAGTACTCCTCAAAACAAGATAACACTAAACACCCTGTTCAGATCCATACTGAAGCCCACATTTATATTTATGTATGTAACGTGTGCTAGGGTTGATCGAACACCCTCCAGTTTCACCAATAGCCAAACTATGAGCTTCAGATCAGAGTTAGTGGTTCCCAAACCATGGGCACAGCTCTCTGTCCCTGCCCCTCAGTGGGGGATTTCTGTTCATGTGAGGCAGCAGCATTATGAAGACGTAATTATTGAGTCTGTATTTGGCCCTGCCCGTGGGGCTTCTTGTGCACACAGGCGTCACTCACTCAGTGGAGGGAATTTCCCTCCAGTGCATGGGAGAATGTCATGGAAGCCAATGGGTTAATACGTCACACACCGCCTTTGCCCCGCTTCAGTTCACATTTTAACAAGGGGCCTTCTGAACATAATGCCTAGACTTTCAGGAATGATATTAATGAGACTTTGGAGGACTGGCAGGGGTGATATTTTAGGATAGTTTGACCTTCCAGAAGCTCCCCAACCATATTGTGTGGAAGAAACCCATTTGCTAATTATGCCCACATGAAACTACCAGGGAAACTTGCTTTCTCTGAGACATAGGAGCAGCGTGGTGTAGAGGACAGTCACCAAATGCTTACTTTGTGCATTTTGGGATCTGTGCTGAGACTTGGAAGCTCAAAAGCTCTTTGCCTTCCAGGAGCTGGCAGCATGGTGACAGAGACTGACAGGCACACAGGTAACTGACAAACTGCATCACCTCTGCAGAGCTCCTGGGTTCTGGAGACAGATGGGTGTCCAAATCCTGCATCTGGTCCTTTCTCTCCATATGTCCTTGTGTAAGTCCAAGTCTCTGTTCTTAGGATACCCATCTATGAGATCAGGAGTAGAATATTGCCTGTCTTCTAGGACTGTAATCAGAATTAGTGAGCACATGCCTGGCACATCTTTAGCGCCCAGAAAGTGTCTGATTTAAATCATTATCATTATAGAAATTGTCATGGGAGAAAAATTGAGGGAGGAATTAATTTGTAGAGACCTACAGAGAAGTGATGACATTTGAACCACGTCCCAAGGGTTGCATAGGATTTCATGTGATGGATGAAGAGAGGGTGGTGTACAGAGAGAGGTGATAGCCAGAGCAAAGGCCTTTTGTTTCTTTAACAAATGTCAGTCTTCACGTCATGCTTCATCTGGTGCTCCCTCCTGACCCTTGCATTTGTCATTTGCTTTTTTCCTGTGTGCATGTCTTGCCTCCTTCTTTCTGGGTTTTAAATGCGGCACAGTGGAGTGGAACATGTGATGGGAGGGGAATTAGATCAATTCCTGGCTTTGCTGTTTTCTAAGGCATGGCCCTGGCTTGTTGCAGGATAGAATGGTGACGAATGTGGTCTCTGGAGCTGAGCTGCTTTGGCCCAGTTGCAGCTCATTCATCAAGAGTGTGCATCTTTCTGTTCCTTAGTTTTCCCATCTGCAGAGTGGGGATGAAAATAGCACCTCCCTCAGGAGCTGGTGTGAAGCTTAAATATCTGATTGTATATTTAGCACTTACAACAGGTCCTGGCACATGGTTAGTGCCTCCTCACTGATACCTGGCTTTTGTACATGCTGCTCCTTCTGCCTGGAAAGCCCTTCCCCCAGACACCCGTTTGGCTTGCTCTCTCACCTTCTTTAGGTCTTTGCTGAAGCAACACTTTTGCAGTGAGATCTTACCTGGGTGTCCTGTTAAAAGTTGCAGTTACGGGCACCGGGGTGACTTGGTCAGTGGAGCATCTGACTTCAGCTCAGGTCATGATCCCACGGTTTGTGGGTTTGAACCCCACGTTGGGCTTGCTGCTGTCCGTGTGAAGCCTGCTTGGGATCCTGTGTCCCTGTCTCTCTCTGTCCCTCCCCTGGTCACACACTCTCTCTCAAAAATAAAAATAAACATCAAAAAAGTAAAATAAATTGCAATTCCATCTGACTTCCGGTACCTTGTACCCCGTCTACCTGCTACCTGCTTCTTCATAGAATTTCTCACCCTCTTATATATTATATATTCTCCTTATTTGTCTGTTATCGTCTGTCTTTCCCAACTAGAGCGTAGGCTTCTTGGAGGCAGGGATTTCTGTTTGTTTTGTTTGGTGCTGTATCTGTGCATGGAGTGTCTGATAGCAGGTGCTTAACAAATACTTGCTGAAAGAATGCATGAACCCATACTCCTTGAGTCATTCTCTCATCTTCTGTAAAATGGAATTATTAGTCTATGTGAGATAGAGTACAAAGAAGCCTCTTTATGAAAGATAAATACTAGACACACGGGAGATAATAATTATCACTGAAGGCAAGGATCATGTCATATGTCTTCCTATTGGTACTATACACCTAGAAAATATTATTCATTCATTGCCCATCTACCCCTCCACCCATCCTCCCAGTCATGTATCTACCCAGCCATTCATCTGCCTATCCACCCATCTACCCACCACAACTCATCCATCCTGTCATCTACTTCATTTTATTCTATGTCTTCCCACATCCTTCCATCCATATACTCACCCACCCACTGTTATACCCATCCATCCATCTATCCATCCATCCATCCTCCCAGTCATCTATCTGCCCATGCATCCATCTCCCACCCACACATCCATTGTCTCATCTACCCCATTTTATCTTATTTTTTCCACATCCCTCTATCGACCCACTCTCCCACCCATCTTTACACTGGCCCATCCACCCACTAGTCCATCCAGGCACCCATTCACTTGCCCATCATCCATCCATCCATCCATCCATCCATCATCAAGAGTGTTCCATCCATCCATCCATCCATCCATTCATCCATCCATCCTCCCAGTCATCTACCACCCCATTCATCTATCCTTTCATCTATCTCATTTCATCTTGTCCTATCCCCCACCCATCCACCCATCAAAAGTTCATTGGATATATATTGATTACTAGCCATTGGATCTCACTGTGTGTCACACACCGTATTAAGGTGTTTTGCAAATAATATTTTATTTCAATAGTCACATGAAATAGGCACTATTACCACACCTATTTATAGTTGAGGAAACTGAGGCATTGAGAGATTGAGCAACTTGCCCAAGTTCACACATCCAGGCAGTGGTGGAGCTTGTGCTCAGACCCAGACCAGCTGCCTTCATTGCACTTGCCCTCAATCTTGGCCTGTCCCTGTACACACAGAGTTACAGCCTGACAGCAGAGACAAACGTGAAACAAGTAGTTATGCTAACAGTAGGCACGCAATAAATGTATTTAATGGGTGTGTGCTCTCTGCATGTTGGTTAAGAATGAAGATTCCTTTTCTGAGGAGAGAACCAGTTTGTAAAAATTCCTGCACCGAGTGCTGCTTTGAGAACCTCATTGCCTCTTCTTAGCATTCATCTATTGACAGACGCTTAGGTTGTTTCCATATCTTGACTATTGTGAAGAATGCTGCAGTGAACATGGGAGTGCAGATATGTCTCTGAGATCCTGATTTCAGGTTTTTTTTTTTTTTGATATATCCAGAAGCAGGATTGCTGGATCATATCGTTGTTTTATTCGTAATTTTTTGAGCAACCTCCATACTGTTTTCCAAGCAGCTCCATGATTTTACATTCATTCCAACAGTGCACAAAGGTTCCAGTTCTTTACATCCTCATCAACTGTTCTTATCTACAATGGAATATTCTTCAGTTTAAAAAAAAAAAAAGGATTCCTGGGGCACTTGGGTGGCTCAGCCTGTTGAACGGCTGACTTTGGCTCAGGTCACGACCTCGCGGTTCACGAGTTTGAGCCTCTGTGTCGGGCTCTTTGCTTACAGCTCAGAGCCTGGAGCCTGCTGTGTGTGTCTGTATCTCTGCCCCTCCCCAGCTCACGCTCTCTCTCTCTGTCAAAAATAAATAAAAAAAAACATTAAAAAACTCTTTTAAAAAAGATGGGATTCCTGCCATATGTAACAACATGGGTGAACTTGGATGACATTATACTAAGTGAAATAACCCAATCACATAAGGACAAATGGCACATGATTCTACTTATAAGTGGAATCTGAAATGGTCAAACTGTTAGGAGCACATAGTGTGATGGTGGTTGCCAGGGGCTGGAGAAAGGAGATTTGCTGTTCCATGGGTATAAAGTTTCAGTTATGCAAGATGAGTACATTCTAAAGATCTGCTGTACCACACACATTGTGCCTATAGTTAACAATACTGAATTGTACACTTAAAAATTTAAGAGGGTTGTGGCATGTTATATATTCTTAACACAAAAAAAAGAAAGAAGAGAGAACCTCCCTGCCTCTGAATGGTTTAAAAACCACCGCTGTGGATCTCTGGGTCTGGTGGGACCCTGGAGCCAGGCTGCGCTGGGGCTACCTTGGCGCTCCCCACAGTGCCTGCAGAAGCTACAGGAAGCAGCCCCGCCATGTGGATCTTCTCCCTGGCTGGGAATCGCATTTTCACCGTCCTCCAGTTCCCACTCGCCTGTGTTTGTTCCCACCACAAGGCATTTTTCACTCCTCTATAATTACCCAGGCTAATTAAATAAATTGATCTGCTGATGTACACTCCACAGTCATTTCTGTGGTGTAATTTGGCTTTAATAGAACTGCCGTTTGAGCAAGAGGAAATGAAAGCCCCGGGTAGAAGTGGGATCTTTTAACTTTCAAGAAAAATAATTTTTTTTTCAGGGGGTTTTGGTTCCCTGCGTGTGCATAATGTATGCACTTGCTGTTAGAATTAACTGGGAAACAGCGGCTGTCTGGTCAGGAGAATAATTTGGGAGCCCTTTTGTCATGAGAAACCCAGACCAGCTCTGGGTGTTGACAGGAAGCTCATAAGTTTGGAGGCAAATGGGGCGCGAAGCATATTGTTGGCTGTCTGGTGACCAGAACATGGGTTCTTTCCTCCGTAGAGGATGTTCTCATAAATGCTGTCTGATCTCGATGATACATGGGGTGTGTCAGACTCACCCATTCCAGGGATAGGAGGTGAGGCATCCCCAGGACCCTGTGATGGTTAAGGGTGTTGTGTTTGGTTCTCATGTCACCTTTACTATTTGCTAGATGTGTGTGTGTCTTTCTGAAAGTTGCTCAGTCTACCAGAGCCTCAGTCCCACTTCTGCGAAGTGTGCCACCTTGAAGAATAAATGAGCTCAGCAGACTGCCCTGCACATGGTGGGTGTAGGAACATTAGCTGCAATTTGTGGTTGTACCAAAAGCCATTGCTCACTCATCCAGCATTTATTAAGCCCCAGTCCTGAACCAGGTGCTTTGCTGGTGGGAGAAGGTGACCCAGACAAGCCTTGTTAAGATAAGAGTCTCTAAGGGGAGACTACTGCCCTGATTCTGCTCAAATGGGAGTCAGGATCTTGACTGCATCAATAACACATTAGTGATTTATTTCACCTTACTATGTCCATGCACTGCTCTAAGCACTTTACAGGTATTTGTTCAATAAATGATAATAGTTGTTATCCGTTGAGTCCTATGCCAGGGCTTTAACATGTATGGTGTCATTTTATCTTCCAAACACCCTATAACTTATGTTCATTCACCATGTTCTCTTTAAAGAAAAGGCAAGTGAGGCTCAGAGAGGTTAAGGGGTTAGGGTCGCATGGCTAGTGGGAGGGAAAGGCAGGACTTGAACTTGGGACTGTGTGACACCAGAGTCTTAACCATCTTGTAAAATTGCCATTAGTGATGGAGCTCAGGGTGGGTCTCACAGCCCCCTGGACTTTGTGTGATGGCATACTTTTAACTAAGGTTCTATAATGATGACAAAAGTTTTGTTGAAAATGGTTAAAGCTTTCCCCGCTATAGAGACTTGTGTGCAATTTCCTTTATGCCTGTGGACTTAGGAACTGATGAGAACCTCCAGCTAATGTGGCTGAGGGAGGAAGTCAGCTTACACATTTATCTCCCAGGTATGGGGACTCTGCTTGTGTGACCCTCATTATTTCTCTCAGTGGCATCATTGTTGTCTTTGAGAATTCAGCCATGAGTACACTGTCATTATGAGTGCTTGGGTTTCTCCTGCAATGGAAATAGTATTGACTGTTTTATTTCTTCCTCCTTAAAAAAAGCAGCTTTATTGAAGTACACTTTACATACTATAAAATTCACTCATTGTGAATGCACAATTCAATGCTTTTTAGTAAATTTACAGAGTTGTACAACCGTTGCCACAATCGTATTTTAGGGCTCTTCTGTCAAGATATACCAATGGCCAATGAGCACATGAAAAGATGCTAAACATCATTAGTCCATGGGGCGAATGCAAATCAAAACCACACTGAGATACTACTCTGATGGCTGTAATGGAGAAGATGAGACTGTATTAAGTACTGTGAGAATATGGAAAAATTGGAACCTCATACATTGCAGGTGGGAATGTAAAATAGTATAGTTGCTGTGGAAAACAGTTTGATGTAAGAAAAACAGTTAGTTTAGCGTGTATTTTACCATAAAACCCAGTGATTCCACTCCTAGGTATCTTTCTCCCAACTTTTTATCTCAAAAAATTTTAGACCTACAGAAAAGTTACAAACACAGTTCAGTGAGTATCTATATGATCTTCATCAATTGTTAAATACTCTCCCTTATTGGATTTCTCTCTCTCTCTACATACATGCACATATATTTTTTATTAAACTAAGTTGAGAGTAAGTAGCAGATACTACCACACTTCACCATTGAACACTTGATCACAAATATCAATGACATTTACCCCATGACCACAATTTAATGATCACACTCAAGAAATTTAATGATGATATAATACTCTTATTTAATATATACTCCATAGCTAAATTCCCCAATTGTCCTAATATTCTATCTGGCTGTTTTAAAAAATCTAGCATCTAGTCAAAGGCAATATGTTACATTAAGTTTTCACATTTTTAAAGACTTCTTTACTCTAAGGAAATTCCCCAGCCTTTGTGTGTGTGTGTGTATGTGTGTGAGTGGGTGTACGTAGGTGTGTGTCTGTTTGTGTCTGTATGTGTGTATGCATGTATATGTGTGTGTGTGACTCTGTGTGTGTGTGTGTGTGTGTGTGAGAGAGAGAGAGAGAGAGAGAGAGAGAGAGACTGTATGTGTGTGTTTAATTTTTTTTTTAATGTTTATTTATTTTGAGGGAGAGAGAGACAGAGTGCGAGCAGGGGAGAGGCAGAGAGAGAGGGAGACACAGAATCGGAAGCAGGCTCCAGGCTCTGAGCTGTCAGCACAGAGCCCGACGCGGGGCTCGAACCCATGAACCACGAGATCATGACCTGAGTTGAAGTCAGAGGCATAAACGACTGAGCCACCCAGGTGCCCCTGTGTGTGTATGTTTTATGCTATTCACGTTTTTAAAAAGTCTAGGTCAGATGTTTGGCAGAAAGTCCCACTTGCAAATGCAGGATGGATTTGTCTGATTGCTGCCTCCTGACTCGGTTCAAGTGAGCCATTTTTGGCAGGAGTACCTCACAAGTGATGCTGTGTCCTTTTCAGTGCATCACGGTAAGAGGCACATGATGTCAGCATGTGCCATCATTCATGATTTTAAGGGAGACACATTTTAAAGTCACTTTCGTGAGAAGAGCCACTTTCTGCTGTAAACCCAGGCTGGAAACTGATTTCCCACTGAGGAATAAAACGCTTTGCTGTGTCCTGTGCACAGCTGAGCACTCCTTTGGGGTGTGTGAGGATAATTTGTGCTTGCGTGGTTGCATGAGGTGCCAGGGTACTATGCCACACATAATCCCAGAGCAGTGTCGTTAGTGAGGAGACTGGGGGGTGTACACAGAGTCGGATGAATGGAGGCGGTGTGGGTGCCGATCCAGGTGGCATTGCTAATGATTACTGGCCCTGGAGGATGAGTCTGTCTTGGTCAGACCCTGAGGACTGGCTTTGGATCCACCACCTTATCTCTCTCTCTCCACTGTTTTTCACTCTCTCTCTCTCTTACTGCAGTCTGATCCAATCTTGGAAAGTGATAGACTTAATTACAACCCTGCCTGCACCACTTTTGGGCTGTGTGACCTGAGGCAAACCCCAGGTTTCTTGTGTGCCATGGATTTATAGTAGTGCCCCCCCCCCCCGCCACGAGGGCCACTGTACCCGTTAAGTGAGGCAGGACATGCAGTGCAGGGCCTGGGGGAGGAGGGATCACTGCATTGGAGCTATTATCATTGTTCTCTTCATCTCAAGCTGCTTTTCAGACCTTAACCTCTGTACAAAGTGTGATATGTCCAGCCCCTTTTATCCAATGCCCCATTTGTGTAGGACATCTATTTTCTTTTCAGAGCATGCTGTGTTAGGTGCTGCCCTGCCCATAGGACAAACCTCTGGCCGTGTCATTGATTCTGAAGGTACCAGGACAGGTTGGAAGGAGTGGAGATCCCAGTCCCATCTCAGGGGAGCTTCTCAGACTCCTGCCACATGAGCCACTTGTCAGCCTCAGCCAGGCAGCCATGGATGGTGTTGGTGTGGTTCTGGCACTCTTCTTGGGGATGTGTCATCTGCTCAGTTGCTGACTTAGATATAGGGTCATTAAGAGCTCCATCAGTTGGTTTGTGATCAGCAGAGATCAGAAGGTGTGTGTGTATATGTGAGACAGAGGGAGAGATACAGAGACAGAGACAGAGAGACAGAGAGAGAGAGAGAGAGAGAGACAGAGAGAGACAGATTCAATACTAAGATCTTCTCAGCTCAGAAAATGTGTACCCTTATTGCTTTTGACAACCTCAAACTTAGAGGAAATGGAATTTTCATGACTTTTCTTGAACTTGTGTCATTCCCTATTTCAGTTAAGGCCCCAGCAGGAAACAGCTGACATACTCATATTAGGATAATTCAAGGCAGCTTTAATAATGGGATATAGATATGGCAGGGTATAAGGAAAGTGGGTCTGGAGAGGTCAGGGAAGAAGTGGTTGGTGGAATCCTGAAGGAAATTGATGTGTGGTGACCTGGAAAGGGGATGGGGCATAATATCCCAACCTCGCTTGTCTCTTCCTCTGCATTATTGTGAAGCCTAGGGGCAAGGGGATTCCTTAATGGCATTTGTCAAGGTCCATTTCTGGGGCAGAGAGCAGAGTAGAGAAGGATAAAGAGTAGATCTTGGGGGACAAATGGGAGACATTGGTCTTTTTCTAACACCATGTACATTTTTTTGCATGTATCCCCCCTACTTGTTAATTGCTTGCTATTTTTAACCCAATATACTTTTCAATTTAATTATATCTATTTCAAAAAAGAAACAACAGAAAAATGACAACCAGCTTCAGTAGTCATAAATGGAAGGTAACTATAAAAAGAAATATAAAAACAAAGCCACATGTGACCCTAGCTTGGTACCTTTGCAAGCTCAAGGATCAGAGCCAGAGTTCAGCTGGGCTTAAACATGGAGGCTGGCCAGCTTTTAAGAGATGTTAAGGACATTGCATTCACAGACAGAAACTTTCTCCTTGATGTAATTAGGAAGACTGCAGGAGAGTCAGAAGGGGACTATACTAGATTGAATAGTATCTCCCAAAAGGTGTGTTCAAGTCCTAACCCAAGGTACCTGAGAACATGACCTTATTTGGAAATAAGGTCTTCTTTATAGATATAATTAAGTTAAGGATTTCTGGATGAGATCATCTTGATTTAGAGTGGGCCCTAAATCCAATGATTGGTGTCCTGATAAGAGAAAAGAGAGGGAGATTTGAGACAGATGCAGAGAAGGAAAGCCCATGTGAAGACAGAGGCAGAGAGTAGAGTGATGTGTCTATAAGCCAAGAGATGCCAAAAATTGCCCGCAGCTACAGGGAAGGCATGGAATGGGTTCTCCCTCAGAGCCTGCAGAGGGAACAGATCCTGCTGCCACCTTGATTTTCGATTTCTGGTCTCCAGAATTGTGAGAGAATATACTTTTATTGTTTTAAGCCAATGAGTTTGTGTCAATTTGTTATAACAATAGGAAACTCTATAGGGACTAGCTCTCACTGCAGCTCAACATCATTTAATGCTATGCCCATGTCTTCTTAAGGTCACCTCCATAAAGTTCCCTCTAGGACCAGTGGTTGTATGTGCCCTGTGCTTTGGGGAAAGAATGGATCGTCAGTTTCTCCAGGGCAGGACTTTTGTGTCTTTGTTATGTCCCCAGTTCAGTAGCCATGCAGGACATACTTGGATGTTGAATGGATGAATGGACACCAAAAGGAAACTAATGGTATCAAAGTTATGGTTGAAAATGACAAAGTGGACAAGTACAAAGAAATGAATTCAGAGATTATGGTCTGGATTTCCTTAGAAACCACTAGACTTGTCAAGGAGGAAATTAATTGGCTTGATTACGCTGATATTGTCTAGAGGTCATCATCATTGCCTCCATCGCCAGTAATAATAATGATAGTTGATATTTATTGAGTGCTTGCTTTGTTACTAGGCATTGTCTAACTGTCTGACGTGCATTATTTCATTCAAGCTTCACTGATACCTGATGAAGTAGATCCTATTATTCATTTCCATTTATTTCCAGATGAAGAAGAGGAGGCTATGGTTTAAGTAACTTGCCCAAGGCCATACAACTCAAAAGTAGTGGAATACAGGCAGTGTGACCCCAGAGCCTGTGCTTATTACCAGCATGCTCTGCTTCCACCCCAACATGAATCCCATGAGCGTTTAATGTGCACCTCTTGGGTTGGCTGTCTGAACCCTTCTCTCTTCTCAGAATTCACCTTCCACCCATTGCCACAGGATACGGTTCCCAGCAGCCATTTCTGTTCTATGAGGTCATGTTCCTTGGATGTAGCTGATTGGTCCACAGATGAACACCTGACCAAGTCTGCACCAGTCAGAGGCCTCTACCAGTAATTTAGAACTGGGACTGGGAAAGAGGGAGCCACATGTCACCCTGAGATGTAGGCATGTGCCTGGTAGCCATGGTTTCTGTTGTGGGTGAGAGAACAGAAGAAACCAGCCTATAGGGAAAGAGAAGAATGAGGCACATGTTCAGATCTGAGAGAGAAAGTAAACTTCCAGATTCCCCACATCAGTGCATCTCAAACTTTAATGTGCATATGAGCTCCCTGGGGTCTTGTGAAAATGGACCACACTCCAGTCTTGTTACAGTCCAGTCCTAAGGTCTGGCAGTGTCCCTGTCCTTGGATTCTGTCAGACACAGGGCACATCTCTGTCCTTAGCTGAAATTGCCACTTTTCCTTAACCACCACAGGGAATTTCTGTTCCTTAAGGTCAAGATTCCCAACCATAATGTGCTTGGTGGGAGTTCTGTGCTGGGATCAGGGACCCACAGCTGTTGTCTCAGGATGTGATAGTTGTTTATATGTATGCCTTCCCCCACTAGATTCCAGAGACCATGTCACCAGCTTCTTGCAGCCAGGCTGTATCCTTTTTATCATTGTGTCCTCTGCACCTGGCGTGTAGGTAGCATTCAAGAAACTTTTGTTGAATGCAGGAAAGAAAGAACATTACATGGGTTGCAGTAGTCCAGAGGGCAAGTCTCAGCTCCAGCAATGAGTTTCTGGCTGAATTTCTTACCTTATAAAATTGTTACTTCATTTGTTACAGGATTGCTGTTGAGACTTTGATCTGTTAAATTTCTCAGGATCCTGTGTCTTTATTGTTCAGCCTTAAGATTTCTTTGCTTGATTATATTTCTATTTTGGCTTTGTCAGTTAGGAAGATTACAGTCCAGTGTATGGTTTACTTAGTAATTGAGGAAGACTTCATGGATCTCATTCTACTCTCTGTTCTTATTTCAGTTTTAAAAAATTTTTTTCTGGTGCTTGTTTCTTATTTATACATGTTTTTTTTTTTTTTTTAAATCTCTTCTTTAAATGCTGCTTGAAATCTTTGATGGGATGAGATGGGATATAAACCCTATAAAATGACAACAAGTAATAATAATAATAATAATAATAATAATGATAATAATAATAGAGTTTTGAATGCATTAAAAATTGCTAGAGGACTCTGTTAGTTTCCTAGGACTGTCACAAACTGGGTGGCTTAAACAACAGAAATTTAATGTCTCACAGTTCTGGACACTAGAAGTCCAAGATCAAGGTTGGCAGGGCTGGTTCCTCCTGAGGATGTGAGGGAGAATCTGTTCCATGCCTCTTCCCTAGCTCTGGTAGCTTGCTGGCCATCTTTGGCATCCCTTGACTCTAGAATCATTACCCTGATTGCTGTCATCTTCACATGTCATTCTCTCTGTGTGCCTGCCTGTCTTCAAGTTTCCTCTTTTTATCAGGATATCAGTCATACTAAATTATGGCCCACCCTACTCCAGTATGACCCCATCTAAACTTATTATGTCTGCAATGACCCTGTTTTCAGCTAAAGTCACATTCTGAGGTACCGGGAGTTGGGACTTCAACACATGAATTTGTTGTGGGGCGGGAGACACAATTCAGCCTCTGACAGGGATCTTGAGTAAACAGTTTTCTCTCTCAGCCTCAATTTTCTCACCTGTAAAATGGGGATGCTGGAATGGATGATCTCTAAGGGATTTTCAATTCTCATATTTGATGTTTCCTGATGATTGTTTTTCTCTCTTCCCCCTCCCATTTATTCTAGTGGGAAAGCAATCTAAAAAATAAATTTACCTTAAAGGTTAGTAAGATGATGTCTCCTAGGCATCTGCCTGTTCACAGGACTCTGCAGGGATGGAGTAACTACTGTCCCACAGAACAAATCGCTCCTTTGGGGGCAGGCGTGATTGTGGATATTGCCCAATTGCCTCCGAATCTTTCCATATCTGCAGCTGCCTACTCCATCTGCAGAAGCGGCAGGCCCGGGGAAGACTCCACCTGGCCAGCTCCCTGCACTGCTGATTTGCTGTGAGAAGGCCGGAGGGCAAGGGATAATTAGAGGACAGACCCCCTCTTGAGATCAGTGCTGCAGACTCGAGGGCCCCTCTGCTTGGGGAGCGCATCAGCCAGCCAGCTCTGTTTTCTGTGTTCGGCAGCTCAAGACTGAACGCACAAGTGTTTTCCTGTGGGAAGAGAGGCTCTGGGCTAGCTGGCTTGCCAGAAGCATTCCCTTGGGCAGGTATACACACGTCTCCCACCTGTACAGGTGCTGGGAGAGAGTGCGTCCCCCTTTGCCTCAGTAATCAAGTTTGTGCTACCCTGAGCTACTAGGTCTGATGCCCTAAATGAGTTAAAAATCTGGCTGTCTGCCCACATGCCCCCCCCCCCCAAGAATGGGGTCTGAGTTAGAATCTCTGTTTGCAGGGACACCTAGGTGGCTCAGTCGATTGAGCATCCAGCTTTGGCTCAGGTTGTGATCTCATGATTTGTGAGTTCAAGTCCTGAGTCAGGCTCTGTGCTGACAGCTCAGAGCCTGGAGCCTGCTTCGGATTCTGTGTCTCCCTCTCTCTCTGTGTCTCCCTCTCCCTCTTGTGCTCTGTCTCTCTCTCTCAAAAATAAATAAACATTAAATAAAAACATTAAAAAAAAAAGGGACACATGGGTGGCTCAGTCAGTTGAACGTCCAGCTTCAGCTCAGGTCATGATCTCACAATACGTGATTTCAAGCCCTCACAGTTCGTGAGTTCAAGCCCTGTGTCGGGCTCTGTGCTGACAGCTCAGAGCCTGGAGCCTGCTTTAGATTCTATGTCTCCATCTGTCTCTCTACCCCTCCCCTGCTCACACTCTGTCTCTCCCTGTGTCTCAAAAATAAATAAAAACATTAAAAAAAAATTAAAAAAAAAAAAGAATCGCTGGTTGCAAACCACAGAAACTACTGTGAATAATGTGAGCAAGAAGGGGGCTTATTGGGAGGATGTAGAGGGGCTCATGGGGTTGAAGGGACAGCTAGAGAGCCAGATAGATCCAAAGGGTCTCAATAGCTGATACTGCTCAACAGGCTTCTCTGGAATCAACGGATAATGAAATTAATGAAAACATGCCAAAATGTCTCTTCACTTTGCTGTCCCAGATCAGTTTGGGGAAGAGTATGATTGGCTGAGTCTGTATCATGAGTCTGCTTCCCCAGCATTGCAAACACCTAAAGGGGAAGGTCTAGTGGGAGAAGCATCTGGAGCCCTTTTAAGCTTCTGTAGTGAGAAGGTGTGTACCCCCACTGAGAGCCACACCGAGACTGCACAGAGTATGTGGAAAGAAAGGGCAGTCGCTAACACAGAGTGCTTACTGTGTGCAGAACACTCTGTATCCACGGTGTCACCTAACTTCCACAACAATCCTGTGGTTCTGTTATCTTTTCAGATTTAGAGGTTTAGAGGAAATGGAGGCCCAGGGAGGGGTTAGGCGTTTTACTCCAGGTCACCCAGAGGGTCAAAGGCCGGGTTGGGATTTGAAGCCAAGTCTGTCCAGGTCCAGCAATATTGCTCTTCTTGGTGATGTGCTCCTGTCTTATGATTCTGCCAATTTGCCAAATGTGGTGAAAAAGGAGAGCTGTAAACATGAGTACAGTTTGCTCAAAGATCCCAGCAGTTCTTGGCCCCAGAAATAGGTTAAGGAATGGGCCAACTGGGTAGCTGCCCAGAGGGCCAGGTTAAAAACAGCCCCAGAGGTATTACTAGAAGGAAATAGCTTTGTTCTTTGGTCCATCATTTCTCCTGTAAAAAGGGCTGTCAGGGGCTGGAAAGGATATGTTTAACCAACTGTTTGGGGGTGAGGCAGGGCAGCTGAGTAATTTGCAGGGGATGCAAAACAAAAATGTGGGGTCTCTTCTTAAGAAATTAAGAATTTCAAGGTGGCGACAGCAGAGCATTGAGTGTGGAGCCTCAGTGACTGTACAGGTGTCACATCAGTCAGGCCGGCCCTGGGTTGGAATGAAGGTAAATGGTGGGTGAACCCCTGGCCAAGGAGGGCAATCCTAGTTACCTGCACAGCTCCTTTGCTTTGTGCCAGCTGGTTTTCTTGCTCAGTCTGCCCACAGGTGAGTCACCCTCAGGTGAGCTAGAGCTAGAGAGGCCACTGAGGCACAGAGAGGGTACTTCTGGGGCTGCAGGGTGGGCCTCTTTACAGCACACAGTTCATGGGTGACCGTAGAAATCTTCTGACTATCCCGAGGATAGTTTCAATAGCAGATGGATAAATGCCAAAGGAGCATTTCGTTTGCAGAGCTAGTAAAGACTCCACCACAGTTAATATCTCAATTAACACTGATGATATACTATGTGCCGGCCCATTGCATAAGTTGTGTTGTTTAATTCTGTTCTCTCTCTCCAGCTTCAGACACAAGAGCCTTCTTTCTGTTCCTCAAAAGTGCCGTGGAATTCACAGGGCTTCCACATAGCTTCTTTCTTCTGTCTGGAACATTCTTCCCTTTTCTCCCTTCCCTGGAAAACTCCTCACTCTTCAGGTCTCAGCTGATCTAACCTTTCCCAACCCTCACGACTAGGCAGCATCCTGTACTTCTGAGTTGTGGCTTTTCCTGTACACACAGGCCCTATCCATCTAATTGCTGTTTCACCAGGACCAGAAGAGGCAGGGATATCTCCTTTGGGAGCTGCCAGGGGCTCTCAAGGTACTTCATCTTTTGGTTGCTTGGGTGATTCTGTCTACTCATTTCTCTGCCAAAGTGTTTGCTCGAGTAGATCACACACGCCGATGGAGCTCTCCCCTGGAATCATAGCTCTCAAATGTTCTCCTTATTCATCCAAGTACGAGTCTTCGTCTAGAGAGTCCACAGTTGAGTTCATGACTGAATTGTTGATTTTTCCAAGAGAAGGAAAAACCAACTTAGAACTTGTAGTTCTTCTCTCCTTCCCTCAGGAATTCCCCGACTCAGGATACCAGAAGCTGAAGCCAGCAGCCTGATTCCTTTAATTAGGAAGGCGTTGGAGAATGTTTTGAAAAACGTCAGTGTTCAGGTTGCCTATAACTTCATTAATTTTTAAGTTTCCGTCACATTTTTTAAGGGACAACTCCTCTTAGAAGTTCCACCCGAATGTTAGGTTTTACTTGAATTTGTGCTGGTTTGAGATGTGAATGTACCAGCAAGCCTCTAGGGCGATCAGGGAGAGCATAGAGACACTGAGCTTTTTTTCTTTCCTCTCTTGACAACTTAAAGATTGTTGTGCAGCTGTCACTCATTTTCTGGGGGGAAAAAAAAAACAGTCGCTGATTGACTTGGCAACATTTAGGAAATATTCTAGTTCCAATTATAGGCTGCCAAAGGCAAGTATGGCTTCGGCCAAGGAACCAGCTTCTTTGGCCCCCAGTGCCAAGGGTCTGGCAATAGGACCAGCATTTTATGTTCCTACAGAGGGTTTTGTTTCACATGATGATAGTTACTTCATTCTTTATCTAAAAATATCTCCCCAATGAATCCTTGAAATTCTACTTTTTGGAACTCATTCCCTTGTTACCAAGCACTCAAGTTCTCTAGGCATCTCTAGAAACCTTGAGTACTTACTTCTCCTTAGGATGCTCCAGCTGGCTATAAAAGACTCCAAACATTGAGCCTTCTCTGTGTCAGGATCCTCACTAAAAGCCCTAGGAGGTGGAGGTCCAGAGAGGGGGATTAATTTGCTTACACAACTGGTAAATGGCAGAGTTGGGATTTGAATCCATTCTGTCAAACGCTACTGCCTGAGCTCCCTCTTTTACACCATGTTGACCGATGGGGTCACCCAAGAAGCTGGGGTGATGCCAAGGAAGAGGAAGCTTCATTTGGATTGTGTTGGTTTGGGTTCCTCAAAGAGACATGTGATGAGGATTTGGATGCAAGGGTTTATTTGGGAGTGATCTCGTGAAGAGAGAGAGGGGAAGAGAGATGTGGAAAGAAGGAGAGTGCAGGTTACTGGTGCTCAGTCTGGGGGGGCTCTGGATGGGGGCAAGTGGCGCAAAACACTCCTAAGAGTTTTCCTGTCTGAGATCCACTGGTTCTCATGTCTCGCTGGTTGAGGGTCACTCCAGGGGATTTCACTCTCTGTAACTCCCAGCCTGCCTAGGGCACAGGCTGAACATTCTTCCATGGCTGGAGCATACTCCTAGGCAGAGAGACACATATGCTTGGTCTAGGCATCTACTGGTGTGGTGGGGAACTGTCACCTGAAGCTTCTGGTGATGGCTGAGGTGGTATGAGGGGTATGGGTTTCAAGCACATCTGCTACATGAACAGGAAGGAAGAAAGAACCCAGAGTGAAATCAGTAATGTCTTTGGAGTATTAGATTCTTGCAAACTGTCCCTGATGGGTGTTCCTGCAATATTTCAAATGTTACTTATACCAGAAATAATGACAGTCCTAGCTGACATCTATTAAATGCCTGCTCTGTGCCCAGCATCATGCTAAATAGTTTATATACATTATTTCTGTTAATTTTCTTGACCACCCAAGAGTTAGAGACTATTAATATCTTGATGTTGCAGATGAACAGGGTCCTACATCCAGGAAGAAGCACAGTAAGTTCTAAAACCTGGATCTCTTTGTTTCCTTAGTTTTAATACTTAACCTCCAATCTAGTGAGGTTTAAATCAATCTAAAACAAGGAGAGCTTCCTTCCTCCCTCCCTCCCTTTCTTTCTTTGTTTCTTTCTTCTTTCTTTCTTTCTTTCTTTCTTTCTTTCTTTCTTTCTTTCTTTCTTTCTTTCTTTCTTTCTCTTTGACAGAACTGTAGACAATAAGAAGATCCACACCTCACTCATTTGACCTTGGGTTATAGGAGCTTCCCATTTCTTATTCCAATGAGATGTTATGGGTTTCATGAGGGTCCTTCTAAAGCAAGGAGGATCATTAAATGAGAAAGGTGGCCACAGTCAGAGAGACCCACATGAGCTCCAACTAGTAACAAATCAGGTCAGACCATTAGATTTGTCATAAACGTATGACAGATAGTAATTCCCTGGTCTTATACCCAACCTCTGGGAGCTATCTGTTTGAATGATCACTGCATAATGTTTGAAGCTGCTAATGTGATTATCTTGAATCATTGGAGAAACATGAGGCTCGAACAGATTTCATAATAACTTTCTTTACGCTTGCGATTGCCTTTTCATCTCACTTCTGTTCTTGTACAAGGAAAACCTCCCAATTTCTTCTCCTCGGCTATTGCAATATTAATGCTGATAAGAATTGCTTTGCAGTGTGGAGGCAACTGACCGATATGGGTTTGCGTCCCTCCCCCTCCTTTCTTGTTTTTCTTGAGTAAAGAGTAATAAAGAAAATAGCCTACCTTTACAGCACAGGAGAATAACATCTATTTAGAGGAACTTTAGATGAAAGTATGCTTCCTTCATGTTGGGTAATCTAATTCGGAAACTCTTGCTTAGCTTTTATTTCCAATGATTTAATGAACTGCAGTACATGGTTTTGTAAAACTCTCACCATCATGCATATTTTTTGAACTGCGTTTAAGAAACGAAAGCACAAATGCCATCGTTCAAAGAATTCTGGCCCTCACAGTGTGCAGGAAGAGGGTGGCCCTTGGTGTCATGGTTTCATGGGGACCTATCTAAGCAGGAGGTCTTAGCATAGATTCTTTCCCTTTAAATATAACCCAGGGTCTTCTGGGGTCTCCTTGTGTATTCCTGACCTCTAAGCATACTGTCTTGTCAAGAAAGGCCATCCCATGGCAGTACATTCCAGTTTTTATGTGATATGATATGAGCCAGGAGAAGTTCATTAGCCTCTACCCTCAATTCTTTTGGCTGTAACTTCAGCTTATAGTTGTGTGTGGGTTTTTTTTTTTTTTTGCATATTCTCAAGAGAATTGGAGAAACAAAGAGCACAGTGTTTTACAATTTCAAATGAACAACATTTGCATCTATATCCCAGCCCTCTTTTTCCTCATGAGGTTTGTAAAGATCCTTGGAATAACCGGGGACAAGCAGCTGACAGATAGATGTACTTCCCCTGATCACTAGCATTTAAGAGGAGGGACTTTGTGCCGGCAGTGAGGTAATGTGCCTTCAGGCATGGCTTCATTCAACACCGTGGACATACTCTGTGGTGTATGCTGTCATCTTCCCCTTTTATAAGGCAGGAAACTGAGGCACAGAATGGTTCAGGAATACACCTATATGTTCATACATTTAGGAAGTGGTAATGCTGACAATGCATGCTCCCAACCTCTTGGCAAAATCCTCCCCCGACTCCCTACCCCCATAAGCTGGGCAAAACTTCTTCTACACCCTTTAAAAGAACTACAGACATTTTCAGAGCATACCTAGTTAAACAGTTGGGTCTCAGAGTACTTCGTGTGGTTGGAGTCACCCTTTTCCTTCCCTTACCCTGTCTTCTAATTAGGGAGGCGGTCCTGCTCTATCGAAGCTGTTCTTTTAAATAATGGAATATAGATGGCTGTGAATGTGAGGAAAAGCAGCATGACAGGATCATGGGCAGTTTGGAATGGTTTCCTATCGGTGCAGCCTCCACTTGAATATGGTTTCGTCCTCTGGATTTCATTTTCTGCATTCATTCCTTTTATTAAGCACCTACTGTATGCTGGGCACTATGTGCTAAGGAGACAGCGGGAACAAAACAGATGAAAATACTGCTCTCACGGACCTTCAGCCTCTTTGGAGCTCCTGGGTGCATTCCTGCCCACATAAAGGATCTGGCCTCTGCAGGTCACATTCCAAGGTCTCTTCTGCAGAATATGCAGACGGACCAGCTGTGTTCTCTTCATTCAACCCAGCCATGGAGAACCAGACCCACAACAGACCAAGCCCTGAGCCCAATATACAGAGAGTGCTTTCTTGAGTTTCTGTTTCCTTTCCTCTCCCTAGTTATTCAGATATTTGAGTACCTACTTGGTACCAGGTGCTCTGAGATGTGGACATCATGAACCGGGAGAAGACACTGCCTGGAGCAAAGATAGCTAATTGACCTCCCGATCCATCCTCCCCTTCTCTTCAGTGCCTCCCCCACTCCTCAATTTTTAGTGGGCGCATGACTTCCTAGGATCAAGACCTAGGATTGTGTCCCTACAAATCCATAAGTTGAAGCCCTGCTCCTAGTACCTCCGTATGTGACTGTGTTTGGAGATGGGACCTTTAAGGTTGCCATTAGGATGGACCCTAATCCAAATATGACTGGTGTCTTTATAAGAAGAGGAAGTTTGGACACACAGAGAGACACCGTGGATGCATGCAGAGGAAAGAGGCCACATGAGGCCACAATGAGAAGGTGGCTATCTGCGAGCAAGAGGAGAGGCCTGAGAAGAAACCAAACCTGTCAGTCCTTGGTCTCAGCACTCCAGAATTGTGAGCCAACACCTTCCTGTTGTTTAACCCCACCCCCCCCCCCCCCCCCCCCCCCCGTCTGTGGCACTTTGTTATGGCAGCCCTAGAAAACAACTACGTCTGCCTCCTTTGCGGCCAGGCGTGGTCATGCAACTAAGTTCTGGTTGAGGGGATGTGTGCAGGCTCTGGATGGTTTCCATAGAAGGAAGATGTGTCCTGATCTTCTCCCTTTGCCACATCCTTCTCATGGTAGGTAGGCTTGCTAATGATCCATCTTGGCTACATGGCAAGGGCTTTTGGAAATTTGGGGGAGGAGCCCAGCCCCTGTGTCACATTGGTCATGGACTGCTGATGCCCAGGCTGTTATGTCAGAGAGAAATTTCCATCATGTTTAATTCGCTGTTATTTGGGCCTGTGTGACCTCCTTCAGTGTACGTTGGAGTTCACAGTAGGTTGGTGAAATAGGAGACTTCTCGTCAGGACAGCTTTCCTTCCCACCTTGAACACAGCAATGTGCTTTTCTCATGGCATGTTTCTTTTTAAAAAAAAAATTTTTTTTAACGTTTTTATTTATTTTTGAGACAGAGAGAGACAGAGCACGAACGGGGGAGGGGCAGAGAGAGAGGGAGACGCAGAATCGGAAGCAGGCTCCAGGCTCTGAGCCATCAGCCCAGAGCCCGATGCGGGGCTCGAACTCACGGACTGCGAGATCGTGACCTGAGCCGAAGTCGGACGCTCAACCGACTGAGCCATCCAGGCGCCCCATGGCATGTTTCTTAATAGATGAAACAGCAAGCACAGCCGTTCACTGACGGGGGCGCATCTATCAAGACAAAGCTTTGGCGTCACTCGTGGGAGCTGTTGCTGCAGCTTCAAGGTGTCAGAGAGACACGCCCCCACAGTTTTAGATAGGTAGTGACTTGTGCCACATGTGATACAGAGATAACAAGGCCTGTGGGTTGAGAGGAAGAAGACATCAGCCTCATCTAGGGAGGTCAGGGAAGGCTTCCCGGCAGAGGTGGCCTTTGAGCCAGTCCTCGAAGGACGGACAGAGTTTGGATGTAGAGTGGCTGTGAGGAAGAATTCCAGGTGAAGGGAACTGTGTGAGCAAAGGCACAAGTATGGGGCAGGAGGTGATTCGTATGAGGAGTAGAGAGCAAGTTTAACTGGATAAAACACAGTGTGTCTGAAGGGGGTAGTGGGAAGGCAGATGAAGTGCTCTTGCAGGCATTCAGGCTGTTGGAGTGGCTGGGGGTCAGGCAGAGAGGTTTTGAATGCTGGGGGGTGGGGGGACAAGGGGATACTTACTTCAGAAGGGAAAAGGAAGTCTCTGAATACGTCTTAACACAGGAGTGGTAAGAACCAGACTTTGGGAAATGTAATTTATCAGTGCTGTGTGGGAGATTAAGGCTTGGCAAACCATAGCCTGCTCTATGAATCCTGCCCACAGCCTGTTTATGTATGGTCTGCGAGCTAAGAAGGGCTTTTACATTTTTTAAAGAGTTGAATAAAAAAAAAAGAATGATATCTTGTGACATGTGGAAATTATGTAAAATTTAAATTTTGCTGCCCATAAATCAAGTTTTGAATCCTGCCAGTAAAAATTTTATGGAAATGTGTTTTCTTTCATGTTCTATAAGCACCAATGTAATATACTCAGTTTTGCCTTTTGGCCCACAAAACCTAAAATATTTACTATCTGGCCTTTATAGAAGAAGTTTACGAATTCTTGGGATAGATGACAGGGCAGAGAGCCCAGTCACAAATTCCAGAGGGGCGGCCATTCTGAGACCCAAGCAGTGGTTCCCAATCTGTGTCCTGTGGTGGAAACAGATTTTAAAAGGGAAAAGAGGATTTTGTAGTGTATATGTTTTCTAAACGTTTAGTTATATAGAATAAACAGATCTCATTGCAGGACTTCTCAGAGCCTTTACCCTGTTAATGTTCTTTGGGACTCTTCAAGAAGAGCATACAACAGGCAGTTTTCCCCAAAGTTAATTGACTATGGAACCCCCTTTCCAGGGACCTGTGTTTTGGGGAGTCCATTTTGGGAAATGTTGGTCTAGGGAGAGGCAGTGAGTATGGAAAGAAGGGTGTGCGTGTGGCCAAGGAGTGTGGCCATTGAATCTCTCGGACATATGGGAGCAGCAGGAGTCAAGAAGGACTCCAAGGCTTCCAGCCTGAGATTCTGGAGCTGCTGGCAGTGACAGTGATGGGGGAGGTAGTGTTCTGGAGAGGGAGCAGGGGGAGGGGGAGAGGAGGTCAGTGTGAGGCACGTATGTGGAGACCCTTGGCCATGGTCCTCATCTGTAACATGGAATAACAAGTGTTCCCAACATTTGGTGTTGTGAGGGGCAAAAATAAGATAATACATGTAAAGTGCTTAGCATAGAGCCAGGCAAATACTAGTAAGGACACAAATAATAACATGAATACTGTCATGTCCTCTGTGTATTAAGAACCAACCATGTGTCAGGCGCTGTGCCGGGGTCGGCAAACTTGTCCTGTAAAGGACCAGATAGTAAATATCTTCAGCTTTGCAGGCCATATGGTCTCATCGTAGCTACTCGAGTCTGTCATGGTGATGTCCTGGCAGCTGCACACAATCTGTAGACTGAGGGGCATGGCTGTCCTAAAGCCTTATTTACAAAAACAAGCAGCATATTTGGTTTGCCAAGCTGTGGTTCCGCACCGTTGCATTATGCTAAGCAGTTCAATGTACTGGGGTTGAACTTATTCAAAGCCCACAGCTGCCCTTTGGGGGTGGGACTGCCTTTATTGGCCTGGTAACTTGCCCAAGTTCAGAGCCGGCCAGGACTGGCGGCTGCCTTTGAGCCCAGGCAAGCTGACTCCAAGAGCACTCCCTCTTTTATTGTTATTATTATTATTTTTTATTTTTTGCATGTTGTAACAATATCAATTTATTATTTTCTCAATGCTACCTGCTTATAAATACGCTTTATTGTCTGTTTCATCAAGAGCACATTCAATTCACACATTACTCTCGCTCAAGATCTTACCTGCTACCATTTTGTTGCCGCTCTTATTTCTGACGGGTGGTTGTGAGTTTAGACAGGAGCTTAGGTGAAGGGATCATGGGGTTGGAGTATTCTTGACTACATTTTCCGGGGGAGGAGATGCAAGGGGGCGGGGAACCTTCATTGACAAGAATGGTGGGGGAAGAATCAGGGCTGGAGACCAAGGATGAACAGGCAGGGCGGTTGTAGGAGAGTTGGCAATGCCGAGGGTGGGAACGATGAGTCATTTTAAAAGAGAAGGGATGGTCCACAGACTAAATGTTGCAAAAACACATTGGATCTCTAAGACACTGGTGGATTTGCTGATTGGGGTCTCCATGTAGCAGATGCTGGACACCCCAGTCTTATCCTCTTGGGATGCTCATTCTGGCCCATTCCAGTAGGGTTTTTCAGCAGCACCCAAGATTCTCTTTCATCCTAAGCACAGGGTAGACAGGAAGTGCCAGGGATAATGTCCCCACAGCAGCTCTCAGCCAGTGGTGTTGTACCTTGACAGGGGGATTAGGTAACACCGAGACATGTTCTACATTTTCTCCCTGAGTTCCCCTGATTGACTCCTAGTTGCCTACATTGTTAGCCTGCTTGATGACTTACCTGTGTTGGCTTCTTTCCTTTCCCTGCCTCCCCCTTCTCCACTCTGGGATCACCTCCTAAACAAACTATCTGCACTTATATGTTTGTCTCAGGGTCGGCTTCTGGAGGAACCCTGCCTAAGGAAGCCATAATCATCTGAGAACAGCATCAGGAAAGAGGCTAGGACTCTATCACCTAATCATGCAGTTGTAACCATTGACTAAGAGCTTATGGTGTCTGTCACTCATGGGATAGGCCCTGGGGATACCAGTGTGAACAAGTGACATGGTGCCTTCACCAATCTTGTGGGACACACAGACTAGTGGGTATGATGGAGGCGTACTCCTAAAACCCATGAAACAGCTACAAGGAGTAGAGTAAGTGCCTGAAGAAAGCTGCAGAGTGAGGGATAGGGGTGGAGCTACTTTCCACAGAGGTCAGGAGGGCCTCTCTGAGATGGATTCCCATGCCTGAGACCTGAAGGATGAGAAGGAGAGAGTCAGGCAAAGTGCAAGGGGGAGTGTGTTTGAGCTGAGGGAACAGAAAACACAAAAGTGCTGAGGCTGGAGGGAGCTTGGTGAGGAAAAGGCATAGGGAGAAAGCCAGTGTGGACTGGACAGAGGGAGAAAGAAAGGGAAGGGGAGGGGGAGAAAATAAATATGCAAAAGAGACGTTTGAAACATTCAGGGAACGTTTTAAATGCAAGTTTAAAACACAATAACAGGGTCAACATGCTTTCTCTTGAGAACAGTTTTCCATTTCAGGCAATTACCCATTCAGGCAATTTTCCTTCCTTCCTTCCTTTTTTTTTTAAAGACTCATTTTAATGACCTTTACATTTTTTTCTATAGTCTTTCACAGTGAGAGCAAGACAACAGCACAGTATCACCTTTTCTGCCAGTTTGAGGCGGGGAGAACTCAAAATCTAAAAGAAAAAAAGGGAACAGACTAGAGGCATGGAGTCTGCTATTGCTAAAGTTGCATGCATTTTCTAGAGTGTTCAGCAATAGCTTCTAATAGGGAAGTAGGGTGACCAGCTGTCCTTTTTGCCTGATACTTAGGGAGTCCATGGAACCTTCAGAGCATATGCTGGGCAAGTCCCTGGCAGGACAGGACTAGCTAGCCACCCTGGTCAAAACAGCACCAAGGATGCATCAGAAATGTGTGTCTGCACCAGTCACCTAAGTGGACCCTCACTTTCCAACACCTGCATCCACACCTGCAGTCTTTATTTTTATCCCACTCAGAAGGAGGAGATAGAACCTCTTCTAAATCCCCAGGAAAAGCCCTAGTTAACCATGTTAAAGGCATCCCACAGCAAAGAACTTAACTAATTCATATTAAACATGTATGTACTCTGAGTAGCTTTCAGCAACCCTCCACTAGGGTGCCCAGCTATCCCAGTTATGCCAGAGAATGCTGGGTTTCCAGACATGGTATTTTCACTACTAAAACCGAGACCATCCTGGATAAGGTGAGACAGTTGGTCACCCTCTAGGAAAGGAAAAGCTTCCAGATCCTGTTCCTACTGCCAATGAGCTGGGTTATTTGGGTGATATGTGCTTCCAGAGCCTCAGTTTTGTCGTCTGTAAAATGGGAGGTAATGCTAATGTCTGCATTATCCTCACAAAGTATTTAGCATAATGCTAGGCATGCAGTAAGTACTCAATAAATGTTGCTGTTATAGTTGTGGATTAAGCAGAGCAGGCTTTCTACATGGGAGAGATTTCAAGGGCTTTAGAAGACCTTTCTTCCCCCATCGAAAATCTCTCCCTTACTCTACTGTCTATAGTTTTGCCATTAGTGAGCCATTCCTTTACCTAGAGAGTTCACCCTTTCTACCAAAGTACCTCAGTGGCAGGGGAGAGTGACTTCATGTTGTTAGTGGCCAGGGCTGGAGGAGAGTCATGTAGGATTAGTCTGAAGACACTGACTATAGGGGCAAGATTTATTTGAAGTCTAGTGCAATCACAAAAGCCCCAGTAAACTGCACACTCAGTTCTGGTTTCTGTCAATTTTTAAAAAAATTTTATTTATTTATTTTGAGAGAGGCAGAGAGAGTGCAAGCATGGGAGGGGCAGAGAGAGGGGGGCAGAGAGAGAATCCCAAGCAGTCTCTGCACTGTCAGCACAGAGCCCTGGACTCAGGGCTCGAACTCACAAAACCATGAGATCATGACCTAAGCTGAAATCAAGTACTGGATGCTTAACTGACTGAACCACCCAGGCGCCCCATTCAATTTTTTAAAAAGTAAGCTCTATGCCCAACATGGGGCTTGAACTCATGACCCTGAGTTCAAAAGTCACATGTTGTACTGACTGAAACTTCTGAGCTCCCTTAATTTCTGTCATATTTTAAAAGTTTATTTATTTATTTTTGAGAAGGAGAGAGAGAGACATTGTGAATGGGAGAGGGGCAGAGAGAGAGGGAGAGAGAGAATCTCAAGCAGGCTCCTCACTGTCAGCTCAGAGCCTGACGTAGGGCTCGATGCCATGAACTGTGAGATCATGTCCTGAGCCGGAGATCAAGAGTTGGACGCTTAACCGACTGAGCCACCCAGGTGCCCCTCTGTCCATTTTTAAAATATGTAAAGCAGGGTTTATAATTATTTCCTAGTCATTGTTTAGTTTTCTACATCCAAAAATGTCAGTGAAACTCCTGATTGAGGAAGATCTGCTTTGTTTATTCTGTGAGTTATACTTGGGCTCTATAGGTTTCAGAAGTCTGTCTCTAATGGAAAATGTTCCTGGAAAGAGAATCATCTCTGAATGAGGCAGTCATTCACACCTTAGTCTAAACAAGCTCAGGTACTGGAGAAGCTGCAGAAATTAGCATCAAGCACAGTGGCCTGGGCGTCAGGAGTCAAGAGACTAAGGTTGTCCCCTGGATTCTGGTACTTACATTCTGTGTGGCCTTAAGTGAATAACTTCCCCTCTGTGAGTTCTAACTATCAAATCTGAAAAATAAATTGGATCAGATGAATGAATGGTTTATAACCTGTTCTGGAGGACCATGGGGATCTCGGGAGAAGATGAAGCTATCCGTTTTCCCTTCCAACCGCCTAGCTCTGTTCAATCAGGGCCATCCCATTTATCTGCTTTGTAAATTAGGATTCTGAGTAGGTCGTCAGTGTTCTGCTGCTAACCAAGTCATAGAACCAGTGTAGTGGGTTGTCTTTTGTGTCCCTGCTGGCTGGAAGAAGCTCCTTTCCTCTGACTCTTCGCTGGAGAATGAACACTTGGGGCTTTGTAGGAGGGAGAAATTCCCATGGAGCAGGTGCCCTTGCTTGCTGTGAACCCGGGGGCCTGGGCAGGGCCTCGCACTGGATGGTTTGAGGGCACTGGAGAGAAGGAAAAGGGCACAGCTACCAGCTGTGACAGGAAGCCAGTGACTAACGACGCGCTTCCCAATTTTGAGAGGGTTAAGGACAATTATTTATTTTGAGTGTGCCCCAGATTGTCGTCATCCTTCCCGTCCTTGGCAGAGACTCTGATGAGACCATCCTCCGCCTGGCTCTGCTTCCTGGCTGCTCCAAAGTCTGACATGCTCGGAGCTTGGCTGCCTCTGCACATACAGTTTACTTCCAGTGGGGGAAAAATGGGAACAGTCTGAATGCCCACCAGTGGGAGGATGGTTCCACACACCGTGGTACATCCATCCTATTAAAAAGAATGAGGGATATGTCTGTGTGACTAATATTAAAATATCCCAATGGTTTTGTTCAGCTATAAAGCAAGTTGCAGAACCAAGGCTCAGTGCAGTTATCTTTATGCTAACAGTGCACTTGTATTTGTAGGGTTCATATGTAGGTAAATGCTCCGTGGAGGGAAGTGGGAGCAACAGGAGCTAATACCTTATGTGCCGGGGTCTGAGCTGAACATTCCTCAGGCGTTGTCACATGTAATCCTCGAACAGGTCTTGGAGGTGCAGATGAGGAAACTGAGTCACAGAGAGGTTAAGTTGTTCCAGGACACTGAGCCAGTAAGGAGTGTTGCTGGGTCGTCTGGGCAGAGTCTCTACTTTGAACATTCCATGGCTTCTCTGATGAAAAGGACTTTTGCTTTGTACTCTGTATACTTCCATATAATTTGAATATTTTATACCGAGGAGACACTCATGCATTATTTATATAATTTTAAAAAATAGGAAATACTAGAGAGACAGAATGTGCTTTGTGATGTCAGCATCCTTTGTCCCCAGAGCAGCTAATATGAGGAGGACATTGCTCAGGAGTTGAGGTTTGGCAACAGAGTTCTGGGTGCGTCTGTCAAACAGAGACAGAAAGCATGGTTTGTGCTTTGCACAGATCCCGGGGAGAGGCAGCACGTACCATGAGTCATTCACACTATAGTGTGAAATACATAAGCCACGGAAAGAGGCAGAAGATGCTGAGGAACAGTGGCTGAGGAATCAGAAGAGCTGGATTGGGGCAGTGGCTCTTCCCCTTTGACAGCTGCTTTTTATCCATACTGAGAGAGACCTCCTAAGAGGCAGGGCAGACCCAATGCCCTTGGGGATGTTCGGTGTGGACAAAGTTCCTCCATGAGATCTTTGCTACATCCATGTGTGTTATGACTCAGAGTCTGAATTTTACTCTAATGAATTTCTCTGTAGGCTACCAATGGTGATGACAATGCAAATAATTAATCTTTATTTAGTGTTTACTTTGGGGCCAGGCACTGTCCTTAGCATATTGCTTCTCAGACTCTGGTATGCCCATGAATCACTTGGGGATGTGGCTAACCTGCAGATTTGGACTCATTTGGTCTGGTCTGGGCCTGAGATCTTGCATCTCTAGGAAGCTGCTGAAGCTACCGGTTTGTGGAGCACTGTGTGTGTATGGAGAATAAAGCGGTCAAGATGTTGGCTGCCCACTCCCCTTCCAGCATCAAAATCTTAGCCATATTACATACTTCACAGGGTTGTTGTAAAATTGAATCAAATAATGCACATATAGGCTCTTGACACGATGCTTGGTGCATTGTGAGAGGTTGGTAAGTGGTGGCTGTTATTATTACTATTTCATCACAACCTTCAACAACCCTAGGAGGTAGGTCCTGTGATGTCCCCTTATTTGAAGCTTGGAGCACTCACCCAGGCTCATGCAAGTAGAAAGCAGCCTGGCTAATTCAGAGCAGGGGTTTCTTAACCTCAGTGTTACTGACACTCGGGGCCAATCATTCTTTGTAGTGGGGACCAACCTGTGCCCCTAAGAGGCTTGGCAGCATCCCTGGTCTCTACCCAGTAGGTGCCAGTAGCATCCCTATCTCCCCAAACTGTGACAACCAAAAATGTCTCCGACATTACCAAATGCCCCTGAGATGACAAAATCCCACCTCCCCCACCCCCCAGGTGAGAAGACTTGCTCTGGACTGAGTAATGTTCCTCCAAAGGTTCACCTTATTCTCCAATGCGTCTTGCAGATGTGAAATTGTCATTCAGGCCAAAGAAGTGTTAACTGAGACTCAATAGTATCGCAAAGAATCATCTCTAATGCAGTGACCAAAGGAGTCACGTCTTTTTTCTTTCCTTTTTTTTTTTTTTAATGCTTGAATGGTTCCAATTCAGCTGTTATTCAACCATTATTCAGCTCTTAGAAAAATTTTGGGTCTGATATTATGTATTATTTCTTGTTTGAGTTTGGTGCTGTGAAATCATGCCTTTTTCATCTTTTTTTTTTTTTCTTTCTAAAGAGATGTTGCCAACACCATCTTTAAGTATGCTTTTATTTGCCTTCTGGTATCTACATATAACAGAACTTCTGCAAAGTGGAATTTATGATTTGCAATCTGTGGCCATTTCTATAGTGTTCTGATTTGCAAACAGGAATCACCTCCTAGTCTGTATTTTTCTTGTGTGCTTCCTTATGTTTGACTAATTTAAGGTTCTAATAGATGCGCTTGTAAAAAGTTGCCTTATTTATCACTGAAGCTGTCTGAGCAGCTTCAATGAAATTGTGCTGACCTCATTTAATTATTTGTAAAACCTGTGTTCCGATTCAGTTGGCAAGGTTTTGGGTGTCTTTTTATGTTTAAGGAAATTAAAGAGCAAACATCAGATAATTTATTGAGTGCTTATGATGTGCTTCTATGGTTTATTTCTCTGAATCCTTCAAACGTTTCTTGGAGGTATTTTATGCCCATTTTATGGGTTAGAAAACCCAGATCTTAAGTCTCCACTTAAGATCATACAGAGAGTACGAGGTGGGGGTTGGGATTTGAGGCCAAAGACGCAGGGTTCGTGCTCTTTCCTGCTTTGCTGGGCTGCATTTGGTGATTAAGAATGGATCGGAATTAACGCCTTCTTTGACCACACGCTGTAAAGCAGCCAGCCCCAACTGTCCGTTCGATGCCATGGTTTCCAGATGCAGCGCGGTCCGCGATCTGGATGTTCCATCTGCCTGATTTCACGCCCCAACTGCTGAGAAATAGCTGGATTTCTAAAGCTGTGGAGACACAGCCAACAGGTCTTCATTCATTCTTAGGGAAATGGAAAGACTGCAAGGTGACCTTGAGGGCCTGGCAGAATCTGAATCCTTGGATGTGTAAGTGGCACCAGTTGGCATGGGCTTTCTCGAGTGGGCTCGGGAGCTGGCGGTGTTGGTGGCCCGGAGGTAAAAGTGGACTGTGTTCATTTGTTCAGGATGTAGGTCGGCCGGGAGGGTGAGAGGAAAAGAAACGGTACTCAGGCTGAAAGATGATGGCTATTTCGACCTGAGCCAGACCACCTCCTTGCCATACCTCAGCCAGATCTCCTCCAACCACCCCGGGGCAGCAGAATGCTAGCACAGTAGCTTTAGGCCAGTTAGGCCTGGACAACTGGCACTGATTAAACCCCAACTGTGTACACACTGTGAAAAACATTAGAATTATTAAAGGCATAGGACAGATGGGCAGTATGATTAACTGAAGCAAATTTCTTAAACTTGCCAAGGCTCACTTTCCTTATCTGTGAAATGGGAATAAGACTGCATACTCAGTCCCCAGGATCGGCTGAGTTTGTGCCCCAGAAAAAAAAACTTTGAAACTTCCAAATTGACTTTCATGGCGACACATGTTTGCAGAATATTTTAGACAATGAGTCAGGTCCCGGAGAGAGGAGTTAGATATGGTTGGTCTTAGAGAACTTTAGTCAAGGTCTAGAGATTGTGCTGGTCAGGGCTTCTTCGGTTATAAGTGACAGAACCCTGAGTCTAACCACTCCCCCCTACCCTGCCCAGTTAAGAAGATGTAATTGAAAAGGAAATATGTTGGTTCACATAGTTGAGAAGTCTAAGAATGGAACTGCTTCAGGTAGGCCTTGCTCCAGAAGCTTGACTAATGTCATATGGACTTGTATTTTTTCTCCCTTTCCCCCTTTTCCTGTTTTCCACTCTCCTCTCTGCTGGCTTCCCTCTCAAGAGTGCCTTTCCCCTGGGTGGGCTAGTGGCACCAGGCTTTTAGTCTCCTGGCTCTAAGTCCTGCAGAGAGCTAGTATATGTGTCCAGGCCAATCCATCAGGAGTCTTGGGATTCAGTCTTACTGGCTTTGCCTGGGTCACATGGTTGCCCTTAAGCAATCCCTGTAGCCAGGGGTGGTTTATTCCTCTGAATGGCCACACACAGATCACAGGCTCATGCCAGGGCTTGGAGTGGAGTCAGTTCACCCCCTGCAAGGACTAGAGTTGTGAATGGAAGTCAGGACTTGTGCCAGTAGAAGGAAAGTTGTCTGTCCACCACAGTGGATACAACTAAAATGTGGCAAATGCTGACTGCTTAGAGGTTCTTCCAAAGTTGAAAGGGAATATAAAACTTGGGGAAGTGACTCTGTCCTTGGTGGAGGTGTTCAGAGAGGACTTCCAAAAGCAATGAATTTTAAGCTGGGTTTTGAAGGATGAATATGGGTTTACCAAGAAGTGCAAGAGATTGGCCAAGCAAAGGGACAGTTAAGGGAGGGCAGACTGAGAGTCTAGAATGAGAATGAACTTGAAGCTTGTACCCTAGACCGCTGAAGATCATCTGGGCATAGAATCAGAATGGATTTGAATTTGACCTTGCTGTGATGAGGAGGCATTCTAGGCTTCCAAGCAGAAGAAGGACCTAGAAAAAACGAGGGCTTATGACAATATGGGGAGAAGAGAAGATGGTCATAGGGAAGTAGCTTCAGGAGGCTCCCAGGTTTCTTGGCTCCTACATAAAAGGCACGGCTTAGCCACTTCAGGGCCAGCCACTCACTAACTGTGTGACCTTGGGTAAGATATATAATACTTAATCCCTCAGTGCCTTGATTTCCTCATTATAAATATGTGTATTCATCATACCTACCCCATTGTATGGGGTGGATGTGAGGATTAAATGGATTAATGTTTATAAAGCCCTTAAACAGTGCCTGGCTTATAACATGGCCATTTAACGGTTTGTCAGATTAAAACAAAATCATTTTCGTTTTAATTTTTGCACTATTTCCCAAATAGTATTTTGAGGACGTAGTATTTTGAGGAAAACCCATTTCATAGGATGTAACAGGTGTTTCCATGAAAGAAGGATAGAACTGTCAAAACTGTTTTGATAAATGCTGGGTTCCATATTATTAATAATAATAATTATAACAAATATGTGTTAAGTGCTTACCATGTGCTAGGCAGTGTGCTTTACTGTTTGTTTTTTTTTTTACCCTTCTAATTTAATTCTAATAATTACCCTGCATACTTACACAGTAGGAAGTGGCAAGGCCAAAATGAAAAGCTAAGCACACCTCCCTCTGAATATCGAGTTGTTACTCCTGGTGCTGTACTGATTGCTTTTCTGCAGACCTTCTCAGGGCCTTTGTATTTACATGTGTGCTGAAAATTTCCAATTTCACATTGAAGAGAATATACAATACTTCCCCAAAATATTGAATCAAAGCCTCCCTCATCCCTGGTGCATCTTATGGGATTTGAGCGCCAGCTTCTGAGCAAAGTGTGCTTCAACAACAACAATGATAATTAGTAATGAGAAGGTCTTTATCAGTACAGTAACATGGATAAAGAGTAATTTAGAGGACATTTCTCTCAAGGAGCCACACTGCTTCCCCCCCCCCCCCTTAAATTACCTGGATCAGCTGCCTAATGGGCTGCCAGTGTCCTTTATAAGCCATGACATGGATGTGACAACTTGCTGGAAGGTTCTTCACCACTACATCCCATTATCTGTGCAGTTGCAGCTTCTCTCTGCGTTTTGGTTCCCCTGCTCAGGGAAAGAGGTGAGTACCATCCCGTTTAATGGGCTATTTGTTAGGGCCACCCTTGATCCTGCACTTTAGCAGTGACCTTGTCTGTTTTCTCTGAATCCCTCAATCAGCACCACTATTGAAATTGTCAAGAGGCGAGCCTCACTGATATAATGCCGGATTGATTGGCCTCGTCCGTCCTCTGCTGGGGAGACAAGTGGGGGCAGGAGTGTGGATAGATCCGTGTTAGAGTAAAAATGCTGAACCATATTTTTGCACATCTAAACCACAGATGCAAAGAGAGGAGGAAATGAATGCCTCTTTTAAGCTACTGCCAACAGTTCACGTTGCCTAGGGGAGGTACTGTGTTTGCCAAGATGGAATAATTTATAGATCTCATTTTGAACTTTGAAAGTCTAAAACTTTTTGGGGGGGGGTGCGAGGGTGTAGAAAGTGGTTTACGCTCTTTAGGTTTATTAATAATCACCAGCTAAGAGGTCAAAGCTAAGAACAGGAAAATTAAATAGGAACTAAATAAAATTAGTGCTGTGATGTGTAAGGTATAGAGACAAGAATTAGGTTCTGGAAACCTGAGGGGGCTAGGCCTGTTTTTCTCCTTCACTGAAAGACCTGGGTTGGGGTAGGGGGTGAGGAAGGGTTCTGGCTCATAGGAAAGAGCTCACTTAACACCTGCCCCCTCACTGCTCGGCAGGCCAGCTGGTTTTTTCGGATGTCCCCCAGTACATAAGCCAGACTCTCCATCTTCACACACCTGACCTTTTCTACTGCCCTCGATCCTCCAAATTACTCTCCTGCCCTCCCCACTTTGCCCATTTGGATATTGACACACTGACTATCTCACGTTTCTCCCCCACTGGACTTTTGTGTGATTTTTGCCTGTGTTTACGATGCTCCTGCAGCCTGGAATGTTCTCTTACCTTGACCAGCTGCAGATTCCTACACATTCTCCCTTTCCCCCCAGGCAGAGTTGATGCCTCTGCACCCCAACTGTCATCCTTCTAGAAAGCAAGCACCACAATGCATTGCAACCGAGGCTTGAACTATCTTCCTATGAGACCGTGAACTCTTGGGGTCCAAGGACTGTGGTAGGTTTCTGTTTCATATCCATCATTTAGCACTCTGTAGGCTCTTCATACATGCATGTAGAGGAATAAATGAATAAGTTAATGCTTTCATCCTCAGAATCTGTTATGAAGTTTATTTTTCTGTAACTGACAAAACCACCCCCAGGTCCCCATAGAGACTGAAACACAAAAACTTCTATTTTACCACATAAAAATAGATCCAAGGCAGGCCCTGGAATGATGACTCCATAAAGTCATCACAGACCCAGGCTCCTTTCAGCTATCCATTCTGTCATGCCTTTGAGGTGGTATTTTCCTGGCCCAGTATGACTGCTGCAGCTCCAGCCATTACGTCCGATCTCAGACAATAGAATTGAGAAGGTATTATGAAGGGAGTGTCCCCTTCTTTTAAGGGGGTTTCTGGAAATCGCACACTTTGTTTATGTCTCACTGGCTGATACATAATATCATGGCCACACTTAGCTGCAGGACAGGCTGGAGTTCTGTTAGAGAGGTAGGTGAGTAACTGCCTCTGGTGTGGCAGGCAGAATAATGGCCTCTGAAGATGTCCATATCCTAATTTGTGCAACCTGTGAACATGCTATGTTACATGGTGAAGGAGCATTAAGTTTTCAGAAGGAATTGAAGTTCTTTTTTTTTTTTAATTTTTTTTTTTACGTTTATTTATTTTTGAGACAGAGAGAGACAGAGCATAAGTGGGGGAGGGGCAGAGAGAGAGGGAGACACAGAATCTGAAACAGGCTCCAGGCTCCAAGCAGTCAGCCCAGAGCCTGACACGGGGTTCGAACTCACGGACTGCAAGATCGTGACCTGAGCTGAAGTCGGACGCTTAACGACTGAGCCACCCAGGCGCCCCAGGAATTGAAGTTCTTAATTGACTCTGAGATGAGGAGGTTATCCTGGATTATCTGAGGGGACTCAGTGTAATCCCAACGGTCCTTAAATATGGAAGGGGGAGGCAGGAGAATCAGAGTCAGAGTGATGCAATGTGAGGACACTGCTGGGCGTTGCTGGCTTTGAAGATAAAAGAAAGGACCCCAAACTGAAGAATTCAGCTCTAGAAGCTGAAAAAGGTTAAGGAAATGGATTCTCACCTAGAATCACCAGAAATGAACCAGCCCTGACAACACCTTGATTTTAGCCCAGTGAGAACCACTTCAGACTTCTGACATCCAGAAATGTAAAATAATAAATTCGTGTTTTAAGCCACAAAGTTTGTGTTAATTTGTTACAGCAGCAGTAGGAAACTAATACATCTGTATAGAGACCTAGTGGTTTCTGCTGCATCCTTCTTTATAGAATGCCACTCAGAAGATGTAAGGCATGCTTAGTTTGGACAGGGGCGGGGATGGGATGGGGTGGGTCTTTTTATGGAAAACTTTTAAAAAAATGATGGTCTATGTCAGAGGTGAGCAAGCTTTTTCTGTAAAAGGCCAGATAGTACATATTTTAGGCTTTATGGGTCAATAGACAAAATCAAGCATACACAGCCAGTTAAAATGCAATCATTAAGACATGTGAAAACCCCTTTCAGCTGGTAGGTTGTACAAAAACAGGCAGTGGACTGGATTTGGCCTGTGTTTGCTGGCCCCTGATGTATATTGTCACCACAAAGAGTGTTTCCTTTTATTTTTGAATAATAAAGGAAAGGCATGCTTTTTGTAAAAATTCCAAAGAATGAAGCGTAAAAGAGCTTAAAACGGTGAAAATCCTCTCTCCCAGCACTCCCTTCTGGAACAGGGCTTCTTGGCCTTGGCCCTGTTGACATTTGGGGCTGGATCTTTCCTTGTTTCCTTTGTTCTGGGGCTATTCTGTGCATGTAGGACCTTTAGAAGCATCCCTGGCCTCCACGCACTCCATGCCACATGCACTGCCACCCCATCTCCGAGTTGTGACAGCCCCACGTGTCTTCAGACATTGGCAAATGCCATCCCCGTTGAGAACTGATATGCTCCCTCAGGAGGTGGGGGCTATAATTTTATGTATCTCTCTCTTTCTCACTATGTGTATTTATAATTTCCTCCCTCCCTCCCTCCTTTTCTCCTTTTCTCCTTTTCCTCTCCTTCTTTTTAAAAATAGCATCATATTATACATTTTTATTCCGCAACTTACTTTAAAAAACCCTTTTATTAAAGTATGACATACATACATGAAAGTGTGCAAATAACAAGGGGACTGGTTATGAATTTTAACAAACTAACCACAGCTATGATCTAGCACTCAGATTTTTTTTATTTTTTTTTTTCAACGTTTATTTATTTTTGGGACAGAGAGAGACAGAGCATGAACGGGGGAGGGGCAGAGAGAGAGAGGGAGACACAAAATTGGAAAGAGGCTCCAGGCTCTGAGCCATCAGCCCAGAGCCTGACGCGGGGCTCGAACTCACGGACCGCGAGATCGTGACCTGGCTGAAGTCGGACGCTTAACCGACTGCGCCACCCAGGCGCCCCCAGATTTTTTTTAAAAATTAGCCCTCATCAACTCTTTATTTAACAATATATTTTAAGAGTAATATATATGATATCATTTATATAATAGCTTATAAAATATACATGCATATAAAATGGTACATGAATATACAAATATATCATATATATATATATATACATATATATATATTTAAAATTTAACAATATAGGGGATACATGTAGTTTTCCTTCATTTTAGCTTGAAGGTGGCTGGGATGGGGCCCCATTCCTGCTTCCCCAAGGATGAACTGCACCTCAGTCAGTTACCACACAGACCACAATGGGCACATGGCTCAAGGAAAGCCAGGGAGTCTGGAAAGAGATGCTTACTCTTTTCTTCACTGGATTTCAAGGAGAGTGCATGTGATGCTGGAGCTAAGGCAGTGATGTCGTCACTGTAAGGAGAGGCCAGGGCACACCTGAGGGGAGGAGAGCCTATGCATGGAGAGAAGACTGGATCTTGGTGGCACCTTTGAGGCCTAATTAAGCTGTACCTGAAGCTAGACTTGCCATGGGGCATTCATTTGCTTCTGGCCCATGGTTGACCATGCGGATCTGAAATCTCAGGAAGTGCAAGTGTGGCTAAGGGGGGACTCACGTACCACAGACTGGTGGCCTGTAACAGGGGTGGCAGCTCAGATCATCTCTGAATTGCCTTTCCAGTTATCCTTCCATTGTCTTGGCTGACAGCTCCTGGCTGCTGTGGAGACAGCTGCTGAATCTCCTCATCAAAGGGGCACTTGCTGCAGCTTCAGTGCTGTTTCTGAGCTTTCCATTCTTTTCCCATTCTTTTCCATATGGGTAGGCTGAGAAATTTCCCCATCTTTAAGTTCTGGTTCCTTTTTGATTAACCATTCCATCTTCACATCATTTCTTTCTTCTCACGTTTTACTCTCCGCGGTTAGGAGGGACCAGGCCACTCCTTCAGCACTTTGCTTAGAGATTTCCTCAGCCAAATATCCGATTCCATCCCTTGGAAGTTCTACCGTCCACCAAGCACTGGGACATGAACACAATTCAGCCAAGTTCTTTGCCGTTTTATAACAAGGATAGTCTTTCCTCTAGTTTCCAATAACATGCTCCTCATTTCCATCTGAGCCCTTGTCAGAATGGCCTTTACCACTCATATGTGCAACAAAATTCTGTTCCAGATCTCATGGGTATTCCCTAGAAAGATTGAGGCTTTCTCTAAAACCCTCCTTTTCTTTCTGAGTTTTCACCAGAATTGCCCTTAATGGTCTGTTCACTGCCATGGAGGCATGTACCTCAAAACTCTCCCTGCTTCTATCCACTACTCAGTTCCCAAGGACTTCTACGTTTTTAGGTATTTGTACATCAGCACCCCGGCTTCTCAGTACCAATTTCCGTCCTAGTCCATTTAGGCTATTGGAACAAAATATCATTGACTGGGTGGCTTATATATATATATTTTTTCAACGTTTATTTATTTTTGGGACAGAGAGAGAGCATGAGCGGGGGAGGGGCAGAGAGAGAGGGAGACACAGAATCGGAAACAGGCTCCAGGCTCCGAGCCATCAGCACAGAGCCTGACGCGGGGCTCGAACTCACGGACCGCGAGATCGTGACCTGGCTGAAGTCGGACGCTTAACCGACTGCGCCACCCAGGCGCCCCGACTGGGTGGCTTATAAACAACAAATTTATTTCTTACAGTTCTGGAGCCTGGGAAGTCCAAGATTAAGTTACTGGCAGATTCCATGTCTGGTGAGAGCCCACATCCTGGTTTACAGATGTCTGTGTCCTCACGTGGCAGAAGGAGTGAGACCTCTCTGGGTCTCTTTTATAAGGAAGGGCACCTATCGCATTCCTGAGGGCTCCATGCTCATGACCTAATCACCTCCCAAAGACCCCACCTCCAAATAATACACACTGGGCGTTAGGATTTCAACATGTGAATTTGGGAAGGACACAAACATTCAGTCCAGAGTGGTGAGAATACATTTTCTTATCCTTTCCAGCTTTTATTTATTTTTTTTATTTAAAAAATTTTTTTTAATGTTCATTTATTTTTTGAGAGACAGACAGACACTCACACACACACACACACACACACACAGAGAGAGAGAGAGAGAGAGAGAGAGAGAGAGAGAGAGAGAGAAACACAGAATCTGAAGCAGGTTTCAGGTTCTGAGCTTGTAGTGCTGAGCCTGATGCATGGCTCGAACTCACAAACTGAGATCATGACCTGAGCTGAAGTCAGACGCTCAACCGACTGAGCCATCCAGGTGCCACTTATCCTTTCCAGCTTTTAGAGGTCACTGCATTTATGCTTGTGACCCCAACCTCCATCTTCAAAGCCAGCAATGGCCAGTCACCTCTGTCTGCCACATCTCTCTCTGACTCTTCTGCCTTTCTCTTCCACGTATAAGGACCCTTGTGACCTTGGGCCCACCCAGACCATCCAGGATAACTTTCTTATCCCAATGTCAGCTAATTAGCAACCTTAATTCCATTTGCAACCTAAGTTCCCCTTTGGCATGTAACCTAACATACTCACAGATTCTGGGGGTTAGTAAATGGATATCTGTATTAGTTGCCCAGAGCTACCAAAACAAAATACAATCAACTGTATGGATTTAAGCCAAAGAGATTTATTCTGTCACAGATCTGGAGGCCCAAAGTCAAGGTGACAGCATGACTGGTTCCTTCTGAGGATTGTGAGGAAGAATCTGTTCTGTGCTCCTCTCCTGGCTTCTGGTGGTCTCAGTTTTCCTCAGCTTGTAAATGGTCATCTCCTTGTATCTTCACATTGTTTTTCTCCTGCATGTGTCTGGGTCCTTTTCCAGATTTCTCATTTTCATAAGGACACAGTCATGTCAGATTAGGGCCCCATTTTAACTTGATCATAAAGACCCTATTTCCCAATGAGCTCACATTCAAAGGTATAGGAGGTTAAAACTTGGACTTCTTTTGGGGGGACATAATTCAACCCATAACAGCATTTTGGGGGACTGTCTACTGCACTGAGGGTGGCTCAGGATGTTTTTTAAGCTCCCTCACATTTTGATGTATTATATCTTTGGGAGAGAAATGGATGCATCCATGTGAACAAATAAAGCCCATCCTCTGTGTGTTTTGGGTTTGCTGGGGAATTGTCCTGGAACCTGTATCAGCTGCAGGAGCTCCTCAGGGACCACACATGCTCCTCTTCCCGACAGCTCAAGTTGTCCAGAATCTTTTCACCCTGGCACTTTACTCATTTTGCAACACACGGGCCAGGCTGACTCATTCTTTCATTTCTCAGATTTCATGGAGCCCTAGAGGTGCCGAGTGGGAGGCACCAACCCTGAGGTGCAGGTTACATCTTCAAGGAGAGATGGCAGAAAGTCAGCTGGAGTGTGGGCCCAGGGTCCAGGACAATGGTCAGGGTGGGGCCGTGAATCTAGGTCCTCAGCGTGGAGATGGCTCCCAGAGTGATGGAAAGAGCCTCTTGCTGCATTCCTGTGTCCCCACTCCCCATCTGTGAGCTCCCAGCTGTGGCTGTTCTGAGTCACTGGCTCCCAGCATTGGACACATGTTCACCTAGAAGCCCTACAGTTATTCACTGGATGAGTCAATGAGTCAATCAGGTGAATGCTTGGGGGCTGGGCCTGGCTCCCTCATAGAACAGGGCCAACAGTTGGCTGCCTAGATGTGTCTGATGGGGTCCAGGAAGCCCTGCTAGAAGTGCCTGCAAGGAGGTGACCATCCCTTTGTCTGCTTTTGTTCCTGCCTCTTAAGCAAATGTGTCCCGATTCTGATTTTGATCGAGTTTGAAGAGAGTGGGTACGGAGTTGATGACCAGGGACTTCCATTAGAGTGTTACTTTTGCTAAATGGCTCTTTAGCAAAAGGTGAGGCTGGCACCTGGGAGTTTCGTCCTGTGAATGTGGACTCTCTTGGAGTGGAGCAGAGGTGTTGGACTACGCTCAGCTGTGTTATTTATTGCTTCCAGTGCTTCCTTGTCACATCTCCCAAAGAAAGGAGGTTTTTTTTTCCTTTTTTTTTTTAATAGTTGTGATGCAAAATATTTGTAACATAAAACTTACCATTTTAACCACTTGTAAGCATACAGTTAAGTGGCATTAAGTTCATTCACAATGTTGTGCAGCTGTTCCCACCATCCATTTCCAGAACTTTCTCAACTACCAACAGAAAGTGCACACCCATTTAACACTAGCTCTTCCTCCCTCACCCCAGAACTTGGTAACCAGTGCTCACTTTCTGTTTCTGTGAATGACTTATTCTAGAGACCTCATATCAGCAGCATCACACAGTGTTTGTCTTTTTTGTGTCTGGCTTTTTCCATTAGGACAAGTGTTTAACGTTGTCTTTTAAACAATTTCCAGAGAGCCCGTATCACTTCCTTCACTGCCCTTCCTTAGCTCTCTGTCACTCCAGAAATCACTGCACCCTGCTGCTAGACCCCCAACACTGTTATGGGACTTGGGTTTCAATTTCTATTAAAACTCTCACTTCGGGACTTTCCTCCCAAAACATATCTCAAATGTGCCTTCTCGTCACCACATCCCTACTCCATCTCTCGTGTGGATGGATGCCGTAACATCCTAACTGGATATCTTGAGTCTGGCCAGAGCTATTCATAGTGTGATGGCGCTGCCCTGTGGCCCAGCCCCATCACCAGCAGCCGTGGCTCAGAACCCTAAATCCCATGCTGGGTTTCAGCCCGCCCTGTCTGCCCAGTGTCCCGTTAAGCTGCCTTCATTTCACTTTAGCCACACAAAACTGTCTGCAACTGTTGGAGCATGCTGGCATCTCACGCCAGCCACTTTGTTTTTGCACTCTTGTCACACCCACCTGGCATTCTCTCACATCCCTTCTCCATCCAGCTAACTCATCCTAAGGCCAGGCACAAAGGGCCGCCAGGCAGCGCGAACCTTCCTTCCAGTCCAGGCTCTTTGTATATTCGTCTATTAGATTCTTGCCAAATTGGATCAGAAGGATTTGTTGCTGTCTCTATTCTAGGTGAGGGAGACCATGACTCCTTGAGGGCAATGATGCTTCTTTGAATAATGCACTTATAGATGAGATCATGGGCCTTGGAGTTCTTCAAACTTGGCTTTAAATTTCAGGTCCTCCATTTGGCTACGTGACAGAAAGGAAGTTTCTTCTACCCTTTGAGACTTTTTATTATTATTATTATTATTTGTATAATGCTTGTGGTGGACAGACTTTCAGGTGGTCCTCATGATCCCTGCCTCCTGATGTTCATGAGTTTGTGTGATGCCCTTCCCTTGAATGTGGGCAGGACCCAGGACTTGCTTCTAACCAGTAGGACATGGCAAACATGGTAGGATGCTACCCCCAGGATTACTATGCTCTATAGAACTCCATCTTCCTAGCAGGTTTGCTCTTTCTCCATTGCTGACCTAGAAGAAGCAAGCTGCTATCAAGCAAGTGGCCGAGTTGGAGAAGTTGACATGGCAAGGACCTATAGGCAGCCTACTGGAGCTGAGGGTGGCCTCTGGCAAGAAGCTGAAACCCTCAGTCCTGATGCCACAAGGAAATATATCCTGCCAAAAACTGGAAAGAACTTGGCAGCAGGTTTTTAATCAGTTGGGTCTCTAATGAGAACACAGCCCCATTGACGTCTGAAATGCAGGTTGGTCAGACCCAGAAGTAGAGGACCCAGCTATGCTGTGCCTAGACTTCTGACAGAAACCACTTGAGAAAGAAATGTGTGTTGTGTTAAGTTTATGATAATCTGTTCTGTAGCAATAAATAACTGCTACAATGGACATATCAGTATCTAGCCTAAGTGGGCAATTCTCATGGTGATGGATAAATGAAATAAAGCATCTAGAATAATCCCAAATGGTAAACCACGCATGAAAGTTAGATGTCATTGCGATTACCATCATCCTTACGTTCACTAGACCCAAACCTATAATAGGCAACCAGGATGGTTGGTAGGAGGCTGAACAGATGAACAAATGAGCAAATATACTCCACCCAGTGTTAGATTCAGGATCCCTGCCCCTGGGCTTCACCCAGAAGAACAAAGATAAATGTGATTTCTATTTAGTTGGAACATTTTATTATCTCCTTGAAGTCTGGAGTCTCCAGTGGAGAGAGTAGGTTGATTTCTTGAACTTGCTTGTCTTAAAGAGGTAAACTTCTACTATGATTTATAGAGATCCTCAGCTGGAAGGCCATTTGGATAACCACCTTGTCCAGAGTCCTATCAAACACCTCTGCACATGTTCCTTCCTGCCAGTTCTTCTGTAGTCCGTAGCAGCTTCTTGTCTTTGAAAACCACGTTGTGTGGCTTTTCTGGGCTGTCTATTCCCAAAGATGCAATGGGCTTTAGGTAAGAGCATGTGGGGGAATCAACAGGGACATCCTGAAACAGTGTGCCCATCCAAAGGCAGAAGTAAGAGCAAAGTCAAAATGCAGATGCCTAGTCATGTAAACCCACCCCTGGAGGAAATTCTATAACCCCTGACAGAGAAAGGGGGAGGAATCCCAAGGGCTTCGTCTTGAGGCATTTTACCCCCTTCTGGTTTCGTGGTGTCCTCTATACCCCAGGTACTCCAATCTGCCTCCTTCTCGAGCTGCAGCCCCTGTAGGTCCCAAGCTCTGAATAGTTCTTACACTCTGACTGTTGGGATACACTGTGCTAGGACAGGGTCAAACAGGCATCTGTCTGGTGTTCTTTGCATTGAGCTGACCTGAAACCAGGCATGGATATAAGGTCTGTGATACCTGCAGAGTCCAGAGGGCAGGATAGTGCCCAAGGGTCCTGTCAGAGGGAGAATGCCATGTCAGTAGCTCCCCATCACAGGGCCCTGCTAAAGACATAAATTCAAGATAGGAAAGTCATTTCTGAAAAATAAATACAGGAGGACAAATGACCCAGTTTCTTCAACAGATGAAGGGCATGACGAACAGGAGAACTGACATGGATTAGAAGAGACTTAAGCGACACATCCCCCAAATGTAATGTGTGCATCTTCTTAAGATACAGATTCACTCAAAACAACTATTAAAAGATATATATACATATATATATATAATATATTATATATATATTATATATATAAATATATATATATTTTTATTAAAATTTTTAATGTTTATTTTTGAGAGAGAGAGAGAGAGAGAGAGAGAGACAGAGCGTGAGTGGGGGGAGGGGCAGAGAGAGGGAGATACAGAATCTGAAGCAGGCTCCAGGCTCTGAGCTGTCAGCACAGAGCTGGATGTGGGTTTAGAACTCAGGAACCGCAAGATCATGACCTGAGCTGAAGTCGGATGCTAAAATGACTGAGCCACCCAGGCATCCCTAAAAGATATTTTTGAGACCGGAACTCATTGAAGATAGACTGGGCATTTGGTTTTATTAAGAAATCTTTGTTAATTATGTTGGGATGATAATGATATCATGGTTCTATATTAAAAAGCTCTTACTTGTTAGGAACACACATTGAAATATTTATGGGTAAGTGACAGCAAGTTTGGGATTTGCTTCAACATACTGTAAGAAAACCAACCAACCAACCAACCAAAGTTGGAAACATGGGCAGATAAAACAAGAATTACTGAAAATGCTGAGTAGCATTTGAAGCTGGATGATGGCCACATGAAAGTCTGGTAGTGTTTCCTGTTTGTGTGTGGATTTGAAAATGTCCATACTAAGTGTTAACAAATTAAATGTATATCACCTCCTAGGGATCAGAAGGCAGAGTCCTTATGGTGGGATCAGTGCCTCCATCTTTAAAATGGGTGCAACAACTCCTTCCCTGCCAATATTATTTGGTGACTTCCACATACTCTAAGTCTATGTGCTGTATGCTTGCTGAAGGAGATAGAAGGTCCCTTCCCCCATGAAACTCATGGACTGGTGGGAGAGACAGATGTTAAATAGACCGTTGCCCAGGGAAGCATTTAATTGAAATTGTGGTCAGTGCTGCAAAGGAAAACCACACAGTGTGGCGAGAGCTTGTAACAGGGAGATTAGACACAGATCCAGACAAAGCATCACGAAGGTTTTCTGTTTTGCTGACATTTAAGCTTGAAAGGTGGTAGCTTGGACGAGTGTATGTGCACATTTGTAGAAGTACATAGGTGAGCGTGCACACCTGTGTGTGAGTTTGCATGCATACCTGTGTGGGCCTGTGTGTTTTGGGAAGGCAAGGACATAGAGTAACGGCTTTGCAAAAGTAGGAGACACATTCAGAATTGGGAGGGGCAGCAGAAGGGAAGTGAGGGGAGATGGTCAGGGAGAGGAGGCTGAGGGCTCTGGGTCTGCTGATTGGAGAGGTGATGCCAGGGGTTTGAGGGAAGATACTGGGTACAATTCTGGAGAGCAGCAGCATCTTGAGAATGCTGGCTCATTTATGAGGAATTGAATTTGAGTCCGATATAAGTTAAATGTTTCAGGCGTGACTCATAGTGTCCAGGGACCCTATTATACGCTTCACTTCAGCAGTGGCAGCTCTGAACCAGAAAGGCTGCCATGATTGGTATTTAACACTGCACCCTGCTCCCTGCTCCCAGGCTGTCTCATTCTCAGCCCACATTCTGGGTCCTCAATGACACCTGCCATTTGAGGGGTGGGGGTGAAGCCCCTTCCTCAAAGCCTCTTCTTACCTTGGTGTTTGAGAAGAATAAATTGCTTTTGTCTTTTATTTATTCTCAGGGGCTAGCAGATCTGTGTGCCAGGGAAGAGAGGTTTCTGGACTAAGGGGTTCAACTCCCAGCAATGCCATTTTCTCCCTCTGTGATCTTGGACAGATTCTAACTAGTGGGAGCTCCAGTTTTTTCATCTGTAAAATGGGGACAAATATAGTCCCTCCCTCACAGGTGGTGGGGAGGAACTGATAAGGTAGATGGGGGATGTGGTATCCAGTAATCATGAGCTATTATCACCACTGTTATTTTATTATTGTTATTTTTTTAATGTTTTATTTATTTTTGAGACAGAGAGAGACAGAGCATGAATGGGAGAGGGTCAGCGAGAGAGGGAGACACAGAATCGGAAGCAGGCTCCAGGCTCTGAGCTGTCAGCACAGAGCCCTACATGGGGCTCGAACTCACGGACCACGAGACCGTGACCTGAGCCCAAGTCGGACGCTTAACCGACTGAGCCACCCAGGCGCCCCTATTATTTTATTATTAATAGTTGTTTCACAACTCCAGGATTTAGACCTAAGCCATAAAGTGGGTCACGGGCTTGGGCCTTGATTTATGTCTTCTTGAGCCAAGACTATATCTTAAGAGTAGGATAGAAAGGCAAGGATTTGATGTCTGCAAAATATTCCATTTTCCTTGTAGAAAATAAAGGAAAAAAGAATAATTGCTCTTAATCATCCCACCGGGAGATGAACACCAGTAACATTTTAGCAAATTGCCTCCTGAATCTTTCTCTTTTAAAACTGGATTAATCACAGTCCTTATTCATGACATAATCTCAGCATTCGTGCAGTCATGGCCGGTTCTGTCTGTCTGTCATCTGCCTATTCATTAAAGTGAACTATTAAAAATCTCCATTTTAGAAAATTAAAATCAGTTGATTATTGGTGATTTCATATGGTTTATCTTAATATTTATTTGATCTTTGGTAATGTACTAAGAGCCCATGAACTGACCACCCCAAGCAAAAGCTATGTCCTTGACAAGAAACTCTATGTATGTGTATGGTAGCCGTCACCCCATCCTGTCCTCTGGAGCCCCGGAGGTCACCCTTCGGGTCACCCTTCCACTGTTTGCTTTCCTTTTTTTTTTTTTTTTGCATCTATATGTATTTCTAGAAAGCACATATATTTATTTTTTCTAATTTTATTTATGCTGGTATAATTTTTTTTTCAAAACTAAATTGAAATCATACTATACACAGTTCTTTTCCCTGATTAAAAAATATTGGCTCTTGAACATATCCCTTTCTCATTAAAAAGTCTCCAGAAATATAAAATGTGATGCTTGCATAATATTCCACATTGTGGTTGGATCATAATTTATTTATAATTTTCCCTTCAAGTTGGGCATCTGTGATTGACTTTTTTCTTTTGCAGATAATGCTGTACAAACTTTTGAAGGATTCTCGGTATATTTTGTTAAATTGCTTTTGAGAAAGGTTGTAAAAGATTTCATTCTCTGCCTCCCTGAGTCCCTTACCCCCAATAAGTCTTTTTAAAAATGTTACCAATTTGATGGCCTGGGTGGCTCAGTTAGTTAAGCGTCTGACTCTTGATTTTGGCTCAGGTCGTGATCTCACAGTTGTGAGATCAAGCCCTGCATTGTGCTCCATGCTGAGCATGTAGCATGCTTGAGATTCCCTCTCTCCCCCGCCCCCCACTCCCTCTACACCCCCTCAAAAAAAATTTGATATGGGAAAAGTGATATTAAAACACACTTTCATGTGTTTATTGGGTATTTACATTTTTTTCTGTGAACCTTCCATTCATGTCCAGAGTTCATTTTTCTATTATGTTCTTATTGATCTGCAAGAGTTCTTTATATATTGAGGAAGATACTCTTAATCTGTCCTAGTTGTGGATATTTTCCATGATTGTCATTTGCTTTCCTATTTTGTTTATGATAACTTTGAAATAGAGACGCTTTTTATTTTTAGGTAATCATTTTTCTCACTCGTTTCCTCAATTGATGATCCCCCCCCCCCCCATTGATTTTGTGCTTAGAAAAGCCTTCCCTATTTTAGCATCAGCTAAAAGTTAATCTAGATTTTCTTCAGGATTTTATGGTCAGTTTTTACATTTTATTTTTTTTTTTAATTTTTTTTTTCAACGTTTATTTATTTTTGGGACAGAGAGAGACAGAGCATGAACGGGGGAGGGGCAGAGAGAGAGGGAGACACAGAATCGGAAACAGGCTCCAGGCTCTGAGCCATCAGCCCAGAGCCTGACGCGGGGCTCGAACTCCCAGACCGCGAGATCGTGACCTGGCTGAAGTCGGACGCTCAACCGACTGTGCCACCCAGGCGCCCCAGTTTTTACATTTTAAATCCGAAGTACATTTGGAATTCATTTTGATGTCTTTATGAGGATCTAAGTTGATTGTATTACCACAAATAATTGTCTAGAAGCTGAGTTTATGAGTAGTTTTCCTTATCCCATTGGCTTATGACGCCTCCCTTAGCATGTGGTCAGTGTTTCTCTTTATGCTTTGGTGTGGTTCATGGGTGTAACACTGTAACTTTGGTTATCAAGTCTTGTGCCTCTTACCTGCTTGAATGGCTGCAGCCTTATGATAAGAAATCTGTTCTTGCTATTAGTCCTGATTTGCAATGTGTCTCTTAAGCATTCCTGGCTTTTTTAAAATCCGGAACATGTCAAAATAATTTTGTCACTCCTCTCCTAAAAATGATTGGAATTTTGATTGGACTGTGTTAAAGTTATAAATTAATTTGGGAAGAATTGACATTTTTTACATATTTAGTCTTCTGATCCAACCAAGCTTGTGTGGGTCCCATCTATTTTTTTGTTAGTATTTTGCTTCTTTCTCTTCCTCCCTCTCTCTTAATCTTTATGGCTATTGGGAATGGAATCCTCACACCCAATATAGGTTGGTGTTCTAGCTGGAAACAAAAGACACACTCAAATTGCGAAATTCAAAGGGAGTTTGTCACTGGACGTATCAAGGTATGAGAGAGGGAGACTGTGGGAAAAACCATAACATATTGGAGAGTTTTCCTGGGCTATTAACAGGGGGCCAGTTAGCACCCCTAGGTTGAAGAGGCAAGTAGAGAGAGCAAAAACCAGATCCTGAAAGGGACTGATTCTGTGGAGAGAGACTTTTTGATAGGAACGGGAACCTTTGGTTGAGATACCCAGCCTACCAGAGGAGAATGGGAGGGAAGGAAGTTGGGGTATAAATGCCCTAAGTTCTCCTCTCTCCCTACTGGTGTTCTCCACTGGGTAAACTCAATGGGAATCTAGAGATCCAGGGGGCCCACCGATGTAGTCCACACAGACCAGCCTTGTGGATGCATGGAGAAGAGCAGGGAGGAAGCAGGGGAGGCAAATGGAAGATACCCACTCAGCAACCTTGACTCACTCTCGTCCCTCGTTGTATATACCATCTGGTATTTGTCATTATATCCAGGGACAATTGATGCTTATATCTTCATTTTACTCTTCACACACTTTTCTAAATACTTTCTCTCTTGCAAATGCTAAGAATTTTCCAGTTGCTTCCCTTGGGTATTTCAAATGTATAGTTGCACAATCTACTAGTAACGATTTTGCCTTCCTGCTTCCAATGGTTGTGTCTCTTATTTTACTTCCTGTTCCTACTGTAAGAGCTGCGCCTGCCACAAAACTGTATGCGGGTTTAAAAGGCCTTTTTAAGAGGCTAAATTTCAGCTTTTGAGCGTCATGAGAAATATATGGCTCTGTCTATTTCCTCTTCTCTCTGTTCCTCTTCCTCTCCCTCCCTCTAACCATCCATCCAATATACATATATTAAGTGCCAACCCCATTCAAGCACTGAGCTATGTAGTGGTAGACCAGAGACAGTAAGCAAACTGACAAACAAAATCAACAAATAAAAATACCAGAGAAGCATCTCTCAAACTTTTTGAAAAAAAAAAATTTAATATTTTTTTTTTTTTAAAGAGAGACAGACAGAGTGCAAGAGGGGGAGGGGCAGAGAGAGAGGGAGACACCGAATCCGAAGCAGGCTCTGGGCTCTGAACTGTCAGCACAGAGCCCGACATGGGTCTTGAACTCGTAAACTGTAAGATCATGACCTGACCTTAACTGACTGAGCCACTCAGGTGCCCCTCACACTTTTCGAACTCATTCCACAGTAAGAAATTAATTTGGTGTGTGTCCCAGCCCCCCCCACCCCCCCACACAAATGCATTGATGGAAAAGTTTCATGTTTCCCTTACTACCTATAATGCAATGCATGAAATGTGCTCTGATGTTTTCTATTCTAATTCACTTTATTTAAAAAGAAAGAAAGGGAAAAAAAACTCCCACTACTGGCTGCTGCTCACTCAGATGATTTCATGCCCCATTCCTGGGTCCCAACTTGCTCTTTGAAGAACACTGGGTCAATGTAATGTACTGTGCCAAGAAGTAAAATGGAAAAGAGTAACCGTGTTGCTCCTTTAGTCACCAAAGCTTTTATTTCAAGAGCTACTCCATCTACCACTGAACTTAGAGTCCTTGGGGAGCACAGAACTTTACTGAATTAGCAGGATGTTGGAAAGAGTCCCTTCAAACGGTGAGTCCCCTGAAGGTTACGGAGGGGCAGAGGCAGTTTTATGCCTCCCTTCATATCCTAGAGCTATTACTTTGATGTTTCTTTCCCTTTAACTGAGAGGCTCCCCCAGAAACCTCCATGGACTTCCCTTTGCTAGGTCTCTGGAAGCCATCTGCATGTAAACTGAACTTGGGTGTAATTGGGTTGAGGATAGGTGAGCTCTGTCTGTGGAGCTGGTTTCCCACCTGTTAGCTCTTTTCCATCAACTGATGGTTCCCAGAGAGGTAACCTTAGCCCTGAGTTGATCTGAAATCTCTGAAACCCTATTGGGTGTTTAACAGCTGCCCTGGGTACCTGGGAGCAGGGAGTGGAGGGGCTCATGCATGGCTACCATGTGATAGAGCCCTCTGGAACCAACAGAATCAAGATCTGGTTATACCCCAAAAAATGAGGAGCAACACAGTTGTTATTGATATACTCTAAAAGAGTTGGGGCAGTGGAAGGAGTGACCATCAAGGTCTTAAAAGCTAGGGAAAGAAAGCTTTTCTGCTTGGTCTTCAGAATGGTGAAGAGTACATTCTGGGTCTGAGGAGCATTCAGACTTACCATCATCGGACTACCTTTGTAGAGCTTCCTATGTGCTTGGGACTATTATTACTCCTGTGTTACAGATGTGGAAACAGCATGCTTGGACTTGCCTCTCCCTGCAAACCTCTTATAGGAGATAAGAAGTCCCTGTTGTTGAAGCCATTTTCATTTGGGAATTCTTCTTTTTGCAAACTAAAAGCATTCTAACTTACAACTTGTACTTGAAATCCATTCCTTCCTTCCTTCCCTATTCATCCAGTAAATATTTATTGTGAGCATAATACATGATGGGTCCTATGCTAGGGACTGGGGATGCCATAGTGAATTCCATCATGAATAAGGCAGAAACAGGCCCTTCAGAGATGGGAGAGGCAGGTGTCAATCAAGTAGACAGGTCAATGGGTATTCAGCATGACAAGTATGGTGAGGGCTGAGGATATGGTGATGTCAGTGCCTGTGATGTGGGGATTAGTCTTGTAAGGAGGTCACATGATTTCCTTGAGGATGTGACATTGGAGCTGATGTCTAAAAGAAGAGTAAGCCATTGTTTAGTAGGGAGGGACAATAGGGATGTGTTCTAGAGAGGGAGAAAGTAAGAGCAGGGGCCCTGCAGTGGGAGGGAAAATGGGGACGTTGGGAGGTGAAGAAGTCCTGGTGGGTGGAGTAAGGATCACGGGGGTGTATTAGCATCCTCCAAAGGAACAGAACCAATAGGAAACACATAGATATACAGAGAGAGGCTTATTATGAGGGACTGGCTTGTACAGTGATGATGACTGAGAGGTCCATGACCAGCAGTCTATAAGCTAGAGGACCCGGGAAGCTGGTGTTGTGGTTCTAGTCCAAACCCACAGGCCTGAGAACTCAAGGCAGGAGGAGATGGATGTCCCAGATGAAGCAAGAGAGCACATTTGCTCTTCCTCTGCCTTTTTGGACCTTCAGCAGATTGAATTATGCTCACACGCTATGGTAAAGGGTGATTTTAGTTACTCAGCCTACAGATTCAGGTGTTAATCTCTTCCAGAAAGATTCTCACAGACACCCCCAGAAGTAATGTCTTACCAGCTATCTGGCATCCCTTAGCCCAGTCAAGTGGATGCATAAAATTAACCATCACATGGGGACAGTGGACGGAAGGTGGGCTAGCATACATGTAGTCCTGGGTGTTGTACTGAGACCTTGGGGCTTTGTGTCTAGACCTGTAGGAGGCATTTAAGCAGCAGGATGATGAGGTCAGATTTGCATTTTGGAAAGATTGCTGCCCAGAACACCATTTGGGTTGAAAAACTGTGACAGGATTCTGCAGAACAATGATCATACTGAAATACAGCAGGACTGTGAGCCCTTTTCTGCCTCCCTGTGTGGCCCCTGATGGGCTCCATGGGCTAATGTGTTTAAGCTGGTTGCTTATTTAGAATTATCTTTGATTCAGCACACAGTCCCATTTCTCAACTTGATTCACCTCTACAGCTTTCATTTGAATGGAGGGGTGGTGTATTTTCCGCTGCTCATGGTATTTTGAAGGCATGTTCTAAAACCAAGGGGGTCTGTGGGTGGAATGGGAGACTACTGAGGTGTGGAGAGAACTGAAAATATTCACAGGCCTTGAACTCTAGCCTGCAGTCTATGATGGGGGTGCATTTGGCTCCCGTCCTTTCCTAGTCTGGTTTCCAAGGAATTTCTCTTCCTCATGGACCACTCCCCTGGCATCAGGGACTCTCCTTCTGACTTTGGGTGGTAGGTGAAACTTATGAATGTCCCACACTGTTAGACCTTCGGATGGGGCTGTGTGAAGTGTCAAGATGGGGTGAACGTAATTTTTGCTGGACAGTCCACAGGCAGCAAGAAGAAGGAAGCAGGACAAATGCCCTCAACAGATAGCGCATGCAACAGCTGGCATCATCATCAGCACAGGGGATATGTGACAAGTCTATTTAAATGGCTGTGGGTGGACAAGATGCATTGACCTGGCCTCCCTATGCACTGGGGTTGGTGGGCAGAGTTTGGCTGCCTCTCCTTGCAGGCTCCTCTCCATATGCCCTCCTGCCAGGTCCCATCTCCTCATAGACCCCACTGCCCTCCCTCTAGGTGGCATCTCATCCCCTTCTCCACTCCCTTTCCACCTAAGTGACCTTTTCCAATTTGTTTTTATGGACTCTTATGTCTCACGAGGCTTCTCCTGTCTCACCAAGATGCCCTCTTGCATCTTGCGACTTCCAAAAGTTGCGACTTCCAAAAATGATTGCGATGTAGTGTCAAGAGACTTCTTTATAAGTTTAAAATAAAAGAACAAATGTTTTTCTACTCATCTGCCAAATATGTATTAAGCACGTCTTATGTTCTAGGTGCTGGGGATATAGCAGGATATAGACATCTGTGCCCTGGTGAAGTTCATGTTCTAGTCAGAGGAGGTAGAACAATGTGCGCATGTCTCCAGGGGCAGATTCCTCAAGAAGGAGATGTGGAACACAGAGGTGTAAACAATGACTATTTCAAGATACCATCTTGCTTAATTCTATTGAAATATTTCTTGAAAAGCCACCAGAATGGCACAGTCCGAAATTCAATTCTTGCATGTTCCTGCAAGAGAAAGATCAGTTCCTGTGGCTCGTCACTGAAGGTCTTTAATACGACCTCAACTTGCATGTTCAAGTGTTGTCCCCACTCCTTCCCTTCGCAAACTCCATGTTCCTGTCACACCAAGCCTATTTATGGACTTCCAGACGTGGAGTATGCTTTCCTGCCTCAGACCCTTTGCTCCAGCCCTTCCCCCTGTCTTGATTGCTCTCTCCTCTCCTTCTGATTTTATAAATTCTCTTCACTCTTCAAAACTTAACTGTAAATACTGCCAAGTGCTTGAACCTAGTTCAGAGTGAGTCAGTTATACCTGGTTTCAAATCTTGACTCAGCCATAAATTTGGATCAATTACTTGACATCTTGGAGCTTTGATTTTCTCATCTCTGAACTGGGTTAGTATGAAGATTAAGTGGGTTAACATAGTAAAGTGAACATAGCAAGTATTCATTAAATGTGAGTGGTCATTATTTTCCCCAGTGATGGGTGCAGACTTTGGAGGGTATATATTATATGTGGGGTGGATGTGAGTCTTTTGGGGCCAGTGGGATGAATGTAGTAGGAAGAAAAATGGCACCCAGAGATGCCAACATTGTAATCCCTGGAAAGTGAATATGTTGTCTTACATGGCAAAAGGGAATTTGCAGATATATATTTTTTTAATGTTTATTATTTTTGAGAGAGAGACACAGAGTATGAGCAGGGGAGGGGAAGAGAGAGAGGGAGACACAGAATCTGAAGCAGGCTCCAGGATCTGAGCTGTCAGCACAAGGCCTCACACAGGGCTCAAATCCACGAACCGTGAGATCATGACCTGAGTCGAAGTCGGACACTTAACTGACTGACCAACCCAGTCGCCCCCAGATGTATTTAAGTTAAAGATCTCGAGATGGAGATTATACTGGATCGTCTGGGTGGGACCAGCAAAGTCACAGAATCTTTATAAGAGAAAGGCAGAAGTCTCTAAGTGTCAGAGGTTGTTTGGAAGAATGCTTCACTTCTGGCTTCAGGTGGTGGAAGGGGTCGTGAACCAAGGAATGTAGGTGGCTGGAAGAAGCTGGAAAAACTGAGTGAACAGATTCTCCCCTAGAGCCTCCAGAAGGCATCCCTGCCTACACCTTGATTTTAGCTGGGTTGAGACTCTTGTCAGCCTTCTGACCTATGGTGCTGTAAGATAATGAGCTTGTGTTGTTTAAAGACACTAAGTTTATGGTAATTTGTTACAACAGTAATGGAAATTTAATACATACCCATCTTCAGTGATTCATGCTTTTCCCTTGCTACACCTGAAATATTCCACTGAGGTTGTTAACTATGTATTACTTATTTCTAGTTAGCATCAACGCATGTGTTTGCCACCTCTATACACAGAAACTCTTTCTGTCCCTATATGTGAGGTAGTCTCTGCGTCATTGAGATGACACAGACTGGCAGCTGGACACAACCCAGAGGTCAAAGGCCTGGCCTCTGGAGCTACACAGACCTGGGTCTGAATCCTGGGCAGGCCCCTGAGTTGCTGTGAGAACATGGGGAAGTGATTACCCAAGTATCCCTAATCTTTGGCGTCCTGGTCTATAAATCTGAAATACTAGTTCAGAGTTATATATTATAGAGAACATATGAAACAATGCATGTAAAACTCTCAGCACATGACCAGCCCACAGTAGTAAATGCTCAACAAACATTAGTGGTAATTATTATTGTCCTTAATTGTTATTGTTACCCTGATGTGATCATGGGCTTGTGCCTGTTTTAGGGTAATTTCTGGGTTTTCAGGGACTATGGCTGCTGTAGTTCTAAGAACCTCAAACATTACTGCTCAGGGATCGCTGTTCCACAGAGCACACACGTGGAAATTACAGCGGGTGGACAAGATGATGCCTCAGGAACAGTTCTGAGTAGGGCAGTGAGGTGCTCAGATGTAATAACTAACATCAAGTTCTTACTGTGTGCCTGCCTTTGCTAAGGGCTTTGTATGGATTTGCTGGTTCTTTGTTCCTAATAGTCCTCTGCAGGGTGGGAGTTAACATCCCCACGTGACAAAGGGGAGATCAAAGGCCAAGGAAGCTACGCAGCCTGCCCCAGGTCTGGCCCCTAAATGTGTACCCACCCAGCCTTTTTGCCTTCAGAGCCTCACATTCTTCAGATTCAAGATCCAGGTTCTGGTGTAGCCCTGCTGGGAGCAAATCCTCTTGCGCCTCAGGGAGGGATGTGACCTGCCCAGGACGGGGCTTTAAGAGCTATCCAGTTGAAACAACACAGCTCACTCACTTGCTACAGAGGAAGGTGGATTGGGGCTGGCAGTGCCTCTTCCTGGGGACAGCTCTGGACAAAGCCACTCGGGCGTGTTTTGAAGTGAGGCTGCCCTAGGGGGTGTGTAGAAGAAAGGCAGTGTTATTGATGTTTCCCATCATGACGCTTACAGTTTCTTCATTTCTGGTCCCTGAGCCTCAGGAGCCCTCAGTGTAGCTGCCAAATTGCTTCATGCTCCAGAAAAGTGGGGTGCCTCTTAGAAAAAAACCTGGCATTTTCTACCAACAGCCCCAACTGTTAGAGCTTCTTATAATATTAACAAGGAATCCACAGCATTCCCCAGAGAGCACCATGTTTCTTATTCTTTTTTCCCTTTCCCAGAAAGGGCTTTGTTCTTTCCTCTTTCCTGGCTATTGAAGGGACTCCATCTTCTTTGCTTGGATCTAGACCTGTGGCATCCAATATGGTGTCCACTCTATCCATGTGGCTTTTTAAATTTTAATAAAATAAAACAAAACAAAACAAAATAAAATAAAAAAATACAGCTTCTCAGTTGAAGTAGCACATCTCAAATGCTCATTTACCACCATACAGACCATGTGACAAACGGCCACCATGTTGGACCACATAGATATAGAACATCTCTGTCACTGCACAGAGTTTTCCTGGATGGGCCTGGTCTAGGGAATTCATTCATTCACTCATTCAGCTCTTGTTTACTGAGCACTTGCTATGTGCCAGACACCATTCAAGGTTCTGGGAAGTAAGCGGTCAACAAGAAAAGCAAATCTCCCTCATAGAGTAATCTCCATGGTGGGTGAGACAATCATCGGGATAGTAGTTGCCGAATATGAGGAGTCCCAAAGGAGACTAGGAAGGGCCAAGGAAAGGAGAGCGATGGTGAGCAGGAAGCATAGGCAGAGAGGTGTGGGAAAGGCAAACACAAGCTGCCCTCAAACCCCCTTCCTACCTCATGTCCCAAAGAGCTCATGCCTTCAACCCACTCACTGAATCCTTGGCTTGGACTGTGCCTGCTCGGAATGCAGGGCATGCATCCCCCGAGTGGTGGCCTCTTGCGTGTGTGGAGATGTGCAACACCTGGTGACAAGATGAAGAGAACTTCAAGTGCCAACAAAAAAGCTAGGGTGATCCCTGGGTTGACCACAGGCTGGTGAAGGCAGGTTGTCAGGTCTCTTTCCTGGGGGTAGGGAAGAGACAGCATTGCCATAAAGGGGTCTCTATTTCAAAGCACAGGAATTTCTCCCAGTTGCCACTCAGTGACTAAGGAATTAGTGGCTTTGTATTTGACATTGTGGATCAATATGTTCCTCTTCATGGGCTTGCCTAAAGCATAAGTGTCAATGCCAATGACTTGTCCTTGCTGGGAGGAGGTTTAGTATCTCTAACCAACAGAATGATGAAAATGCTGTCTGCCTATAGGTAGCGTCCAGAAGTGAGTTGGTCCATTGTTGGGGCTGCTTTAGGTATGGTGTCTCCCATCATTGCTTCATGGGTTGCTGTTTAACTTCCAGAGAGCTTAGATGAAGGAGATAGATGGATTCCCATGTCTTCTCCCAATATTTACATTTGAGTTGATTTTATCATGTCTCCAGACCCTGAAATTTGAAATGACTCCTGGCCACTTATTCACCATCAGTCCAAGCAGAGAATTACTAAGTAGTAAGATCTTGAGGATGAAGTTGGTACCTGGAGGAACCCAACATGGCAGAAAGAGCTTATAGTGGCCTTTCGCAATTAAAAGCCTGGGTGGCATTCTGCTCGATGGGATTATAGAGCTGGCATGGCCTGAGATTTTTTCATCCAAGGAGTATGGGTTCTGGGGTAATAATTCATGTCTGTTCTTTATCCTTGGTGGAGACTTTTATTCTGTTTCATAACTTTTATTTGTTGTATGTTTACCATATGACAGGTTGTATGTCTCAATCTTTGTAACAACCGTGTAAGGTTGGTCCCATTCATCATGCCCATTTCGCAAAACGAGCGAGTGGAAGGTCAGACATTTGAGATAATGTCTAGTCATACAGTGACTGAGCTACAGAGCTGGGATTCCAATCTTGGACTCCAACTCTAGATCTGGATCTCCTAAGTAGGGTGGTATATCTTTAACAGTAAACACGTAAAAGATGAGGCCTTTGCTCAGGCAGGCAACAGCACCTAGCCAGAGTTTAATATCCCTGCTTTCATTGCTTTTATTTTTAATTGAAATGGTATTGGTTTTCTATTTACAGTAGTGATGAAAGTTTCCTCTAAAAGTAAATATATTTTATGTGAAAAAACAAGTGATTCTATTTAAATAAAAATATGAAGTAATTGTAAATGTGGTGTGGATGTGGCAAAAATAGTGACAGTAGCATGAGAGTGCCCCACATCTTCCATTAAGGCTGAGACATGGCCATTTGTTGGTTATGAGGGCAAAGGGCATCACAGATGCACCTTCTGGGCATTCAGAAAGTGAAATGCCAAGTGCTCCAAGTGTGTGTGTGTGTGTGTGTGTGTGTGTGAGCGGCAGAGGGGTAGGGGGGCATTAGACACCATCCTGGAGAGCTGAGAGCTGGAATGCACTGACTGTGGCAAACAGGGGGATTTCTCTGGAACATCTTAGAAAAAGGAAGCTTGATTGTAGTAAGCAGGGCAGTGGTGAATTTTACCTCTTACTGGGAAACACCTGTACATCTATTGACTTTAATGAGAGCTGATGGGAGGCCTTCATTGTGCCAGATGCTTTTTTTCATCATCTCACTAAATCCTCACAACAACCCCCTGGACACTTGTTCCCATTTTACAGTTGGGGACACTGCCATTCTGAAGGATGTCATTTTTTTTAAATGTTTATTTTTGAAAGAGAGAGAGAGAGAGAGAGGGGGGGGGGGGAGGGGCAGAGAGAGAGAGAGAGAGATAGGGAGACACAGAATCTGAAGCAAACTCCAGGCTCTGAGCTGTCAGCACAGAGCCTGACATGGGGCTCAAACATGGGGGGAACGGAGAGATCATGACCTGAGCCGAAGTTAGATGCTTAACAGACTGAGCCAACCAGGTGCCCCAAAGATGTCATTTGTAATCACACATTTACACAGGGAGCCTGACTCCAGAGGCCCTGCTCTTACCCTCTGTCCTATAGTCAGTCATTACAGATGCTTATGCATACACAGTCTCTCTTCTTTTGACTTTCATTTTTTCTTTGATGGATCTGAGAAGAGTTGTTGATTTTCAGGTCATTTTTGAACTTTGTTGTCTGGACAGGAGTGATCACTTCCAAGCTCCTTCCATGCTGGACTGGAAACCTTCATTTTTGAAAGATATTTTCATGGGATATAGAATTCTAAGTTGACAGTTCTTTTTTTCCCTTAGCATTTTATTTTATTTTAAAAAAAAATTTTTTTTTCAACATTTATTTATTTTTGGGACAGAGAGAGACAGAGCATGAACAGGGGAGGGGCAGAGAGAGAGGGAGACACAGAATCGGAAACAGGCTCCAGGCTCCGAGCCACCAGCCCAGAGCCCGACGCGGGGCTCGAACTCCCGGACCGCAAGATCGTGACCTGGCTGAAGTCGGACGCTTAACCGACTGCGCCACCCAGGCGCCCCATCTTCCCTTTTTTTAAGACTATGGTTGGATTGAACTTTTGTCCTCCCAACTGAATATAAACAGAGCCAAGAAACTTTCTTCGGCCAGGGGAGTATGAGCAGAAAGGAGACATACAAGAGACATTGTATGATTTGCCATATTCTATTTCCACTGCCATAGCTGAGAGGATAGACTGGACCAGCGGCTCCAGCTGACCCACCATGAACATGTAGTGTGCAGTAGATGCATTTTTATGGCTATTAAGATTTGAGGGATGTTTGTTATTGCATCATATCCAGCCTGCCCTGACCGATAGACTGTATCGTTTTCCTCCAGATGGAATCAAGGGGATGGTTTGTGGAAGAGAGCCCAGTAATAAAAATTTCTTACTTATAAACCTAACCTACTGACAACCACAAAGGTGGAGGGGTAGCAAGGAGGAAGATATTGTAGAACAAAGGAAAAACACACACAAGCAACACTACAGAATTCTCATAGACCCCTACCTCCTCCTGCAAACAGCAACAGCACTGTTGGATAATTAAGATGCATATGCCACCTGACATTAAGCAGCCTTTTGTGAACTGTTAATTAAGATTTAATCAGTCACATATTTTATTCTTACTGAATTAGAAGATTAGTGTTAATTTCTGGCAGGGTTCCATTACTCCCTGTTGAAGGAAATCAATGCATCTGAACATAATTTAATGAGAAGAAGCTGGTACCATAGTGAAAACAGGCTGGAGAGACATTATCTTGACATTTTAGGCAATTCAGTAAGTCTGGCAAAAGCGGAGTGATTGACAAAGTCATTATTTCTTCCACCAAGGGGTGGAAAGCACATTTCTGAGAATGAATTAAGATTTTTGGTAGTGAAAGGACACAATGAGAATTAAGAACGGGGCCGATATAGTGCTTACTCACCACCTTGTGTATGGATTCTGGGCAAGGTTTGTCAGTCATGGAATTTGCATTCCTGGCTTGAGATGAGGAAAACAACCTCAACAGAGCAGAGGTAGGCAAGATGGGCTAATCCAGTGGGTGGGATGCTTATTTGCAAGGTGTTTTTGGATTGGATCTGGTGATGACTGCTATTTACAGGAGGTCTGCCTGGGTAGGAATGTCACAGGCACTTAATACATACATGTTGAATGGATGTGTCCATGGAGGTGAATGCGTCTTTAAAGAATATCAGATGCCTCCCCCCTCTAGGAGCAGTAAAATATGCACAAATGTCCTTGAATATGCCACATGATCTTACTGCATTGAAACTGCAGGAATAGTAAATGGACAGTAGTTTGCTGGAAAACATGGTAGATGTTATCTGTTTATGTTGCTGATGTTGGGGAATTATGGTAAGACAGGTGGGGGTGGGGTAGGCGGGCAGGGCTCTGGCCTTAGGTGGTATCTCGGAATGAGATGGGGTGGCCTCACAGGTACCAGTGTGGTGAGAAGGGGGAACAGAAGCAGCATCCCAGAAGCTGGGAGACTAGGCACACAGTGTGAGGTGTCAGTTCTGACATGATCAAGCCCAAAGATAATGCCTAAGTGAGGCCAGGAAAAACCAAATAAATTACTGGGGACAGAACAGAGTCCTGCCTCTTAAGGAGAGGTTTCAGCTGGTGTTAAAAGAGAGAGAGAGAGAGAGAGAGAGAGAGAGGCTGTCAGAGGGTGCTTGGGCCTTGCCTGAGAGAGAGAGAGAGAGAGAGAGGCTGTCAGAGGGTGCTTGGGCCTTGCCTGTGAGCAGAAAGATGAGCCAGTTAGTTACAGATTTTATGGGATAAGAATGAGTTCCTACCCAACTGCCATACTGCCCTCTCTCTGCTTTTCCTTTCACCCTTTCTCCCACCATTCTTTCTTCCTTTACTCTCTTCCTCTCTCCTACATTCCTCCCAGACTATAGATGAAGAATTTACAGTTGTGCTACTTCTCTGTTAGCAGAGGAAAGAGCCCTGTCTATGGCAGAGACACACAAACTCAATTCTATAGTCTCACAAGCAAACAAAACGGGGAGGATTAGTATCCAGACCTGGGGGTACCGGCAGGCAGGCATACAGGAGAGCCTCTTGCTAAGGTCTGGGTCAGGTTGGGGGCACTGCAGGGCCAGCCTGGAGCAGGGAGAGTAAACTCCAGGAGACACCTTCAAGAGATACTGGCCTGGGGCAGTGAAGGACTGGCCTGCCAGAGTCTGGCTGTTTTCTTTGGCTGTTTTCTCGTGGGTCCTGGTGTGGTAGGCATAATTTCCAGGAATGGTCTCAAGAGTCCACACCCCTAATCCACTGAACTTGTGAATGTGACGATTTATCACTCCGGTGGCTGTGTTGTACTGCATGGCACAGTTCCCTGTGCCCTACTTTAATCCCATGAGCCCTTAAGAGCAGAGAACTTTCTCTGGGTGGTGGTGGAATGGAAGTGAGAGAGGCCTGAGGTGTGAGAATGCCTCAAAGTGCTGTTGCTGGTTTGAAGAAGCAGAGGCTGCAAGCAAGTGAATGTGAGAGGCCTTTAGGGGCCAAAAGGGACCCCTGGCCAACATCATCAAGGAAACAGGGTCCTAGTCTTACAGCCACAAGGAACAATAGCCTGCATGAGCAAGGTGGCAGAATCTTTTCCAGTTCCTGCAGATGTGAGCCCAGGTCAGCCAATGTTGTCCAATGTTGTGACTTTGCCTTGTTAGGCCTGAGCAGAGAGTCCCCTGGACTTGCGGCCCATGAGATGATACCTGTGCTGTGTAGGCTGCCCAGCTGTGGTGATTTCTTAGGCAGCAATAGCAAACTAACACACAGGACCTCCGTTGGCCAGAGTCATACCCAGAGCTGCATAATGCAAAGCTGGGTTGGGGCCAATGAGGTAGATTTGAACAAACCTGGTGGGTTTACATTTTGCCTCTGCTCAATGTGGCTTGATGGCCTTGGGTAACAACGGAACAGTAAGAAAAACAGAAATCATTCCGTATGCACATTCCCATTCTGCTGGAAGACATTTAAAAATAACAAGATTTTTTAATGAACATATAATCATTATACACATACCTCATATAGACTTTGCATCTACCTTTTTCTTAAATTAAAAAAAAAAAGGGATTCTGTAAAGATGGCAGGCTGAATTTGGCTTCTTCCTCCCACACAATCAATTGTAGTGGGGTGGCTGCTGGCCTCTGGGAGTGGCCAGATGCAATGTGGCCTAGGGCTTTGTGAGTCCCAGCAGAGAGAACTGGGGTGAGCTCAGAATGTAGTGGGTATTGGGAAGAACTTGGTCCTGAGGAAACAAGTGAGGCCCTGGAGGGAGAATTGAGTGAGGTACCTTGTCCCTGTCGGTGATCCTGGGAAGAAAAATAACGACCCATCTAAGGGGGCCTAGGAGCACAGAATGCATAAAAGAAGAATCTGGCAGATTTGATTCTTTAATTATTAAAAAAAAGGCACTGGAATGGCAAAACATATCATAAATAAAGTCAATAGATGAAGAATAGACTTGGAAAATATTATGCAAAAAAATATGCAAAGAAATCTCACAAGTCATCTAGATGAGCTTAAGAAGCCAAATTAAAAAATGGGCACTTGACAGATGAAAAAGCTCAAATGGCCAAAAAATACATGAAAGCACGCTTGCAGTTTAGTGATATAAAAACCACAACCCATGTCAGTTTATATCTTTCTGAACGTGCAGAATATAAAAAGAGTCATAATGCCTGCTCTGGTGGGGACATGAGGGATAGGAGGCCCAAACACTGCTGGTAGAAAGTTTTCTTGGAAAGCAGTCTGGGAGCAGCTGGTAACTAAAATTAAAATACATGAGCCTCTTGACTGAACTGTCCTACTCCTGCAAATCTAGCCCATGGAAGTGAAAGCACAAGTAAGAAGAGATGTTCAAGGATATTTAACGTGGCTTTGTTTGTCGAGGGAGGGAGGAAGAAACAAGGTAAAGATCATCTAGAGAGGAATGGTTGAATTAATGAAGTAAGGAAGATTTTCTGCCATTGAAATGAATGAGTCAGAGGAATGCCAGTTGTGTTAAAGGTATATGCACGAATTATTGAGTTAGTAAAGTAAGTGCTGAAAGGTGGATATATGATCCCATTTTACTGAAGATGTACATACATGTATGTAACATATATGTACTAATGATAGTCGTTTAATAATTTTGAGATAGAGAGAGAGAGAGAGCAAGAGTGTGAGCCCAGAAGAGGCAGAGAGAGAGAGGGAGAGAGAGAGTCCCAAGCAGGTTCTGAACTGTCAGTGCAGAGCCCATTGCAGGGCTCGAAGTTACAAACCAAGAGATCATGACTGGAGCCAAAATTAAGCTGGGCACTTAACTGACTGAGCCACCCAGGTGCCCTGATGTATAGTTGTTTTTTTTTTTTTTAATTTTTTAATCTATTTATTTTTGAGAGAATGAGAGAGAGACAGATCGAGAGCAGAGGAGGAACAGAGAGAGAGGGACACACAGAATCTGAAGCAGGCTCCAGGCTCTGAGCTGTCAGCACAGAACCCAACACGGGGCTCGAACCTGCGAACCTTGAGATCATGACCTGAGCTGAAGTCGGACACTCAACTGACTAAACCACTCAGGCACCCCCTTTTTAAAAAAAAAAATTTTTTTTTATAGTTATTTAAGAATAGAGAAAACTATGGAACAGTGTAGTCCAGGTTGTAATGTGAATTTCTAGGGTCCTAGAGAGGGGAATTCATGCATAAAAAGCAAAAACTAAAGGCCACATAAAGAAAATAAACTCGATATGTGTGATATGGAACCATTTAGGTAAATTTATAGATGTTTGTGTAAAGAAATGTAAAACCTTACATTTAAAAGGGGAAAATCTGGGGTGCCTAGCTGGCTCAGTTGGTTAAGCTTCAGACTGTTGATCTCAGCTCAGGTCATGATCTCAGGGTCGTGAGATTGAGCCTGAGTCGGGCTGTGCGCTAACAGTGTGGAGCCTGCTTAAGATTCTCTCTCTCTCTCTCTCTCTCTCTCTCTCTCTCTCTGCCCGTCCCCTGCACATACACTCTCTCTCTCAAAATAAATAAAGTTGAAAAAATTAAATAAAAGGGGAAATTCATTTGCTACATGGAATAAGGCTCTGATAAAGTCTGCAAGTAATTTGGGGAAAATCAAAGTGTCAAGGAATATATATTAAATTCTTATAAGATGCAATCCAGTTTAATAGTCCACTCATCCCTGTTACATCAGGTAGGTGGCAATAGCCGAGTGCTGAACAGTTTAATTGTTCTAATCTATTGGGACTTTTTATCCAGGCAACAGAGTCAAACTGTCCTCAACAGTGAGAGTGAGGGAGAGAGAGAGAGAGAGAGAGAGAGAGAGAGAGAGAGAGAGAGAGAGAGGAGAGAGGAAGAACTTCCTCTCAGGTTTCGGCTCCTGCTGTCTCCCGTGAGGTTTCCACAGATGTCAGGTGCACTGTGGGCTCTTGCTCCGTGTCCCTCCTGCCTTTGTCCCTATGGCTTTTTACTGCCTCTTTGTGTCCAGGGGTGGCTTGTCCTGTGCTGTGCCACTGCCCTATTGACACAATGCCCTTCTTCACAAATCTATCCTCCTGTTTGCTTTGTTCTCCTTCCCTTGAAGATTGTGGCTTTGAGTAGCTCATAGACTCATTTTGTGAGATTGGCTCTTTTCATAAACTATTCTCACCCTGTTTCAGGTTGCATCCAGCCTGATTTTGGCAGGAAGGGCTCTTGTTATCTTCTGGAGCTACAATGGCCTGGCTCCCTCAGACTGGGCATCACTTTTTGTGCAACCATCATTTAGAAAATAAAAAGCATTTCTCTGACAACCCTGAGAATTTCCTGGGTGTTAATACTCAAGACTCAGGGCTTTACAATTCCCATTTTTCAAGCAATTCAAAGCAAAAGGAGAAATAAACCAATTCTCTCTGTCCCGAGGACGTCTGTGCCTCTCTGTCCTCGTCTGGCACTGGCCCGCTGCCACCTTCAGCTTTATACATTTGCTTTGCATCTAGTTTTATTTTCCCCTTGGTGTGCCTGTCACTTAGTAGGTATTCAATAAATATTCAGTAACTGCTGGGAAGCTAAAGTCCTGTGGAGTGTTTGTCTCCCTCTCTCTCTCTGTCAAATTTGTTGCATTTCTTAGCACACTGGTAAGGTTTCAGTGCATATATGCTGAATTGCATTGGAAGACAGCACCGCCTAATTTTGGCCAAATTATATTTATTGTAACTTGTCTTTGCAAGTCCCAGTTATCTGGACTTTGATGAAGGGCAGTGTACTACTTTATCAGCATGGCGTGTTGGAATGAGATTGGTCTGGCAGGATAATCTCAGGTTATTTACTTAATCCTTCTCAGCCCCATTTGTAAAATGGGGCTGATCGTGTTGTGAGAAGTAAAGCACCTCTGTGGGATTTTGATCATTGGTCGACCTGTTTGTTAATTCTTCGTGCCATGCATCTTGTCACAGGTGGGGTTGCTTGGGAGCTAACAAGATGGAGATTAGCATCCATTAGGATCCACACCTGTGGAGGGGATGAGCCAGAAGCGGATGTGGGCAGAGAGGTAAAGGGGTTTGCACGGGGTGCTCTGACGCCGGTTTAGAGCTGAAGAGGTGTCCTCCACTAGCACGCGGAACCTGGCTGCTTTAACTCCAAAACCCACGACTGGGTGTAGGCTGCTCAGATTTTGCAAGTCTGGGTTCCTCACCAGAGGCAATCCCTGACTGTGGCTCGTGGCCTGGGGCTTTCTGCCCGCAGCTGTCCTGCCAGTGTCGTTAGTGAGACGCTCCTGAATGAAGGAGGATCTGAGTGGGGAGTCACAACATCCACCAGACCTTCACAGGCCAGTCCCTGCCTCACCCCATCCCTAACGGTAACCTTCCACTGGGAAAGGGCAGAAGCTGTTTACTTTAGCTTTCAAGAGACAATTTTTTTTAAAGTTTATTTTTAACAGACAGCGTGCCACGCGGGTACACGGATGGGGGAGGGGCACAGAGAAAGGGGACAGAGGATCCAAGCGGGTTCTGTGGCCATAGCAGAGAGCCCTATGTGGGGCTTGAATTCACAAACCGTGTGAACATGACCTGAGGGGAAGTCAGACACTTAACCGATTAAGCCACCCAGGCCCCTTGAAGAGGCAATTTGTAAGGTGCTTCTTAAGCTTTTTTGGTGAAGATAATAACTGTTGGTGTAAATGGGTGCTTGAGTGTGAATATATCTAGATTTTGATTATGGAGCATTCTGTCTGATCCTGGGATCATAGTGGACCGCATTACTAGATGATTGGAGCCCGTTTGTTTCAGCCTGGCAAGGGCCTCTGGAGGCTATTCTATAGAGTTCCCTTGTCTTTAGATAGAACTAATATTGCATCTGTTTCCGGAATGACCTTCAAGAGGCTTTGAAAACAGGATTATACTGTGTCTCAGAATTATTCACAGTACCAAGAGTTGATATTGGTTTACCTAACTTGGGCCAATTCAAATTAGAGTTATATGCAGGAAATCTAGTTGACCCTTAAACAAAATGGATTTGAACTGTGTGGGTTCACTTATTTGTGGATTTTTTTTTTTACATAAATACAGTACTGTGTGTTTTCTTTTATGATTTTTTCTTTTTTTTTTAAAGATTATATTTTTTATTTTTAGAGAGCGTGCATGTGTGAGCGGGTTGGGGTGGGGGAGAGGGCGGGAGAGAGAGAATGAGAATCTCACGCAGGCTGCTCAGCATGGAGCCCTATGCAGCGCTCAATCCTATGACCCTGGGATCACGACCTGGTTTGAAATCAAGAGTTAGATGCTCAACAGACTGAGCCACCCAGTCACCCCTAAAGATTTAAAAAAAAATTTTTTTTAATGTTTATTTATTTTTGAGACAGAGAGAGACAGAGCATGAATGGGGGAGGGGCAGAGAGAGAGGGAGACACAGAATCGGAAGTAGGCTCCAGGCTCTGAGCCATCAGCCCAGAGCCTGACACGGGGCTCGAACCCACGAACTGTGAGACCATGACCTGAGCTGAAGTCCAGCGCTTAACTGACTGAGCCACCCAGGCACCCTTAAGCTTATTTTTAATTTTTTTTTTTTAACGTTTATTGATTTTTGAGACAGAGAGAGACAGAGCATGAACGGGGGAGGGGCAGAGAGAGAGGGAGACACAGAATCGGAAGTAGGCTCCAGGCTCTGAGCCATCAGCCCAGAGCCTGACGCAGGGCTCGAACTCACGAACTGTGAGATCGTGACCTGAGCTGAAGTCGGATGCTCAACCGACTGAGCCACCCAGGTGCCCCTAAAGATTTTATTTTTAAGTAATCTCTACACCCAACATGGGGCTCAAACTCCCAACCCTGAGATCAAGAGTTGCTTGCTCTAGTGACTAATCCAGTCAGGTTTTCTTAATAACATTTTATGGTTTTTTTATATAATATTTTATTTCCTCTAACTTGCCATATTATAAAAATATAGTATTTAATACCTATAACATAAAAATGTGTTAATTGTTACTGGTAAGGTCTCTGGTCAACAGTAGGCTATTACTAGTTAAGTTTTGGGGAGTCAAAATAATTAACAGGTGGATTTTTGATTGTGGGGGGCGGGTTGGTGCCCCATGTTGTTCAATGGCCAAGTGGCATTCAGGGCTGCAGAAAAATAGCCCTCTTGACCTCTGCCTTGATTTCCTGGCACCTGAAAGCAGTTGCCTTCAGGATGGCTCTTTATACCCTGAAACAGATAAGTAATCAGTTTAATAGAGCAGGTCATCTCAGACTAATTGCTCATGGTTGCCTGGATCACTGCATGCAGAATTCTGTGGCATAAATGGATGCTTTAGATTTAGCAGGAAAAACCCCCATGATTGAGTAGTAACGTCTGCCACGGTACAGGGCTACTAGGCACTGCTGCTTCCGCCATCAGTTCTAGGAACTCCAAACCAGGACCAGCTCAAACTGCCATTATATGCTTCCTAATGTAATTCCCTTCCCTGCTGTCTGTCCCAAGAATCCAAGAATCTTTGAATGTTATTCAAGGAATCTTAGCAACATGTGGCATCTACTGAGTCTGTTCATGTCCTGCTGCTTGATTCTTCCTCATTTCCATCCATTCTTCCTTCCTTTCACTGGTTAAAATATTCCCGAGCAGTTCTTCTTGCTTTTCCTAAATGTTAGTTGGGTGTTCCATATCATGTTAAGAACAATGATTTATTATGTATTGTCACGTGTACATGTAATACAACAACATTTGGGGATGTTAATTTTATTTGTAATATATTAAGATAACTAATAGTTACAGGCTATAATAATACTTATGATTTAATGCATGCCTAATATATGCAATTTATATTCCTTAACTCCTTCAACCGCATAAACACCTTCTTCTCATTCACCAAAAAGGGAGATTATAGCCCAGAGAGGTTAAATAACTTCCTGCGCGTGTCATAGAAATTTTTTACTCCACTGATCATGCCCTTTCCACTGGACCACATTGCCTCTTCAGAGCCTCCTAGACTTTAATTTTTATCACACTAATATTCCTTCCAGGTTCTTAGGGTGTTTCTAATGGCACCCGAAGGGAAGGGGAACAGGAGACTGATGTCCATAGAAGTTCCCAGGCATCTGCTACCATTAGGTGCCCAAACTCTCATTTCCTGATCCTTGTGACTCCTGAGCTGTGCAGGTAGAGTTGGTAATTAGGCATCTCCTTGTATGCCTTAGGTCCCTGTGGTTGCAGGTATAAAAAGTGGATTGTGGTGTCCTAAAGAAAGAGCAGGATTTGTTGTGACTGCAGGGGGCATCTCAGGAACTCTGAGGTCAGGGGGCCCTTAGGAGCCAGGCCTAGAGCTCCTGGGGACTCGGGAGCTCCTCCTTCCCTCTGCTTTGCATGTCTGCCCCTCTACACACAAAGCACACCTTCCTCTCACAGTGAAGCTTGGCTTGCTTTATTTCCCTGTCATCATGGCAGGAAGTGGTTGCCAGTAATAGCTCTTGAGTTCACACGGCCTCTGTTCAAGAGAGTAGTCAGAAAAACTGGCTCTTTCAACTCCAGATTCTTAGAGAAGGAAACTGGTTCAGCTTGGGTCAAGTGACCAAACAACTCTTGTCCACAAAGTGACTGTATGTTGTACATAAAGCTTGACAGTGGGAGTTTACCATGTTCCTTTAAAAGAGGACACAAAGGAAGCTGCACAATCCACTCAAAAGTCCAATGCACTGGTTGATAAAAAAACTTAGATTGTTTTCCAAGCCTGGCCCCGATTTGTTACGTGGTTTTGGAACGCAGCTTAACCTATCTGGTAGCTAATAATAGGTAACATTCATGGAGAGCTTTACCATTGCTAGAGAATAATTTCAATGTTTTTTTTTGTTTGTTTTTGCGGGGTGGGGGGACACTCATGTGGGTTGGGATGGGGAGACAGGCACTGCATAGAGAGACGTAGCAATTGCCCAAGACCCCGCAGCTAGTAAGTGACAGAGCTGGAAAGTGACCTGTAGTGAAAATGTGCCTTTGTCCAATGGCAGCCTTGACTGAGCACGGACCAGCCACATCCCTGGGCATACACCAAAAACAGCCTGTCTGGCTCTTCGGGGGGTGATGGGAATGGCCATGGCCTGGGTTGCCTTTATGTACCTCGTGTGTCCAGTCTGCACTTAAAGGTGCAGGGTCACATGAAAGCACTGTGGTCTCTGACTCCCATCCAGGGTTTCCATCCTATATTTGAAGTTCTGATTGTGTTTCTTTAATCTGGAGAGTATGAGGTATACATCTCTGCCAGATCAGCACTGAAGAAAGAATGAGAAATTTCCAAAAATACAGACTGTGCAGAATCCCTTTTCATGGGGGTTCATGATGTCTCTGGGTTTGCTGTGCATCAGGCAGGTGGGGATTGTGACACTTTCCTCGGGTGTGGTCTTGGCCTTCTCTCCCATAAGCTGATAGTATGAAACATCTTCTCCATTGTGGTGATTTCACCTCCTACTAAATAGCGTTTTTGAAATTATTTGTTGATGTCTTCTTTCTGCTGATGGAACATCATTTTCATGAGGTCAGGATCTGATCCATACTGATTTGTCGCACATTGTTTTGCCTACATGGACACTCTGCAAATCTTAAGCTAATGGGTAAAGAAAGAAAACATCTTTTTTTTTTTAATATATGAAATTTATTGTCACGTTGGTTTCCATACAACACCCAGTGCTCATCCCAAAAGGTGCCCTCCCCAATACCCATCACCCACCCTCCCCTCCCTCCCACCCCCCATCAACCCTCAGTTTGTTCTCAGTTTTTAACAGTCTCTTATGCTTTGGCTCTCTCCCACTCTAACCTCTTTTTTTTTTTTTTTTTTCCTTCCCCTCCCCCATGGGTTTCTGTTAAGTTTCTCAGGATCCACATAAGAGTGAAACCATATGGTATCTGTCTTTCTCTGTATGGCTTATTTCACTTAGCATCACACTCTCCAGTTCCATCCACGTTGTTACTAAAGGCCATATTTCATTTTTTCTCATTGCCACGTAGTATTCCATTGTGTATATAAACCACAATTTCTTTATCCATTCATCAGTTGATGGACATTTAGGCTCTTTCCATAATTTGGCTATTGTTGAGAGTGCTGCTATAAACATTGGGGTACAAGTGCCCCTATGCATCAGTACTCCTGTATCCCTTGGATAAATTCCTAGCAGTGCTATTGCTGGGTCATAGGGTAGGTCTATTTTTAATTTTCTGAGGAACCTCCACACTGCTTTCCAGAGCGGCTGCACCAATTTGCATTCCCACCCACAGTGCAAGAGGGTTCCCGTTTCTCCACATCCTCTCCAGCATCTATAGTCTCCTGATTTGTTCATTTTGGCCACTCTGACTGGCATGAGGTGATATCTGAGTGTGGTTTTGATTTGTATTTCCCTCATAAGGAGCGACGTTGAACATCTTTTCATGTGCCTGTTGGCCATCCGGATGTCTTCTTTAGAGAAGTGTCTATTCATGTTTTCTGCCCATTTCTTCACTGGGTTATGTTTTTCGGGTGTGGAGTTTGGTGAGCTCTTTATAGATTTTGGATACTAGCCCTTTGTCCGATATGTCATTTGCAAATATCTTTTCCCATTCCGTTGGTTGCCTTTTAGTTTTGTTGGTTGTTTCCTTTGCTGTGCAGAAGCTTTTTATCTTCATAAGGTCCCAGTAATTCACTTTTGCTTTTAATTCCCTTGCCTTTGGGGATGTGTCGAGTAAGAGATTGCTACGGCTGAGGTCAGAGAGGTCTTTTCCTGCTTTCTCCTCTAAGGTTTTGATGGTTTCCTGTCTCACATTCAGGTCCTTTATCCATTTTGAGTTTATTTTTGTGAATGGTGTGAGAAAGTGGTCTAGTTTCAACCTTCTGCATGTTGCTGTCCAGTTCTCCCAGCACCATTTGTTAAAGAGACTGTCTTTTTTCCATTGGATGTTCTTTCCTGCTTTGTCAAAGATGAGTTGGCCATACGTTTGTGGGTCTAGTTCTGGGGTTTCTATTCTATTCCATTGGTCTATGTGTGTCTGTTTTTGTGCCAATACCATGCTGTCTTGATGATGACAGCTTTGTAGTAGAGGCTAAAGTCTGGGATTGTGATGCCTCCTGCTTTGGCCGTCTTCTTCAAAATTCCTTTGGCTATTCGGGGCCTTTTGTGGTTCCATATGAATTTTGGGATTGCTTGTTCTAGTTTCAAGAAGAATGCTGGTGCAATTTTGATTGGGATTGCATTGAATGTGTAGATAGCTTTGGGTAGTATTGACATTTTGACAATATTTATTCTTCCAATCCATGAGCAGGGAATGTCTTTCCATTTCTTTAAATCTTCTTCAATTACCTTCATAAGTTTTCTATAGTTTTCAGCATACAGAGAAAGAAAACATCTTTTAATCAGATGAACTTAGTTGTCCATTTTGAATGTTCTCTTAGGCCACTAGGTTTTTGTGTATGGTGAAATTTTGTTTATGGGTAAAGGGTTGACAGTCTGTGAAAAGATGCTATGGTTGGATTTCACATTTCTTTCTAGAGTTGCCTCTTGGAATTCTGAGTCAAATGTTCTCTTAATTTGCTTGTAATGTGAAGCAATTGTAGTTACAAGCTTTTCTGGGGCAGACTTGATGCTTTCAAAGACCACCATTGCTTTATCTCATTGTCCCAACTGGGCAACACATCCCATGTCAGAATCTGCAGCTGGGTTTGGAGAGGAAGGGGGATCCAGGGTCCACAGTCGCCATGTTTCCACACTGGGTCCTGAAACTTGCATGATGGGGGTCCCTTCCCCACGTTGGCCCCTCAGATCTCTTGTTGCATTAATGATCTCCCAGGGAAAAAAGGGTGAAGTGATGTTGTTTACCATAGTGGGCCACAGTGCAGAGTCAGCTGTAGGACCTCCCTTCTTCATTGTGGTCCCCACATCTAAGAAAGAGAGACCACTTGGTATTTGAATATGGCAGGTGCGTCTGGCTAAGCACGGCAAGATTTGTGGAGAGGGGGCTATGCTGGCCTAGGGGAGAGTGGCTGGAAGGGCTTCTCTGGAAGCCTACATGGAGTGTGAGCACATAGACTCTTCCACCGAGGGGAGGTTACCATCTCTCCCAGCTGACCTGGGAACCCCTTGCATCCCCACAAGTGGGGCTTGGCAAGAGTGAGGCCAGCCTGCCCCAGCTCTGAGAGGTAGCTTTTTGCAGCCAGTAGGATCCCAAACCCCCAATCTTAGGTCTACACACTTCCCTGTAAAGCTGTGTATGCCTTCGTGGGTCCAATGCGGCAGCTCCCTGGGCTTCATGTTACCAGTGGAAGAAGAAAGTGAGGACACAAGGTCTAGAGCAGAAGTGGTGCAGGTGGCAAGTGGTGAAAATTAAACCATCAAAGAGAAGGAACCTCCTTTGTCTCCTTCTTTAAAAAAAAACAAAAAGTGATTTAACATTCACGAGAAATTCAAAGATGGGGTTTTCCCTAAAGCAAGTCTGCTCTTAAAGATGAAGAAATAATGACTGCAACTCTCCCACCCCACCTCAGTTGAAGGGCACATTTGGACTTGGTGGTCCCCCGAATTAGGCTGCTGTGTGTGTGTGAGGGAGCTTGCAGGGAACCACACCTTCATGGGATGCATGAGGCATCCCCTAAATTCCTGATCCAAGTTGGGATGACTGTAAGCAGGAGGGTTGCTCATTTTTTTTTTCTTTCTTGGAAAAGAATAAATAAAGCCATCAGATGAAAATATCAATTTCATTGAACCTAAAAGATCCAAATCCTACTCAGTGTTTGCATCAGCTGGCAGGGTCGCTGTCAATAATGGAAGGTCATTGTTAGGGACCTTTATGGTCAGCACAGAGCCTCTCAGCTGGTTTGTTTCCAGGGATGCTACAGATGAGGCAAAAACACTTTTTCCTCTTTCTGTGATTGAATTCTTTGCTGGAGGGAGTGGCTGTTACCTTCTCAGCCCTGAGTCCTGAGATGGTTTTTCACCAGCCCATTGGCTCCCAAAATGTAGCTCTTTGCTCTCCAGAGAGTCCACCTGGAGGCTTTTTCTGTTCTCACTCCAGGGAGGAGGGCAGAGACACCTTTCCTGATTGTCCTGAAGGGGTGGCTACTCACTGGTCAAGTGTTTCTCCTCTGCAAGTTGCTGCCCGCTCTGGTTCATTACCATTAAGTGGTCTTGGGGGGTGTGTGTGGACCGGGCCAGGTGGTAAACAAATGAGTCCGTGATACAGGAGCTGCAACCATCCCAGTTTTACAGGTGAAGAAGCTGGTGTTCACAGCAGAGTGGCAAATTGCCCAAGATAATGCCTGGGTGAGTGTTAAAGCCTGCATTCTAACCCATGTTGGCATCTGACTGGGTCCAGCCCCAGGGCTCCTCAGTGTCCTGACTCTGTTCATGGGGGCCTCCAATGCATTCTTGTTTTCACTGCGGAGTGTCTCATACAGTAGGCCTGGAGCCCAGCCATCCTCTCTACCCCTCCCTGACTTCGTGATGTGCTAGGGCCCTTGAGGGGTGTACCAGGGATCTCCACAGAAACACAATCACTGGGATGCCTATCTCTGCCTGTCTCTATAGAGATTTAAGGGAATGACTCACTTGATCATGGAGGCTGGAAAGTCCCAAATCTGTAGGGTGGGCTCCTGGGCTGGAGCCTAGAAGGGCCATGCTGCAGTCCAAAGGTCGTCTGCTACAGAATTCCCTCTTGGTCTGGGGAGGTCAGTTTTTCTGTTCTGTTTAGGCTTTGATCTGAGACCCACCCACATGAGGGAGAGCAGTTGGCTTTACTCAGAGCCACTGATTTAAATGTTGATTTTTATCCAAAAACATCTTTCCAGAAGTGTTCAGAATTAAATTTGTCCACATATCTGGGCACTGTGGCCTAGCCATGTTGACACATGAAATTAACTTAGAGTAGAATTACTCAAGTTGGAAATCCTCGACCCTGAAGCTGCTGTCATCAATGCAGACCCTGTGGGGTTTGGAGGCTATGATGTTGTTATGCTGTGTGGGTGGCTTTGCCTTGTGGGCCCTGTGTCTTGGGGAGTAGAGAGCAGGGGAGCCCTGACCGTAGCAACTGGCTGTGTGTGTGGCAGGGGAGGGGTACATAATGCAAGCAGTGGGAGACTTTGTATGAACCTTCTTCATTTCAGAAATACACCCTGGGTGTACCTTGCAAAGCTAGAGATGGGAACCCTTGTGGCTTTGTGAAATGGTTCATGATGTAGCTCAAGCATCTAGCTTTGTCCCCATTGTGAAGGGGTGACTCATACATGGTTGAATACATGGGTGGTCTGATTAAGTAGCAAATGTCCCCAACAGAATTTCAGTCCTTTATTCAACAGTGATTGAGCATGCACCTCATAAGTGCTGGGTGCTGAGCTGAGCTAAGCAGAAGGACTCGAGAGACCAAGAAACATGGTTCCTGCCCTTAAGTTGGCTGCATTATAGTTGGGAAAGTACAGCAATACAGGATATTAGGCAAACAAACAATATACTTTCAGGTTATCATGAGCAATATAAAAGAAACAGGCTGCTGAGACAGAGAGGCCGCGAGAGACTGGCCTTCACCAAGAAGTTCTGAGAAGGCTTCTTGGAGGAGGTGACATTTAAGCAGAAACCTGAAGGGTGAGGTGGAACCAGCCTGTGCCTATCAGGGGAAGAGTGTTTTAGGAAAATGGGATATCATGTGGAAACGATCCCAAGAGCCTAGTGGTTTCAAGAAACTGAATATAATTCAATATATAACAGTCTGTAGTAAAAAGATTTTTGGGGGAAATGTAGCTAAAACAGAGTCACATGGAAGCCTCTTTCCCTGGAGTGTCACTGTTTTGTTCATGGAGTCCTTTGACAAGGTCATCATTAGGGCCTATCTCGATGAGTGGTGCAGGAGGTGGTCTCTGTTCCAAGACAGACTTCGAGTCTGAGGTTTTTCAGTTGGGAAGTTTTGGGGAGGGTCTGCTCAGCCATGAGAGCATTAGCCACTCCTGGTGCTCCAGATGGAGAAAGGAACAAGGCAAATCAGCCTCCATGGGCCCTCCTGCCCTGACTCACCACCATACTGTTTTTCATTCCCCCTTTATCCTCTCCAGCAGGAGCATTTCATCATGATTTTCTCGTGGTGATCTCTTTGCTTAAGGCAGTGACTTTGGGGAGCAGGTGGGTTGGTATTGGATTCTCTGCAGCTCCTGGTCCCACTCAGTCCAGGCCTTTGTGCTTTGTTGGGATTTGTTTGCCATGAATCCCTGTGCTGCTCAGATGGTCAGGCCCTGGGAAGGACCTAGAGGACAAGGAGTTTCTGATCAATTTAACGTTTATTGAAGGGTGAGCTCTGGGTGACCTCTGGCAGGGTGAGACTTTTTAGTTGCAGTCACCTTAGGGTTTCCAGGAGGATTTTGGAGGGCTCATGGGGTCCTGAGTGAGTGGAAACAGAGCTGAGTACCACTCCTGATGAGGGTGGGGTCCTCGTGTTTGCAGGATTACGTTGTTCTGCCCTGAGCCTCCCAGAATGAGGTCTGGACAGCAACAGCGTCCTGGAAATTGCAACCCTGCCTTGGATGGGCTGTTACCCCTCCTTCAAAACCATCTTAAGTGTACCATTGCACCATAATTCTGGCATTATCAATAAGAAATCACTGTCAGTGTCTGGATTGCTTTGTCCAATGAGTGCCTGTCAGGCCTGTTCCGTGAGCCACACATTGTGCCAGGTGCTGGGGCTACATCAGTGAATGAAACCCAAATCCCTGCCCCGGAAACCTGACCTTCCTTCAAAGATTTTCCTAGAATTTTTCCATCCTGAGGTCATCTGTTGCATCTTCCTATTGTGCTAATTGTACAGGGAGATAGAAGGCTATTATTATCTCAAGAACTTTGCACTGACTTGGGAGTTTATAATTGGAGGTTACACATTCAGTCACTCATCCGTAAGTATTTATTGAGCAACAAGTATAGGTTCACCACCATCTGGTTGTGGTGGGGGGATGTAGTGGGGAAGGACTAGGAATAAGTCCCTTTCTTCATGGAGCACTGAGTGAGGAAGATGGATGTCCAGCAAATTGTCACGTAGTTAGTTAATGGCAGTTGTGCAGGACATGGGAACAGGTGTCGGAGCCTGATCTCAGCTTGGGAGTTAGGGCAGGACTCCTAAAGCAATTGATACTGGAAGGGTAAGTGGGACTTAGCCAGGAACAGTCCAGCTGGAGGAAATTGTATGTGCAAAGGTCCTGTGGTGGTGGGGGGGGCATAGTGTTTGAGAAATGGTAAGAAGGAGTGGGGGTTGGAGTGTGGTGATCCAGGGGTGCAGGGTGAAGTTGGAGGGCTGGGCGGGTTAGGGGTGAAAGAGGCAGAGCATCCAGGAGTGGGAAGGAATTTCAAGATCATGTCCCAGGCTGAGAGGGCAATTCTAGTGGCTGAGGGAGTGAAATCTGGACTTTAGGTAGGGTGACTTTATGCATCCAGTGATCAGAGCTCAGTGGCAGTCCTGCCTGGCCAAGGTTTTTACATATAAGCGGTACCATACAGGCTGTTGGTGAGGCACAAATGATCAGACTGACTGCCCTTATTTTAGAACAGACACTTTGCTACCACAGCCCCTTTACTACCTTGACAAATGTACAGATAATAGAGCCCACCCTTACACATAGCATCATAAGAAATCAGTATCTTGGTCTAGTATTAAGGAGAAATAAAAGGAGGCAATTTATAATAATAGGTACTTCAGTATGTAAATGCTCAATTACGCTGGAGTACATGTTGAAGTAACAGCTCTCAAATCTGCTTCTAATGGATATGGGGATTTAAGAGAAGGATGACAATTTCCAAGTGAGTATTAGTGGTGCTGTTTTTTGTGTTTTTTTTTCCTGTAATGACATTTGAAGACAGGAGCCACAGGAGAATGCTTATAAGTACGTAAGAATGGGTAGGTTCGTAGAGCTACTGAGTGGGGAGAGTACTCAGTGTTGTCCTTATGACTTGGATACCACAGGGTGTTTTGTTCTCGGTGACTTGATTTTTCAGGATGCTGAACATCCCTTGGTCAATTTTGAATGGCACAAAGTAAAATATGTCTTACATTTACGTGTCAGAACAAATCAGTGTTTATTTCAACCACGCAAACATACTTTGTATCTACGTCTGGAGTGGACTTAGGTTCTAGCTTATGATCATGCTAAACGGGTCTATTTATTATTGCCACAGAGGATGTCTGGTGGGCTGACTCAGAACTGTGAGACATGGGTAAGGGTGTGGGTCTGCCCCTCACACTGCAGGATGCATCCCCTCTGTGCCCACTGAATGCCACATGCCTCCAGAATCCCTGGGACAACCAAAATCATCTCCATAAATTCCCAGAGCTACCTCTAGGGGGCAGCACCTTCTCCATAAGGATCACAGTCCTGATAGGACTGAAGCCCTGGATGGGTTAATGAAGGGGACTCTGGGGGGAGTGTTTACAGATACAGTTGGTTGCCCTAGTGGGGAGAGAAGGTAAATTGTGGCCATAGTTGGTGCTCTTTTGGAGGTAGTCAAGATGTCTGGGAGACTGTGTGGCCCTGAGACTCTGGGGTCCAGACCAGCGGAGCTCTGCAGGACAGCGGGGTCTCAGGTATAGAACAAGGGCAGTGGGGATCTGCATGGGGAGGCCTGGACGTCACAGCCATTTGAAAGCTTTTGTGTCATAAATCTGAAAAACGCAATTCTGAAAGCGTGGGACAGAATCAAATTGGCCTATAAAAATAAAAACACGGTTACAGTAAAAATGAGATGAAATGGGAAAGGGCAGGCGCTCGCTACAAGGAGCCTGTCGTTGCCACTAACCAAATCAGTCCCTGTAATAACCCTGGAGTGAAGCTCACGGGCTCATCAGGCCTCTGTCCGGCCCCTGTAATTTAACTAGAGGACGTACCTGTGTTTACTGTGTGTGATTAGTCCTCGTCGATTGCTCTTTATTGGTGTTGGATTAACTTAAGGGCTCTGATTTTCTGTAATTTCCCGATTTACAGTCTTAGCTTACAAGTGGGCTGGGTTTTTAGTTTTCATTCTTAATTCCCTTCTAGCAAAAATGAACTGACAAACCCAAAAAACAAACAAAAAAAAAACTTCAGGTTTTTTTTTTTTCTGTTAACCACAGGGGATGCGACAAGTCAAAGTGGGGGGTTACCTGGGAATGCCCAGAGCCCCAGGTGATTGGTTGGCCCCCTGCCATCCCCACGTGAATGATATCTGTACTTTTCATTGCCTCCTTGGTTGTCTTGGGTCATTGTTGTGGTTGTGGAGGAATCGTTGGAAATCTCAAAAAGGAAACCTGAGTGCAGGCCTGGGTCATATCAGAACCCCTGAGGCAGCATGTTTTGGGGGGCTCCTCATTCATGCTCTCTGCCTACCCTTTCCACTTCTTGGTGGGGGTGAGAATTTTAAGTCACAAGCATGCTGCCTGCAATCACTCTGGCTAGTTGCCAGGTCTCAGGACATGGATTTTATGTTTGTAGCTCATGATGGCTTGAGGGGCAGGATTCCAGCTCTTGCTTGGAGATGGAATTATAGCTCCTGATGGCATCTTCGGGAAGGACAGAGTCATTGACCTCCAGCCTCTGGGAAAAGGGGAGGGCAGAATAATTGAGGGATAAAAAAAGAGGGCGGATTAAAAAAAAAATCTATATATTTCCTCCCCATTACAAAAATACATGGTCTTATTGCCTCCTTTGTTGCGTAGCAGGTACTGCAATGATAATGAATTAATGAGTTATTTGTTGAATAGCTGCTTTTCCCCTCTCTCCACTTCATAGTTTCCTAGTGTATTAGGCCTTCGTGTTCACTCAATCCCCAGCATCTAGTCCCAATAAATAGCTGTTGCATGGATGGATGGAAAATTCTGGAGACGGAAGACATTGGAAAGAAGATTAACACTGTCCTTCCTATAATGCGGAGCTAGCTGGTGGTTCCCAGCCCTGGTAGCACATGGGAGTCACCTGGGGGAGCATTTTACTAATGCATTCTGGGTCTACCCAGAGCAATCCAATCAGAAATCTCCGCTGGGAGGTTGGGCAGGGGGGTTCAGGCATCAGAGCTTTGCAAAACTCCCAGCTGACTCTAATTGCAGACAGCCTGAGACCCTTTGATGTATGTCCTGACAGTCATAGCCCCATTTTTAAAAACAAAATAGTTATAAACGTAAAACACATGCATGCTATGCAAATCAAGGGGTATGGAGTGTGTTGCTTTAGAAATAAAACTTCCTGTGCACTCCCAGCCTCAAACCCACATACCAGAGGTATCTACTTGAAGCAATTTTTGTGTGAAGTTCTTCTGATAACTACTGCCCCTTAACTCTAACTCATGTACTAATATCCTTATTTATTGGTTATCATTTTTAAAAGCTGTATCTGCTAACTCAATATTTTTTTTTTTCAACGTTTATTTATTTTTGGGACAGAGAGAGACAGAGCATGAACGGGGGAGGGGCAGAGAGAGAGGGAGACACAGAATCGGAAACAGGCTCCAGGCTCTGAGCCATCAGCCCAGAGCCTGACGCGGGGCTCGAACTCACGGACCGTGAGATCGTGACCTGGCTGAAGTCGGACGCTTAACCGACTGCGCCACCCAGGCGCCCCTGCTAACTCAATATTGACTCTACGAGATAAATATCTATTGGCAAATAAAGAATTTACCTCATTTGCAGTAACACTTTCCCCTTATGATATTTGGTAGTTTTATCTGTAATGTTAGCTATTCTCTTGGTTACCTTTATACCTTTAAATAATCTTAAGCCTCTATTTTTCATTTCCTTTACTGAATATCTCCTGATCACTAAATAAGATGAAAAAATTAGAGTCCTACTACTTCTTTCCATCTCTGCATCTGCTGTTAACTACAGTCTCAAGGCTTATAACATTTCCATTTTCTCCTGTAACTGTCCTTGTCATCTAAGCTTTATCTGTAGATTAATTTTTGTTTTAAATGAAAAAGCAGTTAATGATATGTATTGTAGAACAAATAATGCAGTTGGTCTCAAGAGAAGGAAATGTCTCTGATTATCTATTTCTTTAGTGGCCTCTTGTTCACTTCTACCCTTGTGGTTCAGCCCCTTGCTTCTCTTGGTGTTCTTCAGATGCCTGGTGATCCTTGGTCATCCATCCATATTTATGAAGGAAAGACTAAACTGATAAACACAGATAGAGGTGTGGGTTTCCTCTGCTGAGTGTGGATCTGTTTATCCATTAGACCTCAAACCTTTTAATTGGAGGGCTGATTGTGGGGGTGGGGTTATTGTGTGTCATCTGGTGGGTTTTTCTTTAGCATGTGTGGGAGTGGAGCTGGCAGGCAAGCAAGCAGGTTAATGTTTCCCCCAATGCCAGTGTGAGTAGGGCTATTGTAAAGGATGGGAACACCACCCTAGAATTGTTGGATCTCCCTTGGGAAGACGGATCCATTTCTTTTCTTTTTTTTTAAGTTTATTTATTTTGAGAGAGAGAGACAGAGCTTGAGCAGGGGAGGGGCAGAGAGAGAAGTGTTGGATCTCCTTTTGGAAAATGGATCCATTTCTTTTCTTTGTTTTTTTTTTTATTTTTTTAAGTTTATTTTGAGAGAGAGACAGAGCTTGAGCGGGGGAGGGACAGAGAGAGAGGGACACAAAGAATCTGAAGCAGGCTTCAGGCTCTGAGCTGTTAGCACAGAACCCAACATGGTGCTCAAAACCACAAACTGTGAGATCATGACCTGAGCCTAAGTCAGATGCCTAACTGATTTAGGGGCCCCAAGATAGGTCAATTTCTTAAGCAAACACCTTTCTAATTTCAGTTTTCAGGTGAACTTCATCACTGCCAGGTGAATACAGGTAGGATCCAGGAAGACCATCCCATTCTTTCCAATTCTTAGCGTCATCATAGTCTCCCTGTTTATTATTGTTTCACTGAAACATGTCCTCAAGCTGCCATATTTAAGTATCCAATGTTTTTCTATGGCCAAAGCAATTACATAATTGCTTTGTTACCTTTTTCCATACCACTAAATACTGTCAACTAATTTTTAGAGATGACATTAACATTCCAATGTATGGATGGTTATATATGATTTAGTCACATCTCCATTTTTGATTCTGTGATTCTCAACTAAGTGGAGTTCCAGCGCACAATCCTTGTGCTTCACTCTGGGTACATACCTTGGTTGATTTTCTTAGAAATTGGAGTTCTTCGAAGACTTGCGGCACAAAGTTCTAGACTGCCCCTCATAGGAAAGTTTTTAAAGGTTCAAGTTAAAGTGGGGAACAGACTAAAAAGCTTATCAGATAAAACTGCCCCAGTGCAAGCAGTCAGGGAGGGGAGGGGGCATTGCCAGATGGAGTGCCACATGCAGTCTGTGACTTCACTCCCTCCTGGTCCTCTGGAGAGACAGCTCAAGCTTTCGGTTCCTGCCTAGGAGCATCAGTGTGGCTTGTGACTTAGGCAGGCCCATGCTGCTTTTTCTTCATCGATGACAAGGACAGATGAGCCATTTGGTCATTTGTCGTCCTTGGTTTCAAGGTATGGGTACTGGTTTTGTTGGATTAGGGGCCACAGAAGACTCCGGCCCAGAAATCTATCACTGTGCGTAGTCGAGTGATTTACATTCATACAATGCCTGGGCTTCTCTAAGCTCTTTGCTTTTAGGTCACATTATTAAGAAGTGCTTCTTTTGAAGAGATAAAGGAATCCTCAGAACTCATCTTTTTTGCATCCAAGACAGGGCTATATTTGAAATACCAGAAGAAAATATTCTTTTGGATCACTTAAACTCTTTGAACTGAATTTTTAATTTCATCCTAGGGCAAGTCAATCTCCAGAGTCTTTTCTTCCACGTTGAGTTTCCTGCCCTTGATATATACCTGCCTCCCCTGCTGGTGGGAGGGGCTGTATTTACTGTGACCTGTCTAGAGGCTGCAAGGCAAAGGCACTCTGATGGGTTAATCCTGATATCCAGAGTTGTAGACTCAACTATTGGCTATATCGCATGACCAAATTGTGAACTTGTATAAATGATAGCAGGAAAATGCATTGGCTGAGAGTTCTGTGGTGATACATGGAAATTCAGGGGTGGGAAAATCACAGGAAAGAAATGAAAGGGAAGGTGCTGAAAGATTCTCTTGAATTACGTCAGGAAATACTTACGTAATAGAATAGATAACACCAAAGTTGATGTCACTCTGCTTAAAAGCAAACCAGTTTTTTTTTTTTTTTTTTTTTTTTTTTTAAAGATAATTTGCCACATCTCTTTGGGAAACAACTTGATGTTACAGGTCAAAAGTCTTAATGATATCTTTGACATTAG